>NC_047097.1:74904524-75215773 GCF_902459505.1 Geotrypetes seraphini | reverse complement strand
ATGCCAGACCAATGGGGGTGAAGGGAGAGATGGAAGGGGAAGGCAGACAGTTTCTGGAAGGGGTATAGGAAAGAAGATACCATATCGAAGGGGCAGAGTGGGTAGACAGTGGATGTAAGAAAGAGTGAAGAGAAGATAAAGAAAGCAGAAACCAGAGAAGACAAAGGTAGAAAAAAAATTCTATTTCTTTTTTTGCTTTAGGATAAAGTAATATTGTAGCTGTGTTGATAAATATTTATAAATAGAAAATGGAAATAAGGTGATCCTTTTATTGGACTAATCGTAATACATTTTTGACTAATTCAGAGACCAAACCCCCCCTTCCTTAGGTCAGGATAGGCTACTGTAACAGCAGTATACTTTACTGTCCTGAGAAAAGAGGTTCTGGCATCTGAAAGCTAATTGAAAAATGTATTAGTCCAATAAAATGGCATCTTATTTTCCTTTTTTGCTTTATTTCCTCCCCCTCTTTAGGCTCCCCTTTTATGAAGCCGCAACAATATTAACTCTGACGCTCATAGGAATTCTATGAGCGCCCGAGCTTTTACTGCCACGGCTGGCGATAATGGCTAATGTGACTTCAGAAAAGAGGGGGGGGGGTTATGAAACCATGTTAGGGTTTGTCATCGCTGGCCATGGTGGTAAAAGCTCTGGTGCTCATAGAATTTTACCGCTACAACCTGCAATAAAAAACCCTAATGCAGCTTCATAAAAGGGGGTTTATTTGTTAATTTGTAAAGTGAATTACAGTTTCTGGTGGAACTCTTTATGTCACATTTATAAAATGGAAAGGATAATAGCCACACAGCAGGGGAATTTTAGAAAATTTCAGGAGATTTGGGAGCCATTAACAAAATATTGTAATGATTGAATATTATTTTCCCCCTTAAATATGCATGTCCAAGGTGGGGAAGGGTATTTTGGTTTGATTATTAAAGTAAGGTATATAGGAATGGAGATTATGGTAGGTTTTCTTGAATTTAAAGAATGTTATTGATTAGGGGGGAGAGGGGATAAATTCTGATAAGGATTTTAACAGAATATTAAGTGTTCTATCTGAGTTTAAAATGTTATATATGCTGTTACACTTTTTGTAAGTTTTTAAAAATGAATAAAGAATTAGAAAAAAAATTTTCTAAAGTGACGATTGCTATTTCTCTGATTTTTTCAAATTTACATCTGCTATCTATATTTTGCATAATATTAAGGGACATGCATCACTGTTTCTGTGGCAAGTGTGAGCAGTGTTGGGTTCCTGAACACCTAGTTGTAGGAGCAGAGGGAACCATGGCCAATGAAAAGTGATAAGAATCATGGTGCTCTGGTCTTGTAGATTTCCTGACAAACAGAATTGGAGGGAATGTGTAGAGAAACTTGTTTGTCAATCCATAAGAAAAGCATCCATTTCCAGACAATTGGAAGAACATAACACCAAAGGTCCATCAAGTCCAGCAGCCCATTCTCACGGTGGCCAATCCAGTTCACAAAGTACCTGGCCAAAACCCAAAGAGTAGCAACATTCCATGCTACCGATCTAGGGCAAGCAGTGGCTTGTCCCATGTCTTTCTCAACAACAGACTATGGACTTTTCCTCCAGGAAATTGTCAAACCCTTCTTAAAACCAGCTATGCTATTCGCTCTTACCATAACCTCTGGCAACGTGTTCCAGAGCTTAACTAATCTCTGAGTGAAAAAATATTTCTTCCTATTGATTTTCTTTTTTTTCCAAATTTTTTATTCATTTTTTCATCTTACATCAAGAACACAATATTACAATCATTTAAACCTTGTAAACATCACTTGTATTTCTTTTAACATCATCTTAAAAACATAAATTTATACCCTCCCCTCCCCACAAATATTTTAATCAAAATGATCATAAATATTATCAATTGATCAAACCTTAATACAACTTTATACCCTCCCCCCTATGAATAAGTGTACTTTTAATGGATAATGGTGTTTAATCATTGCAATAAATTGTCAATGGCCCCCAAATCTTTTTAAAATTATTATAATTCCCTCTTTGTATGGCAATTGTTCTTTCCATTTTGTAAATGTGGCACAACAAATTCCACCAAAAGGTATAGTTAAGTCTACTGTAATTTTTCCAATTACTGGTAATATGTTGTATGGCGACTGTAGATCTCATTCTCCAAGACCAAATTCGTGGCCATTGAGACGCAGTAATTTGATATTTTATCTCAATGATCCAGATGTCCCTAAGTCCATTTTTAGGTTTTTTATTTATAAATCCATTTATCAGTTTATACCACTGTGTAGCCTGGTGACCCAAGGCAAAATTACATTATTCGCTGATGACGCTAAACTATGCAATGTTGTGGGCAGCGCGGCAGAACCTAATGGCGCAACCATGCCCAACACCATGGAAAAGGACTTACTTTTACTAGAACAATGGTCCAGTACTTGGCAACTGAATTTTAATGCCAAAAAATGTAAGGTAATGCACCTTGGTAACGGAAATCCATGCAGAACGTACACCCTGAATGGTGAAAACCTAACAAGAACTGCAGCAGAACAGGACTTGGGAGTAATCATCCGGGATGATATGAAAGTTGCCAATCAGGCGGAGAAAGCATCAGCAAAGGCTAGACAAATGCTGAGATGCATTAGAAGAAGCTTTATCAGCCGAAAGCCTGAAGTTATACTGCCGTTATACAGATCCATGGGAAGACCTTACCTGGAGTACTGTGTTCAGTTTTGGAGGCCACATTATCAAAAGGATGTGAAGATAATGGAGTTGATTCAGCGAATGGCCACTAAGATGGTTTCAGGACTCAAGGATCTCCCATATGAAGAACATCTAAACAGGCTGTGCTTATATTCTCTCGAAGAGCGCAGAGATAGGGGGGGACATGATAAAAACATTCAAATACGTCACAGGCCGCATTGAGGTGGAGGAAGATATCTTTTATCCTACGGGTCCCACGGTGACAAGAGGGCACCCACTAAAACTCAGGGGGGGGGGGGGGAAGATTTCATGGGGACACCAGGAAATACTTCACCGAAAGGGTAATTGATCGATGGAATGGTCTTCCACGTCAGGTAGTTGAGGACAGTACCACGCTCAACTTCAAGGGACAATGGGACTCTCTGGTGGGGTCGCTCCAGAGGAATGCTTATAAGATGGATTCTCGAGGAGGGAGGGTTCTTGAGTGGGCAGACTTGTTGGGCCGTTGGCCCTTTTCTGCCATCATACTCTATGTTTCTATATTTAAGAATTCCAGACTATACTGATTGAGATTTATCCATTCAGGGAAACCCTTCTGAATAGCCTGCTTCAGTTGCAACCATCTAAAGCTTTGTGATTTATTAAGACCATATTTATGTTGCAACTGTGAAAAGTCAAGCAGCTTACCATTTGAAATAACATCGCCCAAAATTCGTATACCTGCAATCATCCAATGCTTCCAGATGACCTTAAATCCGCCAATTTGAATCTTGGAGTTTAACCATATAATTTGATTAGTTGCTTTATAGATTGGAATAGGCGTTAAATTATTAACAAATCGGAGAGTTTTCCATGTATCCATAAATATTTTGTTTTCTTTATATAACCTAGGCATTTTAATACTAAGATGATAGTCTCAAAGGGAACATGAGTCGCCATTCCAACCACAACCAATCTGGAGTATTATCAATGAGCTCTGGGAGGACCCAATACATAACCTGTCTCAAAATATAGACTTGATGATACCTATAGAAATTGGGAAAATTTACCCCACCCTCTGCAATTGATTTTTGTAAAGATACTAAAGCAATTCTAGGAGTTTTGCCAAACCAAACAAATTTTGTAAAGATTCCTATTTAACTTTTTATAAAAGGACCCCTTAAAAAAAACTGGTAACATTCCCATCTGATAACATACCACAGGCAAAATCATCATTTTAATAGTTTGAACTCTCCCCCACCAAGACAGATGTAATGATTCAATTGCTCACACATTTGTTACCTTCTGCAATAAAAAATTTTCATTCTCTTTCATTGTGTCTTCCAGCGTGTTTTTTATCCAAATACCCAAATATTTTAATCCATCTTCCTTCCATAGAAAAGAAAATGAATCAAACAAGCCTTTTGTACAATACATGTTTAGTGGAAATACTTCAGATTTACTCCAATTTATCATATACCCTGAAAATTTTCCAAATTTCTCAATCAAATCAAGTAAGCATGGAATGGTTGTTTCTGGATTTCTCAAATGAAGCAAAATATCATCTACATATGCAGAGACTTTGTATTCCCAGTCTAAATAAGGAATACCCTGTATCTCCTTTTCTTGCTGAATAGCTAATAACAAGGGTTCCAAAACAGTATCAAAAACAAAGGAGATAGGGGACAACCCTGTTTAACTCCCTTCCGCAAATTATTATTAATATATAATTTTGCAACAGGGGAGCTATACAATGTTTGAATCATTTGTATAAATCTTGAACCTATTGCAAACCATTTCATAGCTTGATACATGAAGGTCCATTCCACCCGATCAAAGGCTTTCTCTGCATCCAAGAATACAGAAAAGGCCGGATCTTTCATGGCTTATATTAAATTTAACATATGAAAAGCCAATTTTGTTTTATTAGATGAATGTTTTCCAGCACTGAATCCAGTTTGGTGCATATCAATAATAAAAGGGAGAGCCTTGGCTAAACGTAAAGCCAAAGTCTTAGCCAAAAGTTTCCCATCTACATTAATTAATGATATAGGCCTGTAATTTGAAACCAATGTGGGATCTATGTTTGGTTTTGGCAAAACTATAGTCAATGATTCCGCCATAGTACCTGTAATGCAACCCTTATTTAGTTGAGCCTGATACAATTTCAATAAATGAGGTATAGGGTAATTTGAAATGATTTATAAAATTCTACCGTGAAACCATCACCACCTGGAGCGGATCCAACTTTAAGAGACTTCAACGCTGTTTCTACTTCTTTTAATGATATAGGCTCTTCTAAACTTTTTTTTTATATGTTCAGGAATTTTCGGCCCCTCAATTAGATTCAAAAAATCTAAACCATCTTTTTCTCTATTTTCATAAGGCTCAAAAGCATATAGGTTTTTATAAAAATTTAGAAATTGACTTAAAATGCTTCCAATTTTAATATGTATCTCTCCCTTCTCATCCTTTATTGCAATAATTTTTGTTCTTCTTTTCTTTGCTTTAAGATAATTTGCCAATAATCTTCCCACCTTATTTGAACTTCCATAATACAAAGTTTGTTGGGAAAACAAATCATTCCTTACAAATTTTGATGATATCTCATTACATTTACCCTTTGCTTTTAATAAAGCCTGCAGGGTACTTTGCTCCCATTTATCAACTAATTTAGCTTCCAAATGTCTAATTTCTTTTTCCAAATCAGAAAATTGTTTTTTAAGTTGTTTTCTAATATACACCGAATATGAAATAATATTTCCTCTCATGTTAGCCTTAAATGCATCCCCTATTGACCACTCCATTAAAATCCTGGGAGTCACCCTGGACCACCAACTCACTTTAAATGCTCACACAGATTTATTAGTCAAAAAAAATGCTTTTCGGTACTATGGAAACTCAGAACCATCAGATAATACTTTGATGCACCATTCTTCTGTTTACTGGTTCAATCTTCCATCCTGAGCTTGCTCGATTATTGCAACATTATTTACTTGGGATCCTTCAAAAAACCCATTCTAAGACTCAGAGTCATTCAAAATTCAGCAGTTTGACTGATCTTTAGGCTGAAGAAATGGGAACACAAGCCCCTACTATCAAAGACTCCATTGGCTGCCCCTTAAGGCAGCCTGTTTAAGTTCTCTTGTCTGTATTATAAATCAATATTTGGGCTGGCCCCCACTTACCTGATTTCCCACTTCATTCTAGCAAGTTATCTTAGGCCCACACGAAGAATACATCTGTTCACCTATCCGACAATAAAAGCCTGCCACTACAAAAGTTTCTTGGACAGAATTCCAGGCATGCAAATGGAACGATTGGCTTAGTAACGGCTTCACGCTCTCATCATCCTACTTCAATTTTAGAAAACTGGTAAAAACGAGTTTGTTCAATAGATTTGTAAACTAAGAATCCACACAGCTCTGCTTATTCAACCAGTAACCATAAGAACTATATAGCTTTCAAATTCTTTCATTATGTAAGATTATATTGCTGACTTTGATTGTAACCTCTTCGCTGATTGTCCAGCGCTTCTTACTGTAAACCGCCTCAAACTTCTATGGCTTTGGCAGTATATAAGAATAAAATTATTATTATTATAATATTTCTACGGTAATTTCTTCTGAAGTATTTTTTTTAAAAATTTTTATTTATAAAATTTTCATTCTTACAATAAATAAATAGCATAATATTTAGTTTATAATAATTATAGTTGTATGTACAATATCATATCATATATATTGAATCCCTTTCCCCTGTTATTTGTTTTTTCATTTTTCCTCATATTAATTTCTATATTTCCCTCCCTAACCCTATATTATTATTATCAATGTGTTAAGATATCTGATCTTTAGAATATTTTGTCAATGGATCCCATATTTTCTTAAAATTTTTTATATTTCCTTGTTGTAATGCCAATATTTTCTCCATTTTGTATATGTGACACACCGAGTTCCACCAGAATGTATAATTTAGCTTGGTATAATCCTTCCAATTTTGTGTGATTTGCTGCATGGCAACTCCTGTCAATATTAAAAGCAATTTGTTATTGTTTGCTGATATTGGACTTTGTGTTCTCATTGCAGTACCAAATAATATGGTATCATATGAGAGACCAATATGATTTTCTAGTAATATGTTAATTTGGGGCCAAATTAAATTCCAATAGGCTTTTATGCAAGGACAAAAAAAAATTAAATGATCTAATGTCCCTACTTCTATTTTACAATGCCAGCATCTATTAGATCTAGTATTATCTATTTTTTGCAAGCGCGTCGGGGTCCATAACACTCTATGTAATAAAAATATCCATGTTTGACTCATAGATGCTGACTTTGTTAATCTTAATCTCCAGGACCAGAATCTTGGCCATTGAGATGCAGAAATTGTCTGTCCAATCTCAATGCTCCAAATATCCCTAAGTCCAGTTTTCTTTTTTTTATTTAGAAATCCATATATTAATTTATACCATTTTGTGGCTTGGTGTCCCAAGAAATCCGCCTGGAAACATAAAACTTGCAAACTATATTGGGTATTAAGATCTTTCCATTCAGGGAACCCTACCTGAATGGCTTGCTTCAATTGCATCCATTTAAAATATTGTGTTTTATTTAGTCCAAATTTATTTTGCAATTGTGAAAAACTAAGCAAGGAACCTTCTGATATGACATCATTCAATGTTCTTATTCCTGCATTTATCCATTGTTTCCAGACGATTTTAAATCCGCCAATTCTGATCCTGGAGTTTACCCATATTGATTGATTTAGAGATTTAGCTATTGGTTCTGGTGATAGGTTACTTATGTATCTCAATGTTTTCCAAGTATCTAAAAAGATTCTGTTATCTTTATATCTCCTAGGCATTGTTATGGTAATTAGATGTTCTGGATATAAAGGGAACAGGAGCTGCCATTCTAAATACAGCCAATCTGGTACATTTTCCATGAGATCTGGGAGGATCCAATACATACCCTGTCTTAAAATATAGGCTTGATGATACCTATAAAAATTTGGAAAATTTACCCCCCCTTCCACAATTGGTCTTTGTAATGATACTAAAGCGATTCTTGGTCTTTTCCCAAACCAAACAAATTTTGTAAGAATATTGTTAAGTTTTTTATAAAATGACCCCTAAAAAAATATTGGTATCATACTCATTTGATAACAAACCACAGGCAATACCATCATTTTAATTGTTTGAATTCTTCCCCACCAAGAAAGATGTAATGGATTCCATTGCTCACACATTTCTGTTATTTTTTTCAATAAAAGTTTTTCATTCTCTTTGACTGTGTCTTCTTCTTCTGAAGTATTAATTTGAAAACATTCAATCATTTTTAATTTAAATTCATCAAGGAAATTTGAATCCGCAATCAATGTATTATTGAATCTCTATAGACCTGCTATATTCTTGCTCATCAAACTTAAAATTCAATCCATACACTTCCATAATCAGACAAAATGATAGTACAAGTGACAAAAGCCTTCATTGATCCTAAGTGATTTGAGACAAAAATATAATCTTCTTGAAAAGGATTTATGAGCTTGTGAGCAAAAAGAAAATTCCCAATCATCAAAATGAAGTATCCGCCATATATCCTTCAAATCACAAGATTGAACCAAATTATCTAATCCTAATGATTTCATTATTTTACTTGGTTTTTTTATCCATTAATGAATCCATGACAGCATTGAAATCTCCAGCCACCACTAAATTAGAAGCGGCCAGTGGGAGTATCAATTGTTGTAACTTTTTTTTAAATTCATTCTGATTCGTATTTGGAGCATACACATTAAGCAAATCCAGGGTATTATTTCCCATGCTCATTTTCACATGAACCCACCTACTCAAGGGATCAAAATCAATCAACTGAAAATTAGCTGTGCATTTTTATTTATTAATATGGCAACCCCAGCTTTTTTCCCAATTGCAGAAGCAAAAAAACTGTTTAACCCATCCCCCTTCCAATTTTTTTGACTCTATTAATGATAGGTGTTTCTTTTGTATATAACAAATATCTGCATTCTGTTGTTTTAAGAAGGCCAGCATTTTTTTTCTTTTTTATTTGATGATTAAGGCCATTGACATTTAATGAAAAGATTTTAATCTCCATTATAATTTTTTTCTCCCAGATTCATAATCCAACAATATATTTTAAATTTATTTAACTTAATATGAATAGACACCAATGTACCATTGTTAAAACTTTTAAAGTGAAATTTCTCCTTTCCAAATCCTCTCAATCCCTTTTTTGAAAAACCTTCCTCCCTTATCCCTCCCCCACCCCCTACATAAATTGACTGCCTTGGAACACACATAGGATTAGTAATCACAATACCCCCTCCCCCAGGCAACTTCCCTCATCCCTTTCCCTTGAATATACTTAAAAGTAATAAACTTATACTTTAACATATTACAAATCAAGTATTCCCTCAATAATTACCCCTATATATAATGAAATCCTACTTATTTATATCAAAAAGTATTTAATAAAGCCCATTTTATTCCTTTTCCAATTAGATCAAGTTTCTAAAATTATGTCTGACCAATCATAAATCCTTTTATTATTTTTACAATAAAAGAAATAAAACATAACTCTTGTTGTCAAGATAATATTCTTAATCAACGCTTGAATTTCCATTTAAAAACCAATTTCATGTTCTACATAACTTTCAATTAATAACATTAACATTTAATCAATTCACTTTCCTTTTTTCTTATTGATTTTAAAAGTATTTCCCTGTAACTTCATCCATTGTCCCCTAGTCTTTGTAATATTTGATGGTGTGAAAAATTGATCCACTTGTACCCATTCTATTCCACTCAGGATTTTGTAGACTTCAATCATATCTCCCCCCAGCGGTTTCTTTTCCAAGCTGAAGAGCCCTAACCTCTTTAGTCTTTCCTCTTTCCTCATACGAGAGAAGTTCCATCCCCTTTATCATCTTGGTGTGTGGCGCAGTGGTTGGATCTACAGCCTCAGCACCCTGGGGTTGTGGGTTCAAACCCCGCGCTGCTCCTTGTGACTCTGGGCAAGTCACTCAGTCCTCTATAGCCCCAGATACGTTAGATAGATTGTGAGCCCACCGGGACAGATAGGGAAAATGCTTGAGTACCTGATTGTAAAAACCGCTTAGATAACCTTGATAAGCGGTATATCAAATCCTAATAAACTTGAAACTTTGAACCTTTTCTAGCACCATTATATCTTTCTTAAGATAAGGAGGCCAGAAATGAACACAATACTCCAGGTGAGGTCGCACTATGGAGCGATAGAGGCAGTATAACATTCTTAGTCTTGTTAACCATCCTTTTTTAATAATTCCTAGCATTCTGTTTGCTTTTTTGGCTGTCGCCGCACATTGGGCGGAAGATTTCATCGTATTGTCTACGGTGACACAGATCATTTTCTTGGGCACTAACCCCCAAGGTGGATCCTAGCATCCAGTAACTGTGAATTGGGTTATTCTTCCCAATGTGCATCACTTTGCATTTGTCCACATTAAATTTCATCTGCCACTTGGACGCCCAGTCTTCCAATTTCCTAAAGTCCACCTGCAATTTTTCACAATCCGCATGCGTTTTAACAAATTTGAACAGTTTAGTCTCATCTTCAAATTTAATCACTTCACTCGTCAAGCCAATTTCCAGATCATTTATAAATAAGTTAACTAGCAACGGTCCCAGTACAGACCCCTTGCGGTACTCTAGAAACATAGAACATGACGGCAGAAAAGGGCCACGGCCCATCTAGTCTGCCCACACTAATGGCCCACCCCCTAACTACCTCCATGAAGAGATGCCACATGCCAATCCCATCTTTTCTTAAAATCTGGCACGCTGCTTGCCTCAATTATCTGTTGTGGAAGATTATTCCAGCAATCAACCACCCTTTCGGTGAAGAAATATTTTCTGGCGTCACCATGAAATTTCCCACCCCTCTACTGTTTACTCTCCTCCATTGAGAAA
This sequence comes from Geotrypetes seraphini, assembly GCF_902459505.1. Classification (NCBI taxonomy): domain Eukaryota; kingdom Metazoa; phylum Chordata; class Amphibia; order Gymnophiona; family Dermophiidae; genus Geotrypetes; species Geotrypetes seraphini. Next base: position 75,205,130 of record NC_047097.1, on the reverse strand, counting down.
AATGACCATTTAACCCTACCTTGTTTTCTGTCCAATAAGCAATTCCTAATCCACAACTGAACTTTGCTACCTATCCCATGATTATTTAATTTTCTAAGGAGCCTTTCATGAGAAACTTTATCAAGGGGACTAATAGAAGATTTTGATTGGCAGAACATAGAGATCTAGAGGGGGAGTATGGTATTAGCATACAATCAATAAATGCTGGTGTGTGCTCACATCTAATTTTAAATGTAAGCAACAAAATCCTATGGGTGACAGGGAGCAAATGGACATTTTGAAGAAGCGGAGTGACATGATCGTATTTTTTCTCGTAAATGATTTTAATAACTATATTTTGGAGTCTTCATCTCCTTTTGAGTGATGCCTTGGTACAGGGCATGCTAACTATCTTCCATAATTTTTTTACTAGTCATTCCTGAGTCTCTTCCATAGATCTTCAAGATGCCTATTTGTATATTCCCAGGGCTCTTCAGCTTGGAGAACAGATGGCTCAGGGATGATAGTTTTTTATAGACATCTATCATGAGTGGAATAGAAAGGGTAGATGTGAATCGCTTGTTTAAAATACTAGGACTAAGGAGCATGCAATGAAGCTACTAAGTAGTAGATTTAAAACAAACCGGAGAAAATATTTCTTCACACAACATGTAATTAAACTCTGGAATTCATTGCCGGATAATGTGGTGAAATCTGTTAGCGGGGTTTTAAAAAGGTTTGGATAATTTCCTAAGAGAGAAGATCATAGGCCATTATTGAGATGTCTTGGGGAAATCCACTGGCTATTCCTAAGATAACCAGCATAAAATCTGTTTTACTACTTGGGCTCTAGCTAGGTATTTGGGGCCTGGGTTGGTCACTATTGGAAAGAGGATACTGGGCATGATGGACCTTCGGTCTATCTCAGTATGGCAATTCTTATGTTCTTATGCTATCGTATCTACAACTAGCTCAAAATGCAGCAGAAAGACATCCTGTGCAGTCTTTTGCAAGCTAGTATTTCTCAGTCTCCATCTGCTGGTAGGAATGCATGTATTCACACGTCTGGACTATCTGAAGGGATGATATAAAGTTAGTCATATTTAAATCTGATAATGTATGCGTTTTAGGTTTGCGATAGGACGTTTGCAACAAAAGACGTACGAGGAGAGACTTGAAGCCCTGAATATGTATACCTTAGAGGAAAGGAAGGACAGGGTAGACATGATTCAGATGTTCAAATACTTGAAAGGTATTAACGTAGAACATAATCTTTTTCAGAGAAAGGAAAATGGTAAAACCAAAGGACATAATTTGAGGTTGAGGGGTGGTAGACTCAAGAGCAATATAAGGAAATTCTTCTTTACGGAGAGGGTGGTGAATGCCTGGAATGCGCTCCTGAGAGGTGGTGGAGAGGAAAATGGTGACTGAGTTCAAAGAAGCGTGGGATGAACACCAAGGATCTAGAATCAGAAAATAGTAAATATTAAAGAACTAAGGCCAGTACTGGGCAGACTTGCACAGTCTGTGTCTGTATATGGCCTTTTGGTGGAGGATGGGCTGGGGAGGGCTTCAATGGCTGGGAGGGTGTAGATGGACTGGAGTGAGCTTTGACGGAGACTTCAGTAGTTGGAACCTAAGAACAGTACCAGGCAGAGCTTTGGATTCTTGCCCAGAAATAGCTAAGGAGGGGGAACAAAAAAAACCCCCAACAAATTTTTAGATTGAATCAGGTTGGGCAGACTAGATGCCGTCATCTACTATGTTACTATGATTAGCACCAATATATATATGGAAGAAGGTTAAGTTATTAAGCTCAAGGAACTACCTTTGGGACACTCAAGATTCTACAATTTTACCACCATGAATGACTGGTTCATATTGTAAGAAAATGGGATTTCTTTTTGGTAAAAAGGACTCAATTAATTTAATTCATGTATGTATTCATTCCTGACAACAGATCTAAGTGTTTGATTCAAGTATTCTATAGCAGGACCCATGTCCAGGGGAGTTTAGGTCAGCAAATCTAAAATTTTTCCATGACTGTAGTCTCAAAAGAAATAGCAACTTGTGTCAGACTAATTTTAACTACTTGGAATCTGTCTCATGAAGTCAGGTAAACAAAGAAATGGAATGTGAAATGAAACAAATACTTACTTGGGTATTCCATGGTGCTGGTATCCAGGTCCCAGATTTGACCCAGATCTCATCTCGACAGCTAATGAACACTACACACAAAACAGACACGTTATGCAAAAGCAGTGCATGTTTGCAGATTAATGCAGGAAGTAGAGAAACTGCAGAGGATTAAAGAATGAAAGGCCTTAAAATCTTTCCTGGATGAGGGAGTCAAATACTATCCAGCTATGTTAACTTCTTCAAAGCCTTTTACAGTGATACCTTGAAATCAAAACACCCCAGTATTCAAACAACTTGGAATCTGAGCTAAAAATTCAAGCAAATTTTGCCCCGGAATCCAAACGCCCTACACGTTGTTCGTGTGTGTTCGTGCCCCAGAATCCGAATGCTGCTTTAGAAACTGAACACCCTGCACATTGTTTTTTTGTTTTAATTCTGTATTCATTTTTAAAACTTTCATCAAGTGTACAACCTATCATAATAAACACAATTAATCAGAGCACTTGCATATCTTATCATTATAATCTAAACATAGAAATGTAACTCTCTCTCCACCCTCCCTCAAATCTCTTCATTCATAATAAGAAAACCTATATTTGTATCCCTCCCCCCTCCCATTACTATTTGTTGTATGACTAATAGAAAAATGGCATTTAATCATGACAAAAAGTTGTTCATGTGTGTTTGTGCGTATGTTTCCCCAGCACTCGGGCCACCCGTACGTCATTCAGTTCATTGATGGAAGCTGTAGTGTGTGATTTTTGCCTTTGTGTAGTATTGTGAGGAAAACTCTGTACTGTATTATTATTATTTGTTAATATTTTACCTTAAAATCCAGTGTATTTACTGTTAAAATTTGAGTTTGTGGGATCCAGGAACAGATTAATCCAGTTTCTATTATTTTAAATGGGAAAAATGGTCTTGGAATGGATTAAGTTTGGATTCCAATGTTTCACTGTATTTCTAAAGATTTCCAATACTGGCAGATTTTCTTACCACCACCAATGGCCAATCCTCATCTATTTGCATAGCCTCAAGTTGTATATTCTGTGCAATATACTACACAGTATCAATCAATTATGATCAACATCAGTGCATCATTTACTATACTATTGTCCATTCATTTTGGCTTTTTGGAAATCAATTTGGGGGCCAAATAAATTTTTGTTGGAAAATCCTGTGGCTTTATCCTATGATACTATATTATTTGTAATGTCAATGAGGAAGAAAAGTCAAATTTCTGCAAAAAATAATAAGTTATTACTTATTATGAGAGGAGTAGCCATTCAACAAATTACATTTAATTGGAAAAATTGGAGTAGACTTAACTACAGTTTCTGGTGGAACTCTTTGTGTCATATATATAAGATGGAAAGAACACTAGCTACGCAAAAAGGAATTTTCAATAAATTTCAGGAGGTTTGGGATCCATTAATAGAATATTGTGATGAGTAAATATCATTTTTCCCTTATTGGTACAATTGTAAAGTGAGGGATGGGGAGGGAGGGTTTTCTGATCTGATCTGATATTAAATGTTTAGAGTATAAGAAATATATGATATATAAATTAGTAGGGATGGGAGGGGGGGTTTAAATTTTATAATTTAAGTTTTATATGAATGCTAATCAAATGTTATTGTATAAGTTCAAATGATATTTTCTGATACATTTGTTGTAAGATGTAAAAATGAATAAAGAATTTAAAAAAAACAAACATTGATGCAAAAAATTTACCGCTCAAATGTATGAAGACAATGAAGTGTGCATAAATCCATTCTAACAGTTACAATCAAACATTTTGCAAAACACTCTGGAAATGGTTCATGTAGAGTGGGCTCTGCTTATACAGTCATGTGGAAAAATTAGGAAATATTCAGTTCTTTTTTAAGAAACGTTCACATATCGATGTCGAATCTTTTTTTAAAAATTTTTGGGAAAGTGATGTAATTGCAGGTAAACAACAAAAAGTTTCTTTGATTTACTCATAAAACAAAATATATCCACAAAAATGTGTATTATAACTGAGGAATAAATTAGGACACCCCATATATCCTCCCACTTAAAGTGGCTCAAATCACACATGTGTATCACATCAGATGCACATGATTAGAACGTCATTACTCAGCATTTTGAAGGAGGTTTGCGTTACTTAAACCTCAGACATTTAGTTTGGTGTGCTCATGACTGCTGCATTGAAAGTGAACACCATGGTGAGATCAAAAGAGCTGTCTGAGACCTTCAGAAAGAAAATTGAACCAAATGAATTTTAGATCGAAAAGAAAGAATATTAAGACTTGCAAGCTTTAAATCCCTTACCAAACTTATAAGCTGCTACAGTTATACCTGGAAAAAGAACACCCTGATATTCTCACCCTTGTAGAAACTTGGCTATCTCCTGGTAAGGAGGCTCTCTTACAGCAGTCTTGTCCCCCTGGTTATAGATTCTTTTGTTGCCACTGTAAACGCTGCCGGGTCGGTGGCTTGGCATTCCTGTTTTCCTCTAAAATCACTGTGCTGATTCAGGATCAACGTACTTTTCACTCAGCAGTTCTCAAACATTTCACTTTAAAAATAACTTCTCCTTCAAATGACATTACTTCTTATTTACAATCCGCCACTGGTCATACGCTCATCACTGATGTCCTTGCAGGAACTCATCAGCTTTCATCTCACGTCAACTTCACCTTTGCTCATCTTAGGTGACCTAAATATACACTGTGACGCTCAACTTGATCCTTTAACAAATTATTTCTGTATCTTTCTCCACGACTCTTCACTTCTTCAAATTGTAAGAAGTCCAACACATTTTGCTGGTCACCTCTTAGATACTATCCTAATCTCTGAGACCTCTGCTCCGGACTTCTCTATTCCAGATGTTCTGCCGATTCCTTGGTCAGACCATACACTCCAGGAGTTCACATATACTATTGTTAACTCAGAAATTTCACCTATCTCAGACTCTTCAGCAAGACAAGTCAGGAAACTCAAGATCTTAACTCCTGAAATATTCTTTAGTCACTGTGAATCTTTTCCTGATAATTACTCCTCTCGCTCGTTGACTGACCAAATTAACATCTGGAATACGACTCTTAGGTCTGCTCTCGACGACTATGCCCCTCTCTGTCTAGTTTCCATTAAACATGGTGATTTCAAGCCTTGGTATCATTCAGGTTTGATTCTTCTGCATCACCAGCTTCGTAGCACTGAATGCTATTGGTGATGTAATCCTTCAATAATGACCTTACAGAATTTTAAAAATACCTCAATACATTATTCATATATGTTGCATAACACTAAATGTACTTAAGTCTCTGACATTCTTAAACACAACCTAAATTCATCTTATCTCTTTCAGTTGAATTCTCTCTCCAAACTATCTACTTCCAACTCTTCAGCAACTCTTAGTGCTGAAGAATTTGCAAAGGGATTTCATGATAAAATTATGGTTCAAGACTCCCTGGTCCCAGTTCTTTCTCCGCCTGCTTTCTCTATAGGTGACAACCTTGAAAATGGGACTCTCTCAAATGCTCTTATTCTACAACTTCACAATCTGCAGTGCCAGTTGCATTACTTACCTCTTTTAACTCTCAATCAGATACCTCTGAATAAATTAATAACACACTTGAAATATACATCACCTCCAACTGATCTCGTGCCTGCATTTCTTTTATCACGTCTTATTGAACCTCTTCTTGAACCATTATTATCAATGGTCAACAATAGTCTCTCTACAGGTGACTTTCCTTCAGAATGAAAAAATGCAGTAGTCACTCCTCTCTTGAAGACACATAGATTGGACCCAACAATGTGTCTAATTACAGGCCAATTTCCAATCTGCCTTTTGTTTCCAAGATTGTGGAAAAATCAGTTGCGTTTCAGCTATCAGATTTCCTAACAAAAACAAATGCATTACATACACCCTTGTCAGACAGGGTTTCGTTCAAACCATTCTACTGAATACTCTCTCCTCTGATTGATAAATCATATAAGCCAGATACTGGACAGTGGTCGAGATGTTGTTTTGTTCTCCTTAGGTATGTCGGCAGTCTTTGACCTGGTGGATCATAAAATCTTGTTGCAACGCCTAGAAGATCTTCAAGTTACTGGTCTTACTCCCCAATAGTTTAAGTCTTATTTGACTTATCGCACTTATTCAGTCAACTATTCAAATAATTTTTCTCATCCGTACCCAATGAAATCAGGAGTACCACAGGGTTCCATTTTAGGCCCAACATTGTTCAACCTTCTTGCACTGCTCACTCTTATTCTGCAGTCTCTAGGCTTTATATTTTACATTTATGCTGACAACATTCAGCTTATTTAGCCCTTAGATACACATTCTCACGTGTCCTATTCATTGATCTCTGCAAAGCTGGACATTATTGCAGTCTGTCTAATGGCAAATAAACTCAAGGTTAACTCTCAAAAGACAGCAGTGTTGCTTTTCTCTTCAAAGAATTTACTTGAAAATACTTCATATTTCACTAAGAAAGAAGTCCTCTTACAATTCTCATCTAAAACCAAAATTCTGGGTGTAACAATAGATAATATCCTAAGCTTTTATTCACACATTTCTAAGTTGGTTTCCTCATGTTTCTTTGCTCTTCGCTAAATTCGATCCATTTATTCATTTCTTCAACAAAGTTTACTCTGTATTCTAATACATTCTCTTGTTTTGAGCAAACTTAATTATTGCAATTCTGTTCTCATTGGACTCCTGAAATACGAATTACATCTTCTATAATTAGTCCAGAATACTGCAGTGAGATTACTCCATCACTGTTCTAAGATCGATCACATCTAAGATCAGAACACATGCTTCCAGTTTCACATCGCATCCCCTTTAAATATAATATCCTTTCCTACCAGATTTTCTCGAGTGGTCTTCCCTCAGTTTTATATAGTCGTCTGATCCCATATTCGCTTCAAAGAACCTTACGCTCCTCACAACAGCAGTTAGAATGAAGAATTCTTGTGGAAATCCAGAAAAAGTTGTCTAAATGAGGGAATGACTGTGTTATGGCTCCTACTCTCTGAAATTCTTTGCCTTTTTACCTTCATTCAGAGAAATCATTTGTAACTTTCAAGGCACAATTAAAGGCATACTACTTCTCTTTGGCCTTTAACTCTTAACTTACTTCCTCCTGATGGCTACTTTCCTTCTGTGTGGGCAGATTTAAATTCTTTGTTCCCTCCCTTATCACACTGTTCATCCCTTTCCCCAACTTTATATTTATTGTAATCCCAAATTCCCTCTTTCCCCATGTTCTCAATTGTTTTCCTTTATATTTTGTCTTCTTTCTGTTCTTACCCTATTTAATTTGGTTTTTGTTTTGTTTTATTGAACTTTTTATTGTAAACCGCTTAGATTTGCTTTCTGGTTTTATATTTGCGGTATATTAAATAAATTAAACTTGAACTAGGCTGCATGAATGCATCGAAGTTACATCATGAGCATGAAGTAGAGGAAACAAACAGACGTGTAACGTAATTATATATAACAGGAGGTACGAGCAGCAAATGCTGGTAGACGTAGAGGAAATCGTTTGAGGAAGTTTAAACAAATTTGCCAAATAAATGGGTTTTCAGTGATCTTCTGTACGATTGGTATGACGAGTTAAGGAGTAAGTCACTTAGAGCAGTGTTCTTCAATCTTTTTACACCTATGAACAGGCGGAAATAAAAGAATTATTTTGTGGACTGACAAACTACTAAGACAAATAAAAAACCCCGTCTCCACCCCGTCCCCATGAGCTCGGGCCCCGCAAACCATCTGATCCATCCGCACAAGCTTCAAATAGTTATGATTTTATATTGAACGTATTTTATTAAAAGTATAAAAGAAACAATATTCTGTACAATTGTCATTTTATAAATACAAACAATACAGAGCAAGGATCAACAAAACCCCCATCTCCCCTCCCCTTCACATATATCCCCTCTACTACCAAAAAAATGAATAAGACAAATTATTACACAATGCTACACAGAAATATCAGATTACCACAGTCCCACATGACAGGAATATTGTTAGGGGAGTGCAATTAGGGCAACTGCCCCCTGGTCAGAGAGAGCCCTAAGCCAGCTGGAATCTAAAGAAGCAATGCCTGGGTTTTGCAGTCTCCAGTTATGTCTAACACCAGTTCTAGCAGGATATATATTTTAAATCTGATATATTCCAATTACAAAATAGAATTAAAATTATTTTTTTCTACCTTTTGTTGTCTCTGGTTTCTGCTTTCATCTTCTTAGAACATAAGAACAGCCTTACTGGGTCAGACTAATGGTCCATCAAGCCCAGAAGCCCATTCTCACGGTGGCCAATACAGGTCACTAGTACCTGGCCAAAACCCAAAGTGTAGCAATATTCCATGCTACCAATATAAGGCAAGCAGTAGCTTCCTCATGTCTTTCTCAATAACAGACTATGGACTTTTCCTCCAGGAACTTGTTCAAGCCTTTCTTAAAACCAGATCCGCTCTTACCACATCCTCTGACAATGTGTTCCAGAGCTTAACTATTCTCTGAGTGAAAAAAAAATTTCCTCCTATTGGTTTTAAAAGTATTTCTCTGTAACTTCAAGTGTCCCTTAATCTTTGTAAATTTTTGACGAAGCAAAAAAATCGATCCACTTGTACTCGTTCTACTCCACTCAGGATTTTGTAGACTTCAATCATATCTCCCCTCAGTCGTCTCTTTTCCAAGTTGAAGAGGCGTTCCATCCCCTTTACCATCTTGGTTGCACTTCTTTTAACCTTTTCTAGCGCCACTATATCTTTCTTGAGATAAGGAGACCAAAATTGAACGCAATACTCCAAATGAGGTCACACCATGGAACGATACAGGGGCATTATGACATTCTTAGTTTTGTTAACTATCCTTGTTTTAATAATTCCTAGCATCTTGTTTGCTTTTTTGGCTGCTGCCACACATTAGGCGGAAGGTTTCATCGTATTGTCTACAATGACACCCAGATCCTGTTCTTGGGCGCTAACCCCCAAGGTGGACCCTAGCATCCGGTAACTGTGATTCAAGTTATTTTTCCCAACATGCATCACTTTGCATTTGTCCACATTAAATTTCATCTGCCACTTGGACGCCCAGTCTTCCAATTTCCTAAGGTCCGCCTATAATTTTTTATAATCCGCATGCGTTTTAACAACTTTGAACAGTTTAGTGTCATCTGCAAATGTAATCACCTCACTCGTCATTCCAATTTCCAGATCATTTATAAATAAGTTAAATAGCACTGGTCTCAGTACAGACCCCTGCAGCACTCCATTGTTTATCCTCCTCCATTGAGAAAAATGACAACTGAACTTTTCCACCTATCCCATCACTCTCTTCCTTACAGCGTCTGCCCTCTCTGTCTCTTCAATCCAGCATTTGCCCCTTCCATCCACTGTCTGCCCTTGCCCCCTTCCATATGGTATCTGCCTTCTTTCTATGCCCCTCTCCCCTTTCCATCCAGCCTGCGCCCCTTTCCTTTTTACATGATTTATTCCAGCTTCACTGCTATCTTCATTTTTCTCTCTCCTACACCAGATCTAGCATCTTTGTCCCTCTCTCATTTCTCTGCTGACCCCACTTCCCGGCATCAATATCTACCTACTTTCTCATTCCTCTGTCTCTCCCCTTTCCCTCATCTGATCTCTCCATTTCAGCCTGACCCCTTGCCCTCCTCTAATCTCCCTACCAGCTGTTTCCTTCCTTTTTTCCTCCTCCCCTGTCCAGCAGTACCCCTTCTCCCTTCACTCTCCAGCAATACCTTTCTTCTCTCTAGCTTAGTGGCAGCTCTTTGTGTGCTTTTAACTTCACCACACAGCTGCTGCTAGCATTAGTTTAGCCGCGGTTTCATCAGGCAGCCTCGGGGCCTTTCCTAGGCCGGCCCACCTCGCATCATTGAAGCGAGCTGGCCTAGCAAAGGCCCTGAGGCTACCTCATGAAACCGTGTCTAAACTATTGCTAGTGGCAGCTGTATGGCGAAGTTAAAAGCACACAGTGCTGCTGCTGCTGCTGCTGGTCCAGGGGTGCAGAGAGAAGACAAAAAAGGCAGGAGTCCTGGCATATGCGACAGTAGGAGCAAGTCTGCTTACACAAGCGCTGGAGCCTCTCTTCCTGCCCTGTACATAGTTTGCGATATGCTGAAGTTAACTGCCTGGAGGGGACCCAAATCCTTCACGGACAGGCAGGAAATTTATGCGGACTGATACTTGTCCGCAGACTGGCGGTTGAAGAACACAGAGAATTGTTCCATATTCCTGCTTGGAAGGAAAGAATCTTGTTGAGGAATCTTTTGAATTGGCATTTTTTGGGAGTCAGAAAGGCAAATAGTAATGTTCTGCATGAGAAGCAGAGTTTGTCTTGGAGAACAAAGTGTTTCAGAAAATAGGTGGGTGCAGTGCCGAATAGTGTTTTGAAGCACAGGCAATTGAATTTGAAAATTATTCTGGCCTCGACTGTTTTTTGAAATATGGAGTGATATTAAAAAAAAAAAAAGTCGTATAGCTGTGTTTTGGATTGTTCTCAATCTTTTGATAGTTTTTATGTAGGATCCTAGGAAAATGATATTGCAGTAGTCTAGCGAGCTAAGGATTAGTGATTGTATTAATAGTCTGAATGATGCTAAGTCAAAGTATGGTTTTATCGTACATAGTTTCCATAGTAGGCAGAAGCATTTTTACTAAGATGTCGGTGTGGGCATCAAATGTCAGTTGCTGATCTATGGTCACTCCTAGGATTTTTTTTAGTGGGGTTAATAGGAAAGTTTCTCCCTTGTAAGTTGATTGATGGTTCTTTGTATTTGTTCGTTGAAGTGGCCATGAATATTTTTCAGGGTTTAGTTTTAAAGTTTTTGTCCATTGTTTTACATGATCAATGACATTAAATGAAGTGTCTGGTTTTGGTTGATAGTGTAGAGAAGGGGATGATGATTGTGATGTCATCAGCTTATATGTACACTTGGAGATTTAGCTTGGATAGTTGATGGCCTAGTGTAGACATGTATAGATTGAACAGGGTAGGTGACATTATTATTAGGTTTTTATATACTGCCTATCAAGGTTATCTAAGCGGTTTTACAATCAGGTACTCAAGCACAGGAGTTGGTCCATAATTGGGAGACTTGTTCACTGATGACTTGGTAGGATCGGTTTTTCAGGAAGCCTTTGAACAATTTAACACGTGACCAGAGATGCCTATGGCATGTAGACAGCTTAGGAGTATGTCGTGGTCTACCAGGTCGAACGCATAGGGTGTCCTAATTTTTTCACATGATTGTATGAACAATGTCACTTCAGTATTTCAGCAACAGTAACAACAATGTAACAGGTCAAATATGGTTTAATTAAGCAAGGAAGCTTCAGGCTGCCATCCCCCTGGCGAACATGGAGAGAAGTCTAGACCTGAAGCAACAAATGCATAAGCTGCAGTCTGGAACTTACTCTGGTCTCCACATCAGTCCATTCTGATTCTGTGGTTTCTTCTTGCCGGACAGGAGAGGGAGAGGACCTTCGTTTGCGACTAAAGATAAAGTGGACATTGCTACTTAAAACAGTGCAAGATTTGTGTGGGAGGTGGTGGGGGTGGAATGTTCCCCCCTTACAGCTAAAAAGTGCAATAATTCAAAAAAATATTGTCTACAAAAATCTACTTAAAATTTAAAGCCAATCATTCAGAGATCTTTTCTCTATCCAAGATGGGAGGAACATCATAAAACTTACCATCTCTACTTTCACAAACTCCAATACAGACCCAGAATTATCCTCACTAGGCCCACAGGAATTCCATTAAGTTAATGGAAACAAACTAAAGAAAAAAAATTTGTCATCCCCGATAGCTACAAATTCCTAACTGGAAAAACAGACTCCCCAAACCAATCAAATCCTGGCTTTTACTGTGTTTGTCTCAACTAAGGCAGAGAACAATCTGGTCTAAATGTTTCTTACTTTCCAGTTGGAGATTCTTGTTTCAGGGTTTCAACATCTGTAAACTGGACTGACTGCCCACCACCTCTGGTCCGAAAAACATCACCCTGGCAAGAAAGGTGTTTGTGCATGATTAGATAGTATAGCATAACTTTCTCATAGGGATAATCATTGTTGCTAACTTGAAAGAGAAGATTAGGTTCTTATTTCAATTTTTCTAGTATAAAGGAACATGAGTCTTAATCAGTGGGTTATTCACCTTTACCCACAAGTTTTGTAGAAGGAATCATCCACAGCTTTTCTACTCCGCCTCCTTGTGTATATGAGCAGTGTTCTATCTCCTCAGTTTGTACCAAAGTAGGTAACCACCACTAAAAGAGAAGAAACAACAAGAAGGGCACAAGTCAAGTCTTTTCTGCTCTGAAACAAAGACAATGAATTAAACTCCAGGAACTTTAATGTAAACAAGGTGGAACCAAAAAAGCCACCTACCTGAGTGCAACCATCATTAAAATTTATGCAGCTGTTATATGCTCTCCCACAGTGAGCTTTCGTATAAATTATTGTACTTGATTGACAGCTGAATAAAACTCAACATTATGCTCTCTTAGCTGCTCCAAGGCAAACATTTAGAGGCACACATACATGTCTGAGACAGCAGGCTAAATTGATATCTGACGTGGAGAGAGTCAAAACTGTGGGTCCTTTATAATGGAAAGAAGCTTATTGAGGTAAGAACCTGAGATTCCTATTGCATCAATGCATAGTAGCATGATTTCATGGTCTACTAGGTCGAATGCACTGCTGAGGTCAAGTTGCAGAATCAATGCGCTTTTGCCTTTGCTGAAAAAATCATAGAGGTGGTTTAGTATGGAAGCTATGACTATTTCTGTGCTGTATCCTTTCCTGAAGCTTGATTGGTGTTCACTGAGGGTATTAAATTTGTCTAGGTAGTCTGTTAGTTGAAGGTTGACCAATCCTTCCTGTAGCTTTGTGAAAAGGGGAATGCTTGCTATAAGTCTGTAATTGGTTGTTAGTGTTGTTGAGGTTTTTTGATCTTTGGGTATCGGAGTAATTAGTATGTGTCCCATATCCTTGTTTAAGGTTCCATTTGTAAGGGAAGTTGTTAACCACGTGAATAGTTCCATTTTGAAGTTAGGGGGGGCAACTGTCATGATTTTAGGGGAGCATTCATCGAGAAGGCAGTTAGATTTGGAGTAGTTGTTGAATAAACTTAGGAACTGGTGCCAGTTTGGGAATTCGAAGTGATCCCAATTCATGTCTGCTCTGGGAACCTGATCATGGGGTTCAAGGTATTGAAGAGTATTGGTTGTGGGTGTGGGTAGAGTAGTTCTTAGGTCAGTGATTTTATTTTTAAAAAAGTTAGCTAGAGTTTGAGCAGATGGAGTGCTCTCATTGTCCTTTTTCAGGATTTGTGTTGAGTCTGTTAACGTTTTCACTAGTTTAAATAATTCTTTACTGTTTATTTTTGTTGAACCAATTTTTTGTGCGTAGTGCTTTGTGCGTTTTTCTTTGATCAGATTTTTGTATATTTTCATTTTTTGTTTCCAGTTTGTCTTGTCTATTTCTTTGTTTGTTTTTTGCCAGATTCTTTCCAATTTTCTTAGTTCCTGTTTGTTGGTTAGTAGCTCTGAGTCGAACCATTCGTTTGGTGGTCTATCTTTCTTTTTGTATGTTTGGTATGGGGCTATTTGGTCTAAGAGGTCTTTACTGAACTTTTCCCATTTTTTTGGGAATTCCTGTATTTCGTTGATTGTGGGACGTAGCTCATAGTGAGCCCAGAATTCTGTTGGGTTTATGGTACCACGACTGGTTATTGTTTTTGTGTTTTTACTTTTGTATTTCGGTTGAGAGCTTTTTTTGCCAGTTCCCTGTGTAATATTGTATTCTTGGATCATGGGTTTCTTTTTGAGAGAAAGTAATTATGTCTAGTTTTGTCCTTTTTCATGGGTTATCTCTGTGTCTGAAATTGGAAAATCGAGTGACATTAGGAAGTTGGCAATTTCGGTTACTTCTGCCTTTCCCTTTTGTTCTAGGTGTATGTTTATGTCCCCCAGAAGTAGATTGTATGATCCTTTTAGTGTATTTACAGTTAGAAATTCGAAGAATTCATCTCTGGCGTTTGACCATTTTTGGGGTGGGATATAAAATAGAGTGGTAGTCAGTGATTCTTCTAGTTTGGCGTTGGTGATTTTGCAAGTTAGTATTTCTAGGTTTTCTTATGTTTTGGAGTCTGTCTTAGAGTAGCTAAAGGGTTCTTTTAGTATAATCGCTAGGCCGCCTCCTTTTTTCCAGCTTCTTGATAGTGGGAGTATTTTATATCCCTGTGGTAGAATTTCTTTCATAATAATGTCTGTGTCAGAGACCATCCATGTTTCTGTTAGGAATAGGAAATCTGGCTTTGTTTGCAATATCCAGTTGTTTAATATGTGTGCTTTGTTTCTCACGGAGCGGGTATTTAGATAGTATCCCGTGATGTTTTCATAGTTGGATGGGGTGAGAGTGTCAGAATATATTAACTTTCTTAGGTTTCTGTTTTTGGTCTGGTTCTTGTATGATTTGCGGTTGGTGTTTATCACTGGGATTTGAAGTGGGCCTTGCTCTGGATAGATTTTTGGTAGTTGGTGGGAGTTTGTTGACTTGGATAGTTTGGCTGGTCTGTGCCAGGAGGGATAGTTGTGAATAGGTTGATGAGATTTGTCTTCAATGGCCCAGCATCTAGAGCAGATTAGGTACAGCATCCCTAATAGTAGTTGGTGTTTGTTAAAAATTGCCATGTTGTATGGGATGTAGGTTGTATCAGGTTGTAGCGGGCAGAACAGGCTATACATGCGGTAGCAATCTAAACTTGCGGTGGCAGGCTGTACATGCAGTAAACAGGCTATACGTGCAGTCTATAAAAGCTATGCATACTATCTATACAGGCTAAACATGCGGTAACAAGCTGTACATGCAGTCTATACATGTTATGCAGGCTATACTTAGTATACAGGATATACAAGCAGTCTATATCTGTGGTAGTAAGCTGAACATGTAGGCTATAATTATGGATTATACTGGTTGCTGGTAAATAAGAATTACTTATCCTGTGGACTGGGTTTCAGATGTTTCACATCATTCCCTTAAGACAATTAGTTTGGTTTCGCTGGCCTTGAGTCAATTAGTTTAGTTTCACCGACCTGGGGGGGGAGGGGGCTGGGCTGGCTGGCACGCCCAGCTGGAAGGGGGGCAATTTCAGTGGAGGCTGATTGCCGATTGCAGGCTGTGGGAGCTCAAAGAGCTCGGTGGAGGAGCCTGAACAGGCTCTGTGGAGGGGCTGGATCAGAGTTGCTGAACGCTGCTGACTGCAGGTTCAGTTGTGAGCACACCGTTTAAATTAAGACTCCCCGCTGGCTCGAGGGGGGCCGAGCGGTGCTCGCACGCCTCGGTGGAGCTGGCTCCCGACGTGCTCCTCAGCCCGCTGCTTGTTTAAATCGATCAAGAATCCCCGCAGAGTATAGCAAATTGGTCTGCGGGATTGGACTCCTGCTTCTATTACCCTCCACCGTGGTGGCTCCTCAGTGAAGATCGATGCCGCCGCGGAGGCAGTGGCCTCCGTAGCACTCCCTGCTTGGCTCCCTGATGTACTGCCTGGGAGCACAGTCGCTCCCCCCAGCCTCAGATCCAGTCTCTCCGCTCCGTTGCGTCCGTGCGGGGAGTAATGTTATTGTGGGCAGCTGTAGCGCTTGGGTGTAGAGTGGCACCACTGCAGGCCTCCCGCGATGGTCTGCAAAACTGGCATGATATAGGAGCAGAACCACCTGGGTCCATCCCAGTCAATTTTGAGCCAAATCAAGGGGTTTTGAGGCAGATGGAGGCTTTAGAAAAAAAAAAAAAAAGGATAGTATAAAGTCCAAGATGGCCAGTGCCAACGAATTTGCACCAAAAATGGTTCATGGAGGCTCCCCTGAAAGTATAAAAGACTCAGGGAAAGGTTTTTTTTGGAGAGGACCCTAGCTCTGGTCCCAAAAATCCTTAAAATTAACTTTTCTGACACCCCCCCTGATATTCCTCATAGGGAATAATGGGCTGTACTCACTGTGCTTTGCTGGTGCCTGTATCAGCTTTGCTGCAGCCTGAATAAATGGAGAAGCCTTCCTGTCTAAAAATCATTGTTGGAAACAATCCCCAACTGGAGGACATCAGACTGCCAATCTAATAAACTCTGACTGAGGACTCCACACCCACAGATCCTCGCAGTGCAACAGGGGGAGCATAAAATGCAGTTGGATCCCCAAAACCCAAAGGGATTCACACTGGGGCCTCATAACATGCGCTCAAGCCTCTGATAAATTAGAAGGCGAGCTGGCTCCCAGGGGAATGGACCCGAAGCTTTGAAGAAGCACAAAGCAGGCTGGCTCAACAGGTACACCCAGGGATTGCCTTGTGAGCTGCAGCCTGTCCTTGCAGAGTCTGCAAGGGCAGGCTACCCTGAGTCCTCTCCCAGGCAAAGTAGCCACAGAAATGGGGTCCTCTAGGCACCAAACACTTCCAAAACAAAGAAAAATACCCCAAAATTGTAAACCAAACAGAACAGAGTAGAACACATCTTCTCAGTTCACTTCAGCAGGAAAAACTGGAGAGAGCACTATACGCCACTGGTGAAGGAAGAAGAGTTGAAAGATGTGATCGACATCCTTCTGTAACAGTTCACGAGCATGGATTGATCACCCTAAAGTACAGACTCCTGTGTTTATGTAACACAGAGGGTGCAATAAAGGAAAAAGTAGCTCAAATGTCTAAAAAGCACATGAAACATTCCAAATACAAACCACCCCCACCCCAAAGAAAGAAAAACCCAAAACACACCAATACCTTGAAATATTTATAATATTCAAGACAGGATAAGCGATTATAAAGCACCGAGTGAAAAGGTAGATATAATTGGCATTTCAGAAATCTGGTTAAAGGAGGAAAATAAATGGGGCAGCAGGGTACAAATTATACTGCATTGATTGGTTGGATAAAACTGGAAGAGGGATAGCACTGTATGATAAATACAGCATTGAGTTAAACAGTAAGAGTTCTGCAGACAACATGCACTGAATTTTTTTGATGAGACTGGCTGCACAGGAGTGACATCATTAAGGCAGTAGTTTTCAGTCTCCATCTGCTGGCTGGAGAGTAAATAACCACCATCTGGACTGGTATGATAAGCAGCGCAAGATTCTACGAGGGTGTTTCAAAAAGTAACAGCAAATTGACAGTACAGTGCTTCCCCGTAAATTCGCGGTTGACGGTCCCGGTCATTCGTGGTATTTTCTGACCGCGAACCGCTGACCAGGAGAGGACAGCTGGAGAGGCAGGAAAGGGCAGCCGGAACGCCGGCGAGTGAAGGAAATCACTCACTGTATGCTCCAACCGCCTCTTCCTGTACTCAAGTCAGGTCTCACCTATCAGGAACTGCTTTGACACGCATCTCCTGATTGGTAAGACTTTAGTACAGGAAGAGGCAGTCGGAGCATACAGCGAGTGATTTTCTTCACTTGCCAGCACTCCGGCTGCTCTCTCCTGCCTCTCTCGCTGCCTTCTCAAGTCTCCCCCACAAAAAAACATATTTGCGGTTTTTCAAGATTCGCAGGGGTTTCTGGAATGGAACCCCCATGAATATCGGGGGGAGTACTGTATTTCATGAAACGAGCACCCCTGGTATTTCAAACTCCTATGCAGGAAAGATACATTCTTAGAGGAAGTGTTAACACTGTCCAATAGATGGCATGACGTGCTTAATTGGTAGGGCTCCATATACAGAATGGTGGTAACCTTAACTGTTTGCATGGTAGGGGAGCAGCAAGCAGTCGTCAGATTTTTGTGGATAGAGGATGTGAAACCTCATGAAATTCATAGAAGAATGCTGCAACAGAATGGAGATGCCTGCGCGAGAGAAGAGTATACAAGTGGGTAGATGTGTTTAAAAATGGGCAAACAATCCCTGATGAGGAAAGCCTCTGGTCATCCCAGCATGGCCATCACTGATGAGAAGGTGGGTCATGCTGATGTCATTATTTGTGAAAACAGGAGCATTTCTTTAGAAGTTCTGGCCAGGGAACTGGATGTGAGAGAATGACACGGGGAAAAAATTTGTCCCAGTCTCCGCCCCGTCCCTGTGAGCTGGGTCCCCGTCCCTGCCCCATCCCATCCCCACGAGCTCGGTCCTCATCCCCACCCCATTCCTGCAAACCATCTGATCCCATCCATACAAGCCTCAAATAGTTTTATACTGAACTTATTTTAATAAAGTATAAAACCCCAATATTCTGTACAATTCTCATTTTATAAATCAGAGTTCTGGTTGCTGAACTAGAGGAAGAGATATTCAGCTGGCAGGACTTTGTTTATAAACGTTTATCAATACAACTACAATACTACTTTGTCCTAAAACAAAAAAAAATAATTTTTTTTCTACCTTTGTCATCTGGTTTCTGCTTTCCTCATCTTCTCGTCATTCTCTTCCTTCCATCCATTGTCTGCCTTCTCTCTGCCTCTTGCATATGGCATCTGCTTTATTTCTATGCCTCTACCAGAAACTGTGCGTCTCCCTTCTCCCCATTAGTCTGGCACCCATCTTCTTCCCTCTGTTCCCCCCATGGTCTGGCATTCTGTCTTCTCTTCCATCTCTCTCCCCCTCCCCCAGGTGGTTTTTAGCAACTCTCTCCTCCTTTCCTCCCTTCAGATCTGGTATCTGTCTCCCCCCTCCCCCAATGCTCTGGTATCTCTCTCCTTTTCCCTTCCTTTTCTTTTCTGCTCTTTCTTCTCAATTTGTTTTCTACCTCTTGTCTACTTTCTTACTTTCCAGTCCTCAATTTCCCTTTCATTGTGTCTACCTAAAGCTTGCCACCTCTTTCCCTCACCCCTTTCAGTATCTCACTAACTATCATCTTCCCCAATCCAGCATGTGCCCTTTTATCTTTATCTCCTCTTTCTCCTCCCCACTTCCCTTCAGTGTCAAGTTTTCCTCTCCCCTATCCAGTGATTGATCCCCTCTCTCCTCTCCACTTCTTTCGAACTTCTGTTCCCCTCCCTCTCCTCCCCATTTCCATGCTGTGTCTGCTCCACCCTCTCTCCTCCCCATTTCCCTTCAGTGTCTGTTCTTCTCTCCCCTCCCCTTCCCTTCAGTGCCATTCAACCTCTGTCCCTCATCGGGGCATCTCTCTTCCTTCACATCACATCATGGGTGCTTAGGATGCTGACTGATGAGCACAAGATGATTCATGTGCAGACTTTCACAGCTTTTTTAGCATGGTATAACGTTGAAGGCGACGGCTTCCTGGCATGTACAATACTCCCCTGATATTCGCGGGGGTTCCGTTCCAGGAACCCCTGCGAATCTTGAAAAACTGCAAATACGTTTTTTCATGGTGGAGACTGGAGAGGGCAGCAGGAGCTCCGGCAAGTGCAGAAAATCACTCGCTGTATGCTCCGACCGCCTCTTCCTGCACTAAGTCGAGCCTTACCAATCAGGAGCTGCATGTCAAAGTTTTCAAGCAAAATCCTTGGCATCATCATAGACTCCTCTCTCTCCTTCAATGACCACCTCAACTTTTTGGTAAAAAAATGCTTCTTTAGTCTTCATATGCTGAGGAAAGTGAGATCGTACTTTCATCATTCTCACTTCATCATCCTTGTTCAATCCACCATCCTCTCTAGACTGGATTATTGCAACTCCATCTATTTAAGCCTAACTAAAAAAAAACTCCATAGACTTCAGCTAATCTAGAACGCTGCAGCCAAGCTTATTTTCGCAAAAGGCAAGTTCGACCACGTCTCCCCACTCCTGTCCAAACTTCACTGGCTCCCAGTTCACTCCAGAGTCCTCTTTAAATGTGCCTGTTTAGCCTTCAAGATCCTACATGGCATCCTCCCTCCCGTTATCCCACTCTTCTGGAATTCCTCTAACCCTAATTCCACTAGATCCTCCCAAAAACTGAAACTATCATTCCCCTCTACAAAAGGTATATCCCGCGTAGGAAAACTAGGAACATCCCTCCCCTTTAGAACCACAGAACTCTGGAATAATCTCACATTCCCGCTCAGAGTTTCAAGTTCCCTCCAATCCTTCCGCAAACACCTGAAAACTTGGCTCTTTTCAAAAATCTAACACTTCCTGCTTTTTGGTTCCCTGTCCCTCTTTATCTTCCTAGCTCCTTTCCTATAACCCTTCATTGTAGCTCCTTTTCAACCTAACCCTGTAAACCGTGCCGAGCTCTACGCTTGTGGAGATGGTGCGGTATACAAACCTAAGGTTTAGTTTAGTTTAATGATGATGCACGCCCTGATTATCATGTGTTTGGACCCTTGAAGGACACTTTGAGAGGATAAAAATTTGGAAGCAATCACGAGGTCAAAGCCAACAGTGCATTCCTGGCTGTAGGCACAACAAAAAATGTTTTATTCCCAATGGAATAAAGAAGTTGGTTCAACAGTGTGAGAAGTATGTTGAAAAGAAAGGTGATTATGTAGAAAAATGACATATATATTTGTATCTCTAGTTGAATGATGTATCTAAAAATATTTTGAAGGAGTCTGGGACTGGTTTTCCTAAGTGTTGAATTATGTTTAGCTGCAGACCTAACTTATCTCATGTTCTAGCCTGCCTGCACTGGGTGTTTTAGCTTGGGCATTCTAGCTTCTTATGGCTATCTCAGCATACGATATTGTATTCCGCCCTCCTGGACATGTAACAGAAAGACTGCAGGGTTTAGATAAGTGACCTGCTAGTGTGAGCTTAGGACCAATGATTGTTAAGAAAAGTAACACGTGAAAAGTTTTTTTCTAGAATTCAGTTGTATAGCCAGAAGAATGTATAAATATCTCTGAAACTTCCTGGTTTCAGGACTTCTGAAGCCAGCTTGGGGATCAGGGGTCCGCATATGCTGAATAAACATCTGTGATTTCTTCAAGTCTCTAAGTTTGTGGCTGCCCAAAGTGACCTTTCAATTTAATTTGCTGTTACTTTTTGAAATATCCTCATATATTAAGTCATCACCCAGGAAAAGATACGCTTATCATGGATATGTTGAAATCCTTTGTTCAGAATATGGAGGTAGCCAAAAAATCAACAGGTTGTTATGAATTATTAGAAAAGGAATAAAGAAAAATAGAGATTAACAAAATACTCTTGCTCTATGGTTCAACCACACTGAGTAGTGTGTTCAATTGCACTTATCACATCTCAAAAGAGATAGTTGAATTAGGAAAGGTTCAGCGAAGGGCAACCAACACAATATAGAGAATAGAACACTCCTCTATGAAGAAAGGCTAAAAAAATGGGTATGGCTATTCAGCTCAGAGATGAGATAATTATGGGGAGATATGACAGAGGTCTAGGAGTAGAGTGGAATGGGTAAATGCAAATCCACTATTTATCCCTGTAATAAGCAGCAAGGAATCTATTTATCTTAAGGGACCTTTCCATATATTTGTGACCCAGATTGGCCACGGTTGGAACCGGATACTGGGCTCAATGGATCTTTGGCAATTTCTTCCATTCTTAGATAAAATGCTGGATAAGTAACAACCTCACAGCATGAGGCAAAGATCCAAAGAAAAACTCAGTGTGTCCATTCTCTCTAGCAGAAAGATGTCCGTACTTTAAAGACAGCATTTTATAATTTGCTACACAGCCCAAGCAGCATAGCAGCCCTGCAAAGGGGTAAAGGTTACAAAACTTATTTCACTGACTTTGTGCTGGAGGGACAATGTCATGGCACACAACAGAGAAGATTTAAAAGGAAATAAAAACTGAGGCGAGATTAAATATGGCAGTTTGAATCAGGAAACTGAAGGAAAGACTAGGTTCTTACCTCAGTAATCTTTCTAGTAGACAAGACACTCCATTCCTGAACCTGTGGGTAATCCATCCCTTCTCGCAAGAATGCTAGTAGGAGTATTATTAGCATTCTTTTGCTCCGCCCCCATCCTTCTGGGCTGTCCTCCAATCCCCCAGTTTGTATCAAAGCAGATGGTCAACCCTGGAGAGGAAACAGAAGGGAGAGGGGTACGGGGACACTTCCTGAAAAACATCTCTGTTTGTATCATTAGCAACAAAAACTTTCAAGGTATTGTTTGTCAATACTAATACTATAAATAATTAACCCACCTTGACAAACTTTCCAAACACTGTGTTGTCTACAGCCTGTGAAATCAATCCCAAATATTCTTGAAAACGAGCCTCAGAGCCACAGGCAAGGCGTCCAACGCCAAAGCTACACAATTCTCAGCTAACAAGCTGATATGCTTCAATCATCAACTCCTCTTATAACCAGTGGCAGTCGCGGAAAAAAAACTCAAACCGTGAGAAAAAAAATGTGCTGCATCCAGTTGTAGAGTATTACATAACACAAAGCTCCAATACAGAACAGTGTTAAGCAGTGTGGAGATACCAAAAACACACAAAACAACAATAAACACACACAAAAAGCCAAGTACTTAGCTGCACAAAGTTGGGACGTCCATTCAGAGGAAAAGTTCCACTATGTGTTTTATCGTCGACGTTGCCCACAGTTCAAAATCTACAATCCACTCGTACTTCCCCAACAGGGCTGTACTAGAGACCTTCAGTGCTTTCCCCACTGGTCAATTCAAGAGGAAGCACAATTAACATCCGCGTCGACAGTTAATCGCGTCCTCTTGTTTCACAGACCAACTTATTCTTTAAGCAGCTTCCATCAGCACTCCTAGCCAGTGGCAAGAAATACAAAACTCTTCCTGGTGGTGATGGAAGAAATGCTCTTTATTATTTTGTTATGCTTGGCCCTTTTCTCCTGATGCAATGTAATGATATGAAACAAGGTTCTTGTCAGAGGAGGGGTTTTGTATTTCTTGCCACTGGCTAGGAGTGCTGATGGAAGCTGCTTAAAGAATAAGTTGGACTGGGAAACAAGAGGACGCGATTAACTGCTAATGCGGGTGTTAATTGTGCTCTCGCTTGAATTGACCAGTGGGGAAAGCACTGAAGGTCTCTAGTACAGCCCTGTTGGGGAAGTTCAAGTGGATTGTAGATTTTGAACTGTGGGCAACGTCGACGATAAAACACATAGTGGAACTTTTCCTCTGAATGGACGTCCCAACTTTGTACAGCTAAGTACTTGGCTTTTTGTGTGTGTTTATTGTTGTTTTGTGTGTTTTTGGTATCTCCACGCTGCTTAACACTGTTCTGTATTGGAGCTTTGTGTTATGTAATACTCTACAACTGGATGCAACACGTTTTTTTTCTCACGGTTTGAGTTTTTTTTCTGCGACTGCCACTGGTTATAAGAAGAGTTGATGATTGAAGCATGTCAGCTTATTAGCTGAGAATTGTGGGGCTTTGGCATTGGACGCTTTGCCTGTGGCTCTGAGGCTTGTTTTCAACAATATTTGGAATTGATTTCACAGGCTCTAGACAACACAGTGTTTGGAAAGTTTGTCAAGGTGGGTTAATTATTTATAGTGTTCATATCATTAAACATATAACAGATAAACAAAACTTAAACCACTGGAAATACGTAACAAGGTGAAAAACAAACAAGTCACCAACTTGAGCACCACCTGCCCCCAGTGTGAGAGATTTTATAGACACCTCTTAGTTTATTTTTTTTTTTTTCTTTTAACACAGCAGTCGTATCTTCTATTCTTGTCAAAGCTGGAGACAGAGAAAACAAGATGTTCAGATTCTCCTGCACCTTTCAGGTAGCAAGCAGGCAAATGAACATCTGACAGGGCAGCATTCAGGAACATAATGTGTCTACTAGAAAGATTTATTTATTTAAAGCACTTGTAACCCGCATATCAACCATCTATGCAAATTACTGAGATAAGAACCTAATCTTTCTTCCTAGACGCTCCATTCCTGAACCCGTGGGACGTATCAGTCTCCTGAGTTTAGGGTGGGACAGATGAGGCTGCTGTCAGAACTAATGATCTGAAAGCGGAGTCCTGTTTGGCCGCCACGTCCACTTATAGTTTGTCTCTTGTTTTTACCTCTGTGTTTTGCAGATCCCTCTGTGTAGCAGTTACCCCCAAAGAATAATTAAAACCACCGCAAACACAGCGGTTTTCCTTTAAGAGAACACACAAACTGGAACCAACGTCTGGGTATCACTTTATATAAAGTAAACCTCTAGCAGCGCATGTTGTTGTTTAGATGCACGCCAAAGGAGTGTGCTTAGGGAGTAGGTCCTGCTCCTTAGTGTGTACCCTTTATAAAGATTAATCAAATTATCTGATTTTCTAAATAAATCATGTTTTTTATGTTTTATTTGAATGTAACTTAATCAATACCTGTTCACTGGGGGCACTGCCCATCATCTCATTCTTCACTTCCCTCTCAACCGAAGATGGTTAAACATCTCATTAAATTCATTGCTGCAAATGTTTCACACATCTTCAAGGGATACTACTACTGTCTCTTATGACGTTATTGAATTGCCGTTCAGTTAGGAATAAATTTCATTTGATATGGGACCTCATTCTTACCTATAAATTGAATCTTTGTTGATTGTCAGAAACATGGCGGAATGAATCAGATACAGCTTATTTAAATCAAGCTATACCAACAGGTTATCAATATCAAAAATAAATCAACCATCACTTAGGGGAGGTGGTGGTGTAATTTTTTTCTCTTCCCGATTAAAGATAGATAACATCTCTCTTCTCAAACAATTTGATTGAGATTCTTCAATATAGAATGGTTACTAACCTTTCTACGAATGTACTTCGTTTATATCATCTTCCTCCTGTATCTAATCATTCTATTTAATATTTACAGGATGCAATTACAGATTTATGCTTAAATGCTTCCTACCCTCTAAAACGAGAAGATTTTAATATACAATTTGACAATACTCTTAATACCAGCAAGAAAAGACTTCATTACATTTGTTACTGATCTCGGTCTTAATATACATGTTTAAGGACCTACACAAGAGGTGGTCATTCTTTAGATTAAATTTTGTATGTTCAATTACCTAACCATTATATTTATAACATTAACTTACACGCTTTACCATGGAATGATTATGTGTTGATTACATTCTCCCTTTCAACTTTAGGCCTGATACCTATATCGATTCTTAAACAATCTAATTATAGGGATTTTAATAAAATTATTTCCACTACTTTATTGAATCGATTTCAGTTAGATTTAGAAAAATTCAAATCTATTCCAGCTGTTATCTGGCATGAAAGATTAAAATCATCTTTAGATAAATGTGCTCCTTTAACAGTTAGTGAACAATCACAGAAAACTACATTTAGAAACCCATGGTTTACTCAAGAACTTCTTTGAACAGGCAGACCGTAAATGGTGTCAGAATCAAACTCGGAGTTCATGTCTTTCTTTTAGGACAACAGTCATGGCTTATAAGAAAGCTATAAATTTAGCAAAGAAATCTTACTATACTCAAAAAATAAAGAAAGCCCCAAATAGTTCAGTGTTATATAAAATATTTAAATCATTAACACATCATACGATGAAATCTCAAACTCGTGAAATGCCATCTGCATAAAATTTAGCAGATCATCAAAATAAAATCACTACAATAAAACAAGTTATCTCCATTAATACATTTAAGATGGCTTCCGAAGGAGGAGATGTCACAGCCCGGAATGGCAGCATAACTCCAGAGCTCTGCTGTGGCTACTGTGTTTATACTAAAAGAAAAATTCTCTTCATGAGTGTACGTCCATCTCAGTATTGGGACTATTGAGCTCTTGTCATGGCAGCACAAAAGAAACTTGAAAAATTTTGCTTTGCAGTAGACCCTGGGGAAAAACAGAAGGCAATGTCTTTGCCTAAGACAGCTGAGCAGGGGAAAAAATGGCGCCAGTGTCTTCTAGTTCCGAGGAGGAGGAGGAATAGATGGGCGTGATTGAGGAGACCGATGGCGCGACTACACGAATTCCAAATGCTTTGTTGAGAGAGCTAAAGCAGGAGATGTTGGGTGTTCGTCAGAATGTTTTCAAACTGCTCTCGCTAAAATTAAATCTGAAGTGAAGGAGATTAGCGCACGTGTGGTGGCCTCGGAGGACCACGTGGCTCAGTTGGTGGAGGAGGTAAAAGGGAGACAAGGCTCAGTCCACACTAATACTAGTCTCATTAAAGACTTACAACTACAAGTGAAAGATCTTGAGAATCACTCAAGACGCTGCAACCTCAAATTTAAAGTTATTCCAGAGACCTAAGCGTATCGGGACAGTGTTGCGGGAAATCTGTGGGTTTTTATTACACACTGCTGACACTGGGAAGCGTGCACACATCCATATAATACAAATGCACCACAGCCTTGGGAAACCTAGATGAGCGAACGTTTGGGATTTAATTGCTTGTTTTGGGGACTTCAGTACTAAAGAGTAGAGTTGCGCGGGGACAGAAATCCCACCGTCCCCGCCAGGATCCTCTCCGTCCCCACAAGGAATCCCGTCCATCCCCATAAAAAGCAGTAATTACTTCTGACAGGATCATCAATTCCAGTTTCTTTTGTGTTTGTGCTGCTGTTTTCCATGTGGAATCTCTTTTTCTGTTCAGATAATTAATTTATAAACCTCCTCTTTTACTAAGGCTTACATGTCCATTATATTCTATGGGCGCGTTAGCATTTAGCGCATGATAAATTGACTAGCATGCCGGACCAATCAGCAAGGCTTTCAGCTGTGTGCGTGCTGAGCTCACTGCTCATCATGGCTGTTTCCACCACGGCGCCGGACTGGTCTCTCAGCTGCATTGGGATTTAGTAGTCCTCAGTAAGTCGAACCCTGCTTCCAAAGCCTTCCATCCCCATTGGAGTCCCGTTGGCTAAAGGGGGGATTCCCGCGATCCCCGTTCCCGTGCAGACCTCTACTAAAGAGCGCATTTTGGCTAAGGCGTGTTAGATGCCTGATTTTTGTTAGCAGTCTATCCAAGTTGGTGTTTTTCAGGATCTGGTCTGGGCTACTCTGCAAAAACAGCAGGCCCTTCATGATGTTACATGGCTCCTCAGGACGGAGGGACATAAATATTGTTGGCTCTTCCCTGTTGGGTTATGGCATATAATTACATTAGTAATTTCTATTCCTCCATTACCTTGTGGTTCAAGGCGGATTAAATCGGAATTGTCAGGACATTAGAAATGTGTTGGGAGTAGTTAGTACATTTCTTTAAGTTGTTAAGAATTACATCTGAATTGTCATGATATTAGAAGTACATAAGGAATAGTTGTGGGTGATGCTTGGGGTAGTTTTGATTGTGTTAGTTCGGCTTTATGTGTTTTTTTTAATAGAAGGTTTTTATTTCTTTTTTGAAGGTTTTGTAGTCTGTGGTTGAGGTCAGTAGATTGTAGAGTTGGATGTCAAGTGTTGCAGCTGGAGTGGCTAGGAGGTTGTCGTATAGTTTTTTTCGTTTGACGTTTTTGATTAGAGGATGTGTGAATGGTGCGTGGGTTCTCCTATGTCTGGTTGAGGTGGACTGAATTAGTCGATTGTTCCAATAGGCTGGGCTGTCTCCGTTTATTGCTTTAAATAGTAGGCAGTAAAATTTGAAGTGTACTCTCGCTTGTATTGGGAGCCAGTGTGAGTCGTTGTATGCCTCTGTGATGTGGTCGAATTTCTTCAGCGAGTAGACCAGTCTTAGGGCTGTGTTTTGTATTGCTTGTAGTTGTTTCATCATGGTTGCTGGACAAGGGAGATATAGTATGTTGCAGTAGTCTATTAGACCTAGGATTAGGGATTGTACCAAGAGTTGGGATTGTTTTCTGTCGAAGAATTTTCTAACAAGTCTTAGGTTTCTCATGGGAAATCTAAGAAGATACATGGACATGTCTGATAAAAGGGATGGAAAATCTTTCATACACTGAGAGATTAGAGAAACTGGGTCTCTTTTCCCTGGAGAAGAGGAGATTTAGAGGGGATATAATAGAGACTTACAAGATCACGAAGGGCATAGAGAGAGTAGAGAGGGACAGATTCTTCAAACTTTCGAAAAATAAAAGAATGAGAGGGCATTCGGAAAAACTGAAAGGGGACAGATTCAAAACGAATGCTAGGAAGTTCTTTACCCAACATGTGGTGGACACCTGGAATGCGCTTTCAGAGGACGTAATAGGGCAGAGTACAGTACTGGGGTTTAAGAAAGGATTGGACAATTTTCTGCTGGAAAAGGAGATAGAGGGGTATAGATAGAGGATTACTGCACAGGTCCTGGACCTGTTGGGCCGCCGTGTGAGCAAACTGCTGGGCACGATGGACCTCAGGTCTGACCCAGCGGATGCATTGCTTATGTTCTTATGGACTGTGTTGCGAGAGTTGGGATGTAATAATGTTCCTGCGACGGAGAAGTCGGGTGATATCTCTGCGGAGCCTCGAGCAGATGGCACCTAGCAAACAGTAGTGCACCATGGGAAGAGTGCGACTAAGTCTGCCACTTGAAGGCCAGGACTATAGTTTTCTGAACTGATTACAACAAGGCAACAAAATTTTTTTTTTTTTTTTCGGAATCTGACAACACAGCACATTTTTCTAAATCAGTTTTTCACACTGATTTCAGTCACGTAAACTTTTAAAGTTATGACTAATGTTAATTTATAGCATTTTGGAATATAGGGTTTTAAGAATTGCAGCATCAACTTAAAAGAAATGTTGCAGTACCTTCGGTCCAAAGTCAAATAAGCACACAGCATAGCATAATACATATACTGGACTGTGTCAATTAGCAACTAATATTTCTTCAAAAATGCTTAGAGTATGATTTCTTTTTGTGAGCTGTCTGGATTGTCATGGCACAACATCCAGCAGTAGTCAGCCATCATACTTTCACTCCAGAAGCCTTGATAGCGACTCTCCATTAACTGAATGCCTGGTGAAAACATTCTCCTTGCTCATCACTCACTATACCAAGATCTTCCATAAAAAAGTCAAAATGTGAGTACAAAAGATGTTTTTTTACTGACATGCGACAGCCAAGTTTCTGATATGAGTCAAGGAGTTTCTCAACTCCTTCCTTGTATGAAGGAGACTTATTGTTGCCCAGAAAGTTTTCCACTAACCACTTGAATGCCTCCCAAGCTTCAAGTTCAGCTGCTGAGAGTGATTGCTTAAAATATTCATCCTGCATAACAGACTCAAAACACCTTCCTTCAGTTTTGCAGTGCTGATTTTTGGAAATTTCTTAACAAGATATTGAAAACCTGGAGAGTTTGCTTTACCCATGGCCTTTACCAGGTTCTTCATCAACCCCAGCTTGATATGAAGAGGTGGAAGAAATATTTTATGAGGATCCACCAATGGAATAAATTTCACACTGCTTGTCCCTGGATTATAAGAATCCCTCATCTTCCAGACACACTTGACATAATGTTCTGCTGTAGATCTGTTATCCCACAAGCACAGGAAACAGCAGTATTTAGTGAATCCTTCTTGTATTCCCATTAGCATGCCAATGACCTTCAGATCACCACAGATGTTCCACTGGTGTGTTTTATAATCGATTGCTTCTAGTAAATTCTTTATATTCTCATAAGACTCCTTTAGATGAGCAGAATGGGCAATTGGTATACTTGGTTTGAAATTTTTGTTGTGCAGTAACACTGCCTTCAAGCTTCTCTGTGAAGAATCAATGAAGCGACATCATTCATCTGGACAATGTACTTGTGACAAACTGTTGAAGAGCCCATTGATGTCATGACAAAAGCACAATGAGCCATTTACAGTGAAGAATGTTGTTAAGTTAGGATTCCTTTTTCTGTAATGAGTTATCTTAGCATCTCTTGCATGCAAGTACTTTTGCTTAAGCCTTGAAGAAAGAAGTTCTGCTTTTTCTTTTGAAAGATTTAGATCACAAATAAGATCATTGAGCTCAGCTTGTGTAAAGGTCTCTGGTTCTGAATCTTCATCATTCACATAATCAGGATCAGATAATTCTGGATTGTGACCAGCTGCTGCATCGTCATCACATTCCTCATCATGTTCCACAGAAACAAGTCCATCTTGTGGAGGTAGAGGGATAGGTGAGTCATCATGAGGAACAGGTCTAATAGCAGAATCCAGAGTAGGATATATAATTTTGTGCTTAGTTTTAGCTGAGAATCCAATTGTGTTCACAAGGCAAAAGTAGCAATCTTTAATATGGTGTCGCAGTTCCCTCCATATCATTGAGATTACAAATGACATCGCTGCCTTTTGTCAATTGAACCAGTCATGAAGTCCGTTGGAACACCTGGTACAGATATGTGGAGCCCAAGACTTATCCTGATCACCCAGTGGACAGCCAAAGTACAATTTGTATACCTTCTTCAGATCTACGGTAATTGGGCGACATTGTGCTTTCGTCGTAAATGAACCAAATAAGGGCAGAACTGCAGACATTTCAGTTAGAAGTTGATTTTTTACGGGCCAAATTGAAACATAATCTATTTGAATTTGAGAATGAATCAGGGACTATGTTGGCTAAATATATTAAGGGGCAGCAAATTTATCACACTATTCAGGAGATTAGGGGTATGGGGGAAGAAGTCCAGCGTACCGATTCTGCAATTCAAGCTAATTTTTTGCAATTTTATACTTCTCATTATCAGGGTAATTCAGGAGCTCCAGGTGCACAGATAGAAACTTTTCGGGAACTACTGGGCCTACCCAGCTTGCCCCCACAAGATACGATGAGACTGAGTGAGCCCATTTTCCTCTCAGAGTTTGACAGGGTAATTAAGGCTTGAAACCAGAGAAATCAGCAAGACTAGATGATTACACTAAGTTTTATAAGCAGTTTAGGGACGCTCTGGATGACCTACTTGTTAGAGTAACCAATGGGGTGCTTGAGGGGGGTACTTCTCTTAACAATGGACGAGGCTGGCATTAAGTTGTTACTCAAGCCAGGTAAAGATCCTATGGGTTGTGGAGCTTATAGACTTATTTCGCTCCTCAATGTGGATGCCAAAATTGTTGCAAAGTTTTTAGCTCTAAAAGGTTGGCTAGGGTGTTATCAGAACTTATCCATGTTGACCAATCGGGATTACTAGGAGACAGTTACGTGATAATGTTCGGAGAGCTCTGCACCTGCTATGGAGTGCTCAGCAGCGCCGGGAAAGAATGGCTATAATGGCCAAAGATGCAGAAACTGGTGGAATGAGGAAAACGTATGGGACACTGTGCTACCGGGATACAAGCTATATCGCAGAGACAGAGTAGGTCAAAAAGGTGGGGGCGTTGCCCTATACGTCAAAGAGGGCATTGAGTCTACTGGAGAGAACACGCCGGAAACGAAAAATAGGGTAGAATCTCTATAGGCCAAAATTCCAGGAACATAAGGAACGGAAACAAAGATCAGCATCTACTACCGACCCCCCAGGGCAGTCCGAAAAAATTGATGGAGAGATGACACATGAGATTAAACGTAACTGCAAGGGAGGCAACGTGATTATTATGGGCGACTACAATTATCCAGGGACAGACTGGAACCTAGGCACCTCCGGCTGTGGTAGGGAAACCAAGTTCCTGGATGCTGTAAGCGATTGCTTCCTGGAACAACTTGTCAAGAAAAATACGAGAGGAAATGCAATTCTGGACTTAATTCTAAATGGACTATAAGAGGACCGGTGTATGATCCGCTTCGACCTGGACACAGGGGCAAAATATCGGACCAGAACATCGGCCACGGCATTAAACTTCCGAAAAGGGAATTACAAAGGGATGAGACTCATGGTGGGGAAGAGGATAAGCACTGTAAAAATGCTAGAGCATTTTAAGGACATGGTCACTGAGGCGCAAAATCTATATATACCGCGTATCACCAAGGGATCTAAAAGGAACTGGCATGGCTCACTGTAGCAGTGAAGGAAGCGATCAAAGGCAAGAAGATCTCGTTTAAGGAATGGAAAAGGTAAAAAACGGATGAAAACTGGAAAAAGCACAAACATCCAAGCAGGTGCCACAAGGTGGAAAGAAGGGCCAAAAAAGACTATGAGGAAAAAATAGTCAAGGAGCCAAAAAACTTCAAGCCGTTCTTTCGATATGTTATGGGGAAACGACTGACGAAGGAAGCGGTGGGGCAGTTGGATGACCATGGAATAAAGGGAGTGCTAAAGGAGGACAAAGCTATCGCCGACAAACAGAATACATTTTTTAAGTCTGTCTTTACCGAAGATATACCAACATACCGGAAGCCGACAGGCTATACGCATGAAAGGAGGATGGGAAACTGAAAGTCTAGAAGAGGTATGCAGGCAGATTGATAGGCTTAAAAATGATAAATCTCTGGGACTGGATGGCATCCATCCGAGGGTGATCAAGGAACTGAAAGGGGCTATAGCTGAACTGCTTCAATTAATAACCAATCTGTTGATCAAATCAGGAAGGATTCCAGAAGACTGGAAAGTGGCGAATGTCACGCCGATCTTCAAGAAAGATTTGAGGGGAGATCCGGGAAACTACAGACCGGTGAGTCTGACCTCGGTACCGGGAAAGATGGTAGAGGTGCTGATAAAGGACCGCATCATTGATCACCTTGACGGACACAAGCTGATGAGGATCAGCCAGCACGGCTTCAGCAAGGGAAGATCTTGCTTGACGAAGTTGCTGCACTTCTTCTAGGAAGTAAACAGGCAGAAAGACAAAGGCGAGCTGGTTGACATTGTATATCTGGATTTTCAGAAGGCATTTGACAAGGTCCCACATGAATGACTACTTCGAAAAATTGTGAGCCATGGAATCAAGGGCGAAATCTTCATATTGATTAAAAACTGATTGGCGGATAGGAAACACAGAGTGGGGGTAAATGGATAATACTCGGACTGGAAAAGCGTCACGAGTAGAGTGCCGCAGGGTTCAGTGCTTAGACCCGTGCTCTTCAACCTATTTATAAATGACCTGGAAACTGGTATGACGAGGTGATTAAATTTGCGGATGATACGAAGTTATTCAGAGTGGTGAAGACGCAGACGGATTGCGAAGACCTGCAATGTGACAAACATGTTCGCAAAATGGGTCACCATATGGCAAATGAGGTTTAACGTAGATAAGTGTAAGGTGATGCATGTATTCACGAATACAGGATGTCTGGTGTGGTACTCGGAGAGACCTCCCAGGAAAGACACCTGGGAGTACTGGTCAACAAGCTGATGAAGCTGTCAGTACAATGTGCAGTGGCGGCGAAAAGGGCGAACAGAATGCTAGGAATGATTAAGAAGGGGATCACGAACAGATCAGAGAAGGTTATCATGCCGCTGTACCGGGCCATGGTGCGCCCTCACCTGGAATACTGCGTCCAGCACTGGTCACCATATATGAAGAAGGACACGGTACTACTCGAAAGGGTCCAGAGAAGAGTGACTAAAATGGTTAAAGGGCTGGAGGGGCTGCCGTACAGTGAGAGACTGAGCTTCTTTTCCCTTGAAAAGCGGAGACAGAGGTGATATGATCGAAACATTCAAGATAACGAAGGGAATAGGCTTAGTTGATAGAGACAGGTTGTTCACCCTCTCTAAGGCAGAGAGAATGAGAGGGCACTCTCTAAAGTTAACAGGGGGATAAATTCCATACAAACGTAAGGAAGTTCTTCTTCACCCAGAGAGTGATGGAAAACTGGAATGCTCTTCCGGAGGCTGTTATAGGAGAAAATACCCTTCAGGGATTCAAGATAAAGTTAGACAAGTTCCTGCTGAACTAGAAAGTACACAAGTAAAGCTAGGCTCGGTTAGGGCACTGGTCTTTCAACCAAGGGCCACCACCTGTGTGGACTGCTGGACACGATGGACCACTGGTCTGACCCAGCAGCGGCGATTCTTATGTTCTTAAAAGGCCTTTGATAGGGTCCATTGGGATTTCTTATGGGCAGTAATGGGTCTTTGCGATACTTATTGTTCTTGGGTGCTGGCTTTGTATAATTCTCCCAGAGCCTGTTTAAAGATCAATAGCTCTTATACTGAATTTTTCCCGATCGGGAGAGGGACTAGACGGGTATGTGGCTCAGAAGAATCTTCTACAGCATGAGACAACTCCGATAGATCAGACCCTTCTTCCACAGTCATCCCTTTGCAATATTGACACAAATGCCAATACAGTCTCAACTGGACTACTGAAACTCCCCCTTTATGCAGGTATAAACACCACCCTCATCCGAAAACTACAATTGATTCAAAACACAGCAATACAACTAATCTTCAAAGTGAAAACATTTGACTCCACATTGCCCTACTTCAACAGATGTCCAGAATATGAGTCTCTGCCCATTCCATGAGAAGAGATGTCTTCTGCACTACCAGATGACTCTTGGTTCCCCCGACGATTGATGTAAGCATTGACCGAGAGAACCCAAACAAACTTGCCCTTCAGCAACAACTGGAAAGCTAGCAACCAACCAAAAGCTAGTAACCAATCGAATGGCTCTGATCTCCAGAACATTGATCGACCAGGATGCTTCCTCTGGTGACCAGCTGCCCTGAGCTGAGCGACTGAGACATTGAGCTCCCCAACCAAGGAGGTTGACGTTCGTGAGAAGCACTGTCCATCGGGGCTGATCTAAACTCACTCCCTAAACCAGATTGGAAGACTGTAGCAACCAGCACAGGCTGCGACAAACTAACCCCCAAAGAGGGACCAGAGAGTTCAGATCTTGAATCTGAGGACCACCACCAAAGAAGAGCTTTCTGAAGGGGATGAATGTGAGCCCAAGCCCACCTTACCACTTCTACGGAGGTTGCCATCGACCCCAAGACCTGCAGAAAATCCTGCGCCCAAAGGCAACAACAATCCATCAGAAAGCGAATCTGCAACTGCATTTTCAATACCCGAGCCTCCGGAAGGAAGACTCTCCCCAAGCTGGTGTCGAAGAGAACTCCAAGATACTCCAAAAGCTGAGACGGAGGCAACCAGCTTTTGGACCCACAAACAGGGACAAAAAAGGCCACTAGTCACATCCAACAGGCCCTAACTAACCAAAGGAAAAACTGCACAGGCTTACCACCTCCACCTGCTGGAGACTAAGAACAGACTGATTGTAGGTGGGACTGCACAGCCCACTTGTACTACAGCCAAAAGTCAATGGCTCAGTCTCCAGTTGCTGGTAGAGGAGTGTAAATCATTTGTCATGTGCTGGTCTGGAGGGATGCTAAAAAACGGTCCCTGAGCCTTCAAACTTTTAATGCAGACTGTCCAAGTGGGTGCACTACAAAGCAGTCTACCCCTTGAAAGCAGACTCAATCTCAGAGTCTGCACTATCCCCCAGCCACAGCTATCCCAACAGTGAAATCCTCTGCAACACAAAAAGCCTCACAACCGGTCAGCAAAAACCAAAATTAAATGAAAATAAACACAAGCAGAAAAGACCAGCTCCTACCATCTTGCTTGTAGAAAGACAACTGAGGGATTGGAGGCGGAGCAAAAGAACGCTAAGGAAGCTCCCTGAAGAATTCTCATGAGAAGGGATTGACTACGCACAGGTTCAGGAATGGAACGTGTCACATTAGAACTGGACGCGAGAAAGCAGATTAGACGTAAGATTTCCCTTCCTGTCATGCCTCCTCCCAGACCAAGCCCCATTTCAGTTACAATGTTCTCTTTACCTTAATGAGCTTAGTTTCAATCTCGCCATCAGAGGCAACCTGCTGATGTGTCAACATGTACTTATCACATTTGGCCAGTGCCTTCTCACTTGCAACAGCCACCTTGATAGCATTGGGCACATGTGGCTGCATGACTGTCTCAGTTTCCACATTAGTCGGTGGCTTATGGTCCACCCACCTCTCGGCACCAGCCGAGCGGGATCGCCTGTGTCTGATGCGGACAGCTGGTACAGTCTGGGCAGATCAGAAGAGAGAAAAAAATCAGTAAACAATTATGTCCCCACAGTGCAATCCTAGGACAGTGGTTTTCAGGCCTGAAAAATTTGTATATTTAGTGCTTGTTAACACCAGAACTGCACTCTCAATTCATAAACATCTTCTGGAAACCACTATAATTTGCCATTCGGATTCTTGAGTTGCTTTTCTGTGGCAGTCATTTGCATAAGCAGGGTATTAATTATATTTACCAAAGCTAGATGTACATGAAAAGTGCCATTACTACCAACTGAAAGACTATGTTACAGGATAAAACTGCTTTGGGATAATAATCCAACCAATAAGTGGCAGGAAGAAATAGAAGCCGCAGGCTTCTAAGGCATCATATGTAATGCTAAGCAAGACCTGCTGTGCTGGAACTTTTCTATTTTAATACTGTTTATTAAAAGGAGAAGAGTACAAGAACCATCTCTAAACTTAATAGCAGCCGAAGCCAGATGACCCCCACAGAAAGAAGCAGACCCGATTGCTCTAGAACACCCCACAACTGACCTTGAGAGATAGTTATAATTTCAGTTAAATCTTCCTCCCCTCCCAATCATATATTAGTTTTATGTGTGAAACCATTTTAACTCGAACCCCCCCCCCCCCAAAAAAAAAAAAAAAATCAGAATGACCTTTAGTTGTTATGTTACAGTTTCTATAAGAAAATAGAAATTTCTTCCTAACACAGCATTGAATTCATCTTGATGCCACTAGTATGAATTGGCAGGCCTGAAAAGTTGTCCCATTACAGATCAAAACATTAATCCCAGATCACCAAGAGAAAAGACCTGACAGTACAGCACCCCCTCCCGGCACACTACATGCAACAAACAGGACTTGCAAAAGACAAATCTGGCATAGAACAAATACACAGGGTAGTCTAGGAAAACAGAGCAACTGAGGTAGAAAGGAAAGTGATGAATTAAGAGTAAGAGTTTGGGGGGGATCATTTTTCTGCATTAGAATCAGCTTTCAATCACAACTTTTTTAGATTTAGCTAAGGTGCATTACATTCAAGTATGGTAGGTATTCCCCTGTTCAAATGGAGGGTTAAGTGCCTTCCCTGGTGTTCAGCCCACTGATTCAACTATTAGGCTATTCCTCTACTCCCGATGTTGACTCACTTAGGGCCCTTGATTACAGTATTTTAGGAGGAGCCCCAGTGCTTGACCCCAGCAATGACTGGGCTAAATTAGGCTACTATATATCTCTGAAACAACTCCAGCCCCTGACCCACTGTATCAGTCCAGCGTTGCTTGCAATGGTTGAACAGAGGAAATACATTAGCATTATACAAGAATTTTAAACATTAGGACTACTATTATTAATCATTTCTAGAGTGCTATCAGACGTACACAGCGCTGTACAGAGTCACAAGGAGACCATCTTTGCTGGAAAAAGCATACAATCTAAACAGATAAGACAGACAAACAAGATGCCAGGGTGGGGATACAGTTAGGGAGGATAGTGAGCAGTGGGGAGTAGGGTTATGGATTGAAGGCTAAATCAAAAAGGTGAGTTTTCAGTCTGCTTTTAAACAAGGGAAGGGAAGGGGCGTGGAGGATGGACTCAGGTAATTTATTCCAAGCATATGGGGCAGCTAGATGAAAGGAACAAAGTCTAGAATTGGAAGTGGAGGTTGCCAGAAAAGTTATTTCAGTAATAGGGAAGAAGAGGAGGTCTTTTAGAGCAAGGGCTACAAGTGAGAGCATGTAAAAACCAGAGCAGTGCATTGCACCTAATGAGAAGGCAATGGGAGAAGCAGGACAGTCAGCTATGAAAGAAACCTGACAGTGCACAATTTCTAAGGGTGGAGAAAAGACAGTGATAAGAAAAGCAGCAATCAGAGAACAGATTTTTATCAAATATTCAACATCTGAATGTCATTGACTGCAGAAGTATACTAAAAATAAGCCAGCTAACCAAATGCCCCCTGAAAATTTTATAATTCCACACACCAGTCCTTTCAGTGCCCAAGACAGACAAATAGCTGGAGACGTGCAGATAAGGCAAATGTCTTTACTACCGAGACAGACATGGGGTAAGCCACTATTTGCCCTGGAATCAGTAGCATTCTACTTGGAATCTTCTCCCATGGTTTGAGATTCTGCCTCTTTCAGATTCCGGAATCTTGCTAATCTTTGAGGTTCTGGAATGTTGCTACCATTTGGGTTTCTGCCAGGTACTTCTGACCTGGATTGGCCATTGTGGAAACAGGATCCTGGGCTAGATGGACCATTGATCTGACTCAGGATGGCTCTTCTGATGTTCAGATTTAGACATTAACATTTTCATTCCTGGTGATGAAAGTTCGAGCAGTGAACATGCTAACCACGATTCCACCTGCTAATTTTCTTTCCAGTCAAGACAAACGCGTTTTACTCTCCTATCAAGAGAGAGATCCTTCTGAGCTCTGCCCTATTTAGGGTACCATGAAGTCAACTGCTGCTCAGTATTCCTTAACCGAGTCTAATCTAATCTAATGCACAACTTCTTAATCGCACTATGCCAAAAAGATTCAAGGCAATTTACATCTACGGAATACAAAAGCAATCAGTAATAATTAAAAATCATCATAGCAAGATTAAAAAGTTTTCAGAGTTTTACGAAACCTTAGATAATTAATATCAGTCCTAATGTGAACAGGAAGATTATTCCAAACTGTAATAGCAGTGTAAGCAAAAGAGGAATTGAGCTGTCGTTTATATCGTACTCCTCTAATCTATAGAAAATGTAAGTATCACATCATCTGGTAGAAGAATAATGCAAATGAGAAAATGCAAAATCACCTCATCTAAAGTCAGTCAGCAGAAAGGCAGGCGAGCAACATGAAAAGCCGAAACTGCAGCCTAGACTAGAGCATCAAATCCAACAGAGAAGCATCACTGCCTCATCTGTTACTTGGCAGCTCTTTGTGCCAGCCTGTAATTGACATACGCAACCACAGTTGCATACTGCCTTTGTCAAGAATCTTCAGGAAGGACTCCAGTGCTGCCTGGGTCTCCAACTAGTTATCAACCACTGAGCCTCCTCCTTTGACCACCAGCACTGTACCACCTTTCCAAGACGGTGTGTTCACCAGCCCTTGAGACTTACTTCCCAATGGAAGGATTAAGTTCTTACCTCTATAACCCTCTTTCCTGTAGAAGAGCATAAGATTACTTATGGATAGGTTCAACACTAGAGAATGACACAGGGACAAGTTTTTCCCCGTCCCTGCGGAAACTCATTTTCCCGTTCTGGCGAGTTCTTTTCCTATCCCTGCCCCATTCCTGCAAATTTTGTCCTCATCTGCACAAGCCTCAAACATTTTAAAATCATAAGTGTTCGAGGCTTGTGCAGTTAAGGCAATGCTTACAGGAATGGGGAAGGGACGGGAACAAAACTCGCAGGGATGGGATGGGGAAATTGAGTTCCTGTGGGGATGGGGGAAAATTTGTCCCTGTGTCATTCTCTATTCAGCACCTCAACTCACAAGTTGCTTGCAGAAGACATCAATCATTTTCGTCTCTCTGCCCTCTTGTTTCCCTGGGCAGCACCCCCTCTCCTCAGTCTGTACCAAAGCAAGTGAAAACCCCTAGGAGAGGAAATGAAAGGGGGGGTCTCGGGGAACTCCACAATCCAGATAAGGTTATCTCTGCAATAGTAAATAAAAATTCATAAATAACCACCCAACAAAGAACGGTGGTGAAATAAAAAAAACCCCATCTGTGTGCAACCAACTCTAACACTTATACCGCTTTTAGCAAGGCAAAATGTGCTGAAAATCGATTTCTGTACTAATACACTGCCCCTTCAAAGGCTATGCTTTTCTTCCTTAGCTGCCACAAGCTAAGCCACTGGATACTCTTTCAAGACTACAAGTCTCTACAGGGCAGGGCATAAGGAATCCTACAGGAAAGAGGATTATTGAGGTAAGAACCTCCCTTTCTTGTGCAAACAGCATATGATTCCTTATGGATGGGACGTACCAGAGCAGTCCCTCAAATCTAGAGAAAGACAGATGAACCTGTGACCAGCACAGAGGACCCAAAGGCCCCAGCTTTTTGTGCCACCACGTCCACTCTGTAAAATTTTGTAAAGGCACGGAGGGTAGACCATGTGGCTGCCCTACAATTTTTATCAGACTACATTGCCCTGGATTGTGCCCAGGAAGATGCCAAACCTCTGGTAGAGTGAGATTTCACAGCAAATATCAGCTGCTTTCCACAGCCAATGTACTCTTTTTGGTTTGGGAAGGGGGGAACTCATGAGATCTTTATCAAGGCTGATTTCTGAAGCTTACCAGCAGCTAGGCTTTTTTTTTTTTTGGGGGGGGGCATTTGGGGGGGCATTTGTTTATATCAGTGGTCTCAAACTCGCGGCCCGGGGGCCACATGCGGCCCGCCAGGTACTATTTTGAGGCCCTCACTATATTTATCATAATCACAAAAGTAAAATAAAGCAGTTTCTTGATCATATGTCTCTTTAGCTATAAATTACAATATTATTATTAAGACTTGGCCAAAAGGAAAGATTTATAAAGTATAAAGAGTTTTACCTCATGCAAAATTGTCATTTCTTTAATAAGACATTAACTATTTTTTTCTGAGGCCCTCCAAGTACCTATAAATCCAAAATGTGGCCCTGCAAAGGGTTTGAGTTTGAGACCACTGGTTTATATTATGTAAAATGAAGGCTAATGTTAATGTAATCACATTAAATGTTAAAGGCCTTAATTCTCCCAGTAAACATTAACTAATATTCAGGGAACTGTTATCTGGAATGTCACAGGGCAGTGTTGAGAATTAAAAATGGCTCTCTAGCACAGTGGTATTCAACCCAGTCCTCAGGGACCACCTGGCCAGTCGGGTTTTCAAAGTCTCTGTCATCCATATTCATTGTGGATATCCTGAAAACCCGACTGGCCAGGTGATCCCTGAGGACTGGGTTGAATATCACGACTCTAGCACATAGAGTTTGAGAAACCTCATGTGATCTGGGAAAATGGATATATGCAGGTCTCTGTCAAATCCGAAAGGCTAATGCGGAATATAAATAAACATAGAGAGACTATGAGCATTTGGTATCTCAGAGTAGTCTTTCCCCAACATTTTTTGCTTCAGATGTCTCAGTATTTCACAAATCATTATTGTGGCACGTGCAGCAGGATTTAAACGGACATTTTCTTTTTGTGCAGGGATAGCTTGACCAGTAGGAAAAATGCTTGAGTACCTGAATATAAATCACTTACAAAGACCACAATGCAGAGCTGTCCCAAGATTATTGGGAACCTCTTAGCATAAAACCTCAAAAAAATAGATTAAATCCCCCAAATAAAAAATTCTAGTGTAAAAAAACATCTTCTCATAAGAATTGCCATACTGGGACAGACCGAAGATCCATCAAGCCCAGTATCCTGTTTCCAACAGTGGCCAACCCAGGTCCCAAGTACCTTAAAGAAACCCAAAAAGAGTAGCAGCATTCCAGAGCTGAGATTGTGATGTCATAAAGCCCAAGAGCCAACCTCATCAGTGATGTCACAATGGCTGGATTGTCCTACACTTGGCTCACATAAGAATTGCTGTACTGGGATAGACCAAAAGTCCATGAAGCCCAGTATCCTGTTTTCAACAGTGGCCAACCCAGGCCCTAAATATCCAGCTAGATCCCAAGCAGTATGTTTAAGCTGCTTATCCTAGGAATAAGCAGCTCTCTCAATTCACTTGCAGAAGTTAAGACTGAGGAAATTGGGCGCTGCCCAGAGAGACAAGGGGACAGAATAATGTTTCCGCCTATCTCACTTACTCTGCTCAGCCTTTAGATCGCTATCCCTGTACTATGTGCTGGATATGTTCAGCCTTCAGAGTATTCTGTTAACCACATCAAATTACCAGGTGGATATTGGTATATAAATACATTTTGTGTTATGTTTTTATGTTGTCTTCTGCAAGCAACTTGCGAGTTAAGGTGCTTAACCCATCCATAAGGAATCATTTGCTGTTTGCACAGGAATGCAAGCTAACGTGTCAAAGATACCACTGCAGCATTTGCCTCGTCACACACCACAAAGGTTGCAACATGTCTAGATTGTGCTGCTGAGAACGACGAGAGAGCAGGGACTGCTACAAAAATGATGCATGAGTGCTCTGGCCCACCTCCAGTGTTCTATCATCGAAGCGCCATTTTCCTTTTGGGATTCAACTTGTTTCAACACGGGTTTCATTCTAATTTTAGTACTGAAACCTTACTGATCTCTCTTCTTTCAAAAATTCAACAATTACGACTTCAAAATAAATGTTCTATTTTGCTCCAGTTTGATTTATCTGTGGCGTTCGATGTAGTACATCACGACATTTTACTTCATTTACTTTCAGATAAAGGTCTTCATCAGGTTGTTCTGGATTGGTTCTCTAAATTTCTGTTGTCTCGTTCTTATTCAGGTAATATTGAAGGCAATATTTCCAATTCCTGGCGGCCTCTTGTGGGGTTCTTCAGGCTCCGCTTTCCCCAGTTCTATTTAAGCTATATATGACCACACTGAATACTTTTAATCTGTCACCTTGGGAAATGCTGTTCATCTATGCAGATATCTTTATTCTGATTGAGATTGAAATTTAGTTTTTTAAGTAAATCATTGCATTTCCAAACTTCAAGCCTGGGCTATGTCTGTCCAGATGAAGCTTAATACAACTAAAACTAAACTTCTGTGGTTAGGCACAAAATTGGACTGTCTTCTTCCTACTACAGCTTTGGAATCTAGGGCCTCTTTGCAGATCGAGTTCTCTTCTAAGATATTGGGAGTCCTTTTTGATTCCTCTCTTACCTTCAAGGATCAAATAAATTCCCTGATCAAGAAATGATTTTTTAGTTTACGAATGTTGAGGAAGGTTAGACATTTTCTCATCATTGACATTTCTCTGTTTGGTCCAATCAATCATATTATCCCGACTAGATTATTGCAATGCTATTTATTTTGGCATCACAAAGAACCACCTCCAAAGATTACAATTAATCCAGAATACTGCTGCAAAGTTGATTTTTGGAAAAAGTAAAATTTGACCATGTGACCCCTGAGTCTTCATTGGCTCCCGGTTTATCTTTGAATTCAATTCAAATGTGCTTGCATCTCTCAAAATTTTATATGGTATTTTTATTCCCCTCGTTCCCTTATTATGGAATGTTTACAGATTTTCCTAAGCAAGAGGCATCCAACAATTCAAACTCTCCCTTCCTTCCAGGAAAGGAATTAAAGGAGTTAAGATCTTTAGTCAATCTTTGGCTTTTAAACTTTCACAACTATGGAATGAACTCCCCTTAACTCTGAGGAGCCCCAGTCCT
Organism: Geotrypetes seraphini; assembly: GCF_902459505.1. Classification (NCBI taxonomy): domain Eukaryota; kingdom Metazoa; phylum Chordata; class Amphibia; order Gymnophiona; family Dermophiidae; genus Geotrypetes; species Geotrypetes seraphini. The sequence goes on along the minus strand of NC_047097.1, from coordinate 75,161,941 downwards.
TTCCAATCTTTTTGTAAATTTCTAAAACTTTTTTATTTGCTAAACAGTTTGAAAATTAATTTCTTTGAAACCTTTGTTTTTACGTTCTTCAATTTTTATTTAATTGTTGTAAACCAAGTCAAGCTTCCTTAGGTTGATGACCCGGTATATAAAGTCAAGCTTTAGTTTAGCTCCAGACGAAGGAGGCTGAGATCCTCCGAAACAGAGCCCCGTAGAGCTTTCAACTTGATCGGCATGGACAATATTGTGGCAAGAATAATGGACTGTGTGAGATAAGTACTCTTTTGTTCCATTTAGTTCTTTAAAGCTGGATATATCTCATACGCTTCTTTCAATATCCGAGGAGGACATCATTTTGAAAGTTGAGCACCATTAATTTTGATATTGTAGCAATTTTTATTGCACACAGTACACTGGAGAATCATAATTGATGTGTAATTATTGTTTGTGTGTTTTTGCACATTTTTCACATAATTCACCATGGGTCCAGGGATGTTACACTTGAAAAAACCTGTTGGGTTATACTCTCTCAACTCAACACTACCGGTTTGTCCTGACTGTGAGTTGCGTAAACTGAGGACCCATCACACATTTTCAATTTGAATTTAATTAATTATTATTATTATTTATTAATATTTTTGGTTGTGGTCTCCCAGTGTACCTGTCGTTTATAGGTGAATTTTTCTTGCACTATCATCGATAGCAACATCTATAGGTCTTCCCTCGTCCTTGGGGCCCTGGGAGAAAGATTGTGGATTTGGTTTTGTAGCTTTAGTATCCTCATTGATGGCAAAAACATTCTGCCCAGAATGGTACTGAAGTAGGCCCCAGGTACGCAAGATCCTGCATCAGTACTAGAAAACTCTTTGCTGTATTCACCATCTTCTGAGGCTCTGTAAAAACTGCACCACCCACACTGTCTCTGCCCTGGCCCTGGTCAGCCAACCAGTCATTGCGATTTGGCTGCACTATAATACCCTCTTTGTGCAGAACCACTTTAACCACCACCATACCTTAGAAAAAGCTCCAGGGAACTGTCACCAGGAAGAGTACAAACTCAAAAGTGCTGCCCTAAGACAGCAAACCTCAGCAATTGATGACAAGCCTGAAGAATAAGAATATGTAAATACTTCCTAAGTCCAGGGAAGTGAGAAATTCCCCTTTTTGCACTGCCACTATAACCAATCTCAAGGTTTCCATATAAATTGGAATCTTTCAGGGCCTTCTTTATTTTTAAAAAAACTTATATACCGCACTATCAAAAAAGTGTAGGTAGTTCACATATCACACATTCATAATTAAAATTCAAACAAACAATCACAAACATATCAAAACACAGCTCATCTCTTTTGAGATCCAAAATAGGTTAAAAAGAGTCCTCTCTTTCTTGAGAACCATAAAATAAATGGAGTAGCTCCCTAAGCTGCATTCTTCTTGGGGAACTTGGACAACCACCTCAAGCCACTGCAGTCACAATAAAATGTCCCTTAACGCACCCATTTTCCACTGGGCACAAGTGACTCCAAGAAAAGATTCAGCAAGGAGTTTTCAGATTACAGAGCGTAACCTTCTCAAACCACCTCAAAGACCCACTGGTTTGTGGTAATCTGGGGCCACCTCTCTTAAAAGGCCTGTAAATGACTTTCTTATCATTTCCAGAGGTAAGACTTCAACAGCTTCATAGTGAACCCTAGCACGAGCATGAGACAGAGCTCAGCTCTCACCAGTGTGCCAACCAGTATGAAAGAACTGGTTCCTCAAAGAAATGTCCACTCAGCTTACCTGGATGATAATGACTAGCATCTTGGAGCCAACCCCAAATCAACACATTACAGCCCCTGCTTTTGGGCCTATCTTCAGGTAAACAAGGGACCTTAGAAACACTCCAATCTCTAATCAGTTTGTCAAAGTACCTCTCCAAAAAGCATAGTGCTTCTGTAAGAAAGCATACAGAGCTTAGACTTAGAAGTCATATCTCAGCCCAGCCCCTAGCCAAAAGGGCCTTCTTTGTCAAAGCCATAGCAAATCAGAGCATCTGCCAAAAAGAAAGAGCACATTTCAATGTTGGCTACAATCCTATGCCATAGCAGACTGATCAGAAAGACTGTCCATCACTTTCTTGGCCCACTGAAAGCCCACTTACGCCACTAGGCCCCAACAAACAAACGCCTGCAAGGTTAGAGTCGAAAAGACAAAACTTTGCTTCATATCTTGCAATCATGAGAATCCTTCTGGTCAGCGCCCCCATCTACAGGAATAGAGTCTACCTGGTGAGAGTAGTAACTACTGTGCCCACTATTGGTGGCCTCAATTCTCTATCCTTGTCCAGGACAGGAGTATACCTTGCCCAGTGCCTTGGAAACTTTACATAGGTAGTCAGGGGACTTCCACTCCGCAGTTCTGTTTCATCAGAAAGGACCATGGTGGTTTCTGAATATCCTTCAACAAGCGACATCCTCCTCAAAATTTAACACCTGAAAGACCTTATCATCAAGCTCAGATAATTCCTCACTACGGAAAATCTACACTATCAAGGATCCTCACCAGATGTCAGATCATCTTCCACAGAATTCACTTCTGATCACATATCCTCCTCAAAAAGCCTATAGGCCATCTCCTGCAAATCTTCAGTACAGTCAACCTAGGCCGTTTTGTAGCAACTGAAACCTGACTTGGACCAACCCCCCCCCCCCCCTCATGGGTTCCACTGCTTACCAAGCTCTAAACATTGCCCAGATGAGAGTCCGAAGAAAGCCAACCCCTCCCTCAGGCAAGCCTCTATCAGCTGCAAAAGCAAATGGGCCCAGACTCCAAAATGATGGTGGCTCCCACCAAAGTCAGGAGCACAGTGGATGCCACACCATCCTTCGCTCCTGGCCCTCTGCAGAGTCTGCCAGAGCTCTCTATAGATAGCACACACCAATGTGGACACTGCTGCTGACTTCAGCTTTCCAGAGCCTGCATTGTGGTCCTGGAGTCTCCAGCCCCTTGCAAAGCCAGTCAGAACTTATCACCCCAGCAGCTAAGTCGCAGATAGCTCCCAACACCAACCACTCCACCGACAGAACCCCCCTTACCTGGAGGGAGATGAGACAGAAAATGAACTGCAACATAGCTAAGTAAATCATTTTCATTATTTGTGTTTTTAAATTGTTGCTGAAAGCTGCTGGTAGGGATGCATAACCCATGTATACACATCTGGACTGGTCTTGGAGGGCGGATAAAGAATGGTGCGTTTTCTTTGACTACAACTACTTTCTAAAGTGCTGTGTTTATCCTACAATACTTTGGGAAATTTCAGAGGGACATTATTTAAAATCCTGAATGAACTTTCTTGGCAGATTTTAAATTTTCTAAGCCTTACTGAGAATGGAAGATTAGGTTCATACCTTTGGTAATCTTCTTTCTGTCAGTCATTTACAGATTCCGTACTCATGATGATTTATCTCCACCCTGAACTGGGTCTTGCAGAATCCACACACTTCTCTGTGCACAGCTCCTCCCATTTAGCCTAAAAACCCCAATAGTTTAGTCCAAAAGCAACCTTGCGTTAACATACATGCATGGGATTCAGGTGACAGTTTTGCTGTTTGGTTTAGTGTGTTGTTGATTTGTGGGCTTTAGAGTGATGTTTGCTTTGAAAGGCGTTTTTTTCTTTTGTTTGTCGTTATTGTTCTTATCGCGTCTGTTCTAAAGAATGGGTATGATGTTCTGGTGGTGTCTCTGTTGATTGTTATGTGTGTTCGTTTGTTGTTGTGTAGGGTACCATGAGGTGGTGGTGCTGCATATAAGTGGTGCACAGTGGGTTGCAGTAATGCAGTTGATATATAGTAACGACAGGATTAGCGTGATTGGGGTTCTCATTTTGAGATCTGAGTTTAGGTTTCATCTCTTGGTGTATGTTGTAGAGATCAGTCGCCGCACAAAGGAGCGCGCTAAGTTGCGTGCCCTTGGAGATGCACCGAGTGGCAGCGCTTAGCACCACAAAGGATGTCGGGAGGCAGAGGTCATCTCCCACACCAGCCCAACTTCCTCCCCTTGCAGCAGATGGCTGATGCTTGCTCGGTTGGGCAGCTCCCAATCGCAGTGGAGCTGCTCTGAATAGGCAAAGTAAGCTTAGATGGCCGCTGAACATGAAATCTCAGGTACTTCGTGTCCCAGGAAAATAGGAATATGCAGATAAGCGTCTGTCAAATCCACCTCTCAATCTCATTTTCCTTTCTCTGGAAGAGATTATGTTCTTCGTTAATACCTTTCAAGTATTTGAACGCCTGAATCACATCTCCCCTGTCCCTCCTTTCATCTAGGGCAGGGATGTCAAAGTCCCTCCTCGAGGGCCACAATCCAGTCGGGTTTTCAGGATTTCCCCAATGAATATGATGAGATCTATTTGCATGCATTGCTTTCATTGTATGCTAATAGATCTCATGCATATTCATTAGGGAAATCCTGAAAACCCGACTGGATTGTGGCCTTCGAGGAGGGACTTTGTCACCCCTGCTCTAGGGTTTACATATTCAGTCAGGGCTTCCAGTCTCTCTTTATACATCTTTGGTGCAAACCTCCTACCATTTTTGTCGCCCTCCTCTTCAAGTCTTATGTCCTTTGCTAGATACAGTTTCCAAAACTGAATACTCCAAGTGGGGCCTCACCAACGATCTGTACGGGAGCATCAACACCTCTTTCTTCTAAAGGTTACGCCTCTCTTTATACAGCCTAGCATCCTTCTGGCAACAGCCACCACCTTATCACACTGTTTCTTTGCGTTTATATCTTCAGACACTATCACCCCAAGGTCCCTCTCCCCATCCATGCATATCAGCCTCTCACCTCCCAGCACATACTGCTCCTTCCAATTACTACTCCCCAAAATCATTACTCTGCATTTCTTTGTATTGAATTTTAGTTGACAGATATTACACCATTCCTTTAACTTTTGCAGATCCTTTTTCATATTTTCCACTCTCCGGTGTCTACTCTGTTACAAATCTTGGTATCATCTGCAAAAAGGCAAACCTTTCCTTCTAACCCTTCAGCAATGACACTCACAAAAATATTGAACAGGATTGGCCCCAGCACCGAACCCTAAGGGACTCCACTACTCACCTTTCCTTCCTCCAAGCGAATTCCATTAACCAGCACCCTCTGGCGTCTGTCTGTTAACCAATTTATAATCCAGTTCACCACTTTGGGTCCTAACTTCAGCCCGTTAAGTTTGTTCAAGAGCCTCCTATGGGGAACTGTGTCAAAGGCTTTGCTGAAATCTAAGTAAATTATATGTCCTTGATCCAATTCTCTGGTCACCCAATCAAAAAAATTAAATCAGGTTCATTTGGCATGATTTACCTTTAGTAAAACCATGTTGCCTCAGTTCCTGTAACCCATTAAATTCTAGGAATTTCACTATCCTTTCTTTCAGCAATGCTGTCATTTTTCCAACAACCGAAGTGAGGCTTACCAGCCTGTAGTTTTCCGCTTCATCTCTGCGGACCACATCCGCTCTTCTCCAATCCCCAGGAACCACTCCCGTCTCCAAAGATTTGTTGAACATGTCTTTAATGGGACATGCCAGAACCTCTTTGCGCTCCCTCAGTATCCTGGGATGGATCCCGTCCTCTCCCATCGTTTTGTCCACCTTCAGTTTTTCAAGTTGTTCATAAACACTTTCCTCTGTGAACGATGAAGAATCTACTTCATTTTCTTGTGTTACTTTGCCAGACAATCTCGGTCCTTCTCCAGGATTTTCTTCCGTGAACATAGAACAGAAGTATTTGTTTAGCATGTTTGCTTTTTCCTCATCGCTCTTCACATATCGGTTCATAGTATCTTTTAGATTTCAAATTCCATTTTTCATCTTCCTCCTTTCACTAATATATCTGAAAAAAAAATTGTCTCCCTTTTTTACATTTTTAGCCATTTGCTCTTCCGCCTGCGCTTTCATCAGACGTATCTCTCTCTTGGTTTCTTTCAATTTCATCTGGTAGTCCTTTCTGTACTCCTTTTCTTGGGGTTTTTAATATTTCAGGAACACCAACTCTTTTGCCTTTATTTACTCCTGAATAAACACATAGAGAATGGCGATTTAGGGTTTTTAGGGGTGGTGGACCTGATTCATATTCCTTCCCGCATCATGGAATTTTGATGGAGCCTACGGTCAAACTTGTCCATGGTACGGCCCTCCCTGCCTGGAGGGACCGCAGCGTAGAGCTTAGATGGTTGAGCTTTCTTTAAAGAAAATTCCACAATCAAGGACTGGTGAGACAATTGAGATTTCTCAAATCCTTTGCAAGGTACGGTGCGATACCTGGATTCCAGCTTGAATGGAATGGCTGTAATGGAATAAGGAGTTTCCATATTCCTGAAGAAAACTGCTTTAACACTGGAGTCATAAGAAGCCTCAAGGTCTCCTTAGGTGGATGAGGTAACTCCATATCGGCCAAGTACTCAGGACTGTATTTGGAGTCAGAATGGAGATCCAGCTGAAGAGCTTTCCCCATGTCAAAGACAAACCTCGCAAAAGAGGCAGACTTTGAGGTAGAAGGACCTTCAGGAGAAGGAGTGCGAGACTTAGGAGCCACCAAATAGGAAGGAGAAGCCTCACTGGAATATTGAGGAAGCTCAGAATCCAGTCGTATAGTGACTGAAGAAGCTCCACTACCTGTGTTCGGAGGAGTCGGAGAGTGCTTGTGCTTAAGAAGTCTCGATGGTGAAGTCCCCGGGATCCGAGGCACAGAGTGGGTCGAGACAGGGGGAGAAGGCTCCCTCGGAGGCGGTCTCGATGGAGGAGTCTTCGACCTTGATGGACTGCGAGAAGCAGCCGGTGCAGAAGCTTTGCAAGACTTGTTTAGATTTTGAAGAAGTCTCGACAGCCTTGGATAGACGAGGCATAGAAGACTCAGTATCTGGAAGAGAAGACTGCAGTTGGAGAAAAAACTCCTGGCTGAGCTTGGAAGCAAGATGCTTCGAATGCCTCGAGCGATACCTCGATCGAGGTGGAGGAGATTGTGTCCCAAGAGGAGGCGAAGAGTCAATGGATGATAAGCGACGAGACTTCCGAGACTTGCCTCGAGGTGCTTCAAGAGGAGGTTCCAGCTGAATCTCAGGCTGGCTCGCAGGAAGCAGGGTTGAGGCAGGGAGGAACTGAGCCATGACCGAAGAAATCTGAGTGGTCAGAATGGCTTTGAACATGTCCTCGAACATGGGCACCGAGACGAAGGGATCAGGTCTCGAAGGTGCAGCAGTGCGCTCCAAAGAGGGCGATCTCGAGGAAGAGTATTCCCTATGTTTGGAAGCACACTTAGCTGGAGGTCTCGAAGAGGCTGGCAGGACCATAAGCAAGGCCTGGGATGCCTGAGACAGAGTCAACCAGCTTTTAGAGAGGTTGACCACCCAGCCTAGCAACAGCAGAAACTCCTCAACTTGACCCATAAACCAGAGCTCTCTTGAAACTTTGCTCGAATCAACCAGTGGTCCAGATAGGGATGAACCAGAATGCCTTCCTTGCGCAAGGCCGCCACCACTACTACCATAATTTTGGTGAAAATCCGTGGGGCCATAGCCAGATGAAAAGGAAGTCCTCAAAACTGATAGTGCTCTTCCAAAATCGCAAAGCAAAAGAAGTGCTGATGGGAGGCCTGAACTGTAACATGCATGTAGGCCTCAGTCAAGTTGAGAGACGTTTCTAGACTCCTATCTATTACTAATTATGTATTCCTAGCTAATCTTTTTGTAAACCACATAGAACTTAAAAGGTGATGTGGTCTAGAAATGGATTTTATGTTATATGTTAGAAACTCCCCAGGATAAACAGCGAGAATAACAGACTTCAGGGTTTCCATGCGAAAAAAAGGAACACGGAGTGCCCTGATGACACCTTTCAGATCTAGAATGGGCTGAACGACCCCTTCTTCTTGGGTACCACAAAGTAAATGGAATACCTGCCGGTACGAATCTCCTGAGGTCCAGCAACTTTTGCAGCGACCAATGAAAAGCCCTTTCTTCCCAAGTTGCCTAACAGGGGGAAAGAGAGGAAACGATCTGGTAAGGGCAAGTAAAACTCAAGAGCATAGCTATTCCAAATCACCTCTAGGACCTACTGATCCGTTGTAAACTTGGCCCATCCCCGGTAAAAGTCCCGCAACTGGGCTCCCACCAGAACCAAGGGAAGGACCCACAGTAAGTCATTGGGCTGGACAGGCAGAGAGGAGCCACCGGTGGAGTCCTGACTTCCCTGGCGGGCTCCGCAAAAGGACTGCATGGGCTGAAAGAAGCGTCCTCTGGAAGGGAAAGGTGGTACTGATGAAAATCATGCACATACCCATGGGAGGCACTACCCCGAGACACCTGGCGAGGTTGATCCTCTGAAAGTCGAGGCAGAGTCACTCAAGGCCTGAACAAGCTTATCCAACTCCTCCCCAAAGAGGAAAGAGCCCCGAAAAGGAAATTTAATGAGTGGAGACTTAGAGGCCGCATATGCCGACCACCCCCAAAGCCACAGGGTATGGTGAGTAGCTACTCTGAGGGCCGACGCCCAAAACAGATCATGCATGGCATCAGAGGGATAAGAAGTGTCAAGCTCAATCTTAGCCACATCCTTATCCACTAAGGACCAGTCAGCCAACTCTCAGTCAAGGACTTGCTCAGACCACCGGAAGCAAGTCCGGGCCACCAGACCGCCACAAATCACCACATGGACAGCTAAACAGCCATGTCAAAATTCTGCTTAAGAAGAAACAATCCTGGGGGTCTCTCAGGGACAAACCGTCCTCACTAGCATGATATGCCGACGAGCGATAGCCGAGACCACCACTTCAACCACAGGAGACTTAAAAGTATCTCTATCCCCATCAGGAATGGGATAAAGTCTTGCCATAGAACGTGCAAAGTGAAAAGGCGTGTCCTGCATCTTCCACTGTGCATGCACCACATCCTGAATATCCTGATGCAAAGGAAAAGGGCGAGATGCTGACCAGATCCCCTGAAGCAGAGGGTCTACAAAGCACAAAACCAAAGACACCTGGAGAATAAGCTCCTATAGCTCTTCCCGGTGAACAATGTGCACGACTGACTCACCTCGCCAATCAGCGTCTCCAAAAAAACTTCCGTCAGCATCATCCGTCCCCTCTAAAAGATCTTGGAAGTCTATCTCCAGGTCCAAGTCCTCATCCAGCGAAACTGGATCAGCTAGAAAAAAAGTACTCATCCCCAAGACATACACAACCGCTTGGATGATGGCAGGGGAGACTAGATGGAAGCAGACGCTGGAGACTGAACAGAGGCGGCCGTGGAAGGCAAAGACCTCCAAGAAGACCCCTGTGGAAGAAGCAGGACCCCCAGCTGCCTGTAAATAAGCCTTGTATATGGTTAAAATAGAATCAGGGCAAAAATCCTCCCGGTGGCACCACATAATTCACTGCAGGTGCAGAAGAAACAGCTAGGATCTGTTCTTGTCTCTCTAAAACAGTAGGAAGGTTGCCTGAAAGAAATGGCAGAGCTTTCCGCCAAAACTGAAGGCAAGCCAGCTGAAAAACTGTTTCCCAATGTCAGTATAAGCAATGAGACCTGACTAGACTCCGCCTCTAACTCAGAACCGCATGCAGCAGCTGCTGTAGCAGTAAGGCATCATCGGTGGTCAAGGAAATCCCAGTGTTGGCAGCAGATGAAGTACGGGCTTCTCCACTGCTCCCCACCAATGAGTAATGCACGCGCAAAGGGGAATACTGTATGCCGGCACCCAAAGCCGATTCCCCTTCGAAGCAGCCAAACACTTCATGCACACGCCGGCTGCATCCACCACTCGGTGCGCACATCTGCTTTTTAAAAGTGCTATTGTATGCGCAGGAGACCCATGCACAAAATCGCCGGTTAGAAAAAAAAGGAAAGCAATTAAATCCAACTCAATGCTTTCTTTAGACCGGCTACCACAAGCACAAGATCTCATAACATAACATAAAACTCACTTGCATACCACAAATACCATTAAGTTCTATGCGGTTCACAAAGATTAATAATACAAATGAATAAACATCCAATTTCTAACTTCCAAAAGATTCTCTAAAAAGATACGTCTTTAAGGCACGTCGAAATTGCCGATACGAAATTGGGAATGTGAATATATGAGTTAAATCCCTAGGCCATGAGGCTGCCTGAAAAGATAGTAATCGTTCCTGAAATTTCTTGTATTTACATCCCTTTACAGAGGGGAATGAAAATAATGAATGAGATTTTCTAGAGTGTTTAGAGTTTGTAATAATAAAAGATTCCATAAGGTACTCAGGAATTGAGCCTGTTAGTGCCTTAAAGCAAATGCAGCCGAGCTTAACTCGTGCCTCAACTGGAAGCCAGTGCAGTTGACGATAAAATTCAATGATATGATCATACTTCCTCAAGTTGAAAATCAATCTGACTGCTGCATTCTGAATTATGCACAGTCTGTAAAGGTTTTTCTGAGTACCAGCAAGATAAACAATGTTACAATCGTCCAATTGGCTAAGGACAAGTGAATGAACCAGCAATCGAAAGGAATTAATATCAAAATATGCTCTAATAGTTCTCAGTTTCCATAAAGTATAGAAACCCTTTTGAACCAACGAGTCAACCTGATTTCTCATAAAAAGGCTACGATCTAAAATTACACCAAGTATCTTTATGATTGACTGGATTACTATAGATTGTATCATTTATAGATGTAATATCTTCATTTAAATTTGGTGATGCAATGAAAATTTTAGTTTTTTCTGTATTAATTTTCAATTTAAATTCTGACCTCCAAAATTCAATTATAGAATCTCTACCACAGTTTGATTTGCTTGAGAAAGAGAAGTATAAACAGGAATTAAGATAGTGATGTAAAGAAGAAGGGAACAGACCCCAAAGGCTCTCCAAACTGTAGTCCATGCCTAAAATGTGGCCAGGCGTACAGTTGAGGCTCCTTTAAAGAAATAAAATTTGGGGAGGTGGGGGAAAGGAAGGGAGGGATTTGACCCTTTCGAGTGTGGCACCGCCTGAGGTCAGAAGGACCCCTGAGGGTCCCCCAAGCTCAGTCCGGAAAGCAAAAAGGGAAAACAGAAAGTTCACTAATCAGATCCAACAGGCCCTAACTAACCAAAGGAAAGACTGCACAGGCTTACCATCTTCACCTGCTGGAGACTGAGAACAGACCGATTGTAGATGGACTGCACAGCCCACTTGAACTACTGCCAGAAGTCAATTATGTGCCAGTCTTCAACTGCTGGCAGAGGAACGTAAACTCATCCATTCTGTGCTGGTCTGGAGGGACGCTAAAGAAAGAAACTTCAGCGAAGAAAAATGAAAAAAGTAGCAGAGCAGATCAAAAAGACTTCTGCACAGTTCGCTTGCAGAAATAAAAATTACAGGGGGCTCTGTGCTCCTAGACTAAGTGGGAGAACCAGTGCACAGAGAAGTTTGTAGATTTCTGTAAGACCCGGTTTGCAAGTGGAGAGAACCCAGAAGGGATGTAACAGAATAGGTTTATATTAGAGGATTAACACAGTATGAGATTTGACATTTGTCAGGTGTACTGGGACAGGGCTGGAGTGCCTTACAGCTAGTAAAATTTCACTCAGATACATCCTGCATATTACTGCTCACCATTATCAGATTACTCCATTTTCCCTCAGCATTCTTAGGTTTTTTTCATGAACTGTGTGATGAAACTGTGCATTAATGCACATATTGCTATAGTTATGTTAGTTATCTTTTGAAGTAACACTAACCCTAGAACTGGAATCCTCTTCTATGTCTATCCCTCTCATACAGGTGGATACCTCGCTGGCACCGGTCCAGCACATCCCTCGCCTTCTTTCCTGTGCATTATAAGTTCTAACAGGCTCAGCTTCCTGCTGCCTACTGGCATGAGGTGTTTTCTGCTCCCATTCCGAGATGCAGGAAGCCACAGATATACTGCTACATGAGTTGGAACGCCTGTGAGGCTGTGGCTGGGTCAGAGGCTGGCTGCTAGGGAGCTGAGGAACAGAGTTACCGAGGAACTAAAGAAATTGGAGAAATGTTAATGAACACACATGAAACAACTGTAGTGAAAGAAAGCTACAAAACAGATAGTGCCTTCTCCTAAAAAGCTGACACCACAGACAACTCTAAAAGGTTTTGCTACTAAGAGGTTCTAATATAGTAACATTTTCTGTATAACTGGTCAATCTCAAACAGGAGCAACACAAGAAAATTCTCCTACAATTAGGCTTGGCATTTTCACCAACACTACTATGAGAGGGCTTCCTAAGCCTTTTCCCACTAGCCACAGCTCAAGCACAGATGAAGCATGACATACAGGTACTGGGGAGGGAGATGCTGATCTCATGACGACCTTTGGCTCCCTTTCCCGATCTCTCTCTCGTGCTGGCCGCTCTGGCTTTTCATTCTTCGTTTCTGTGACAATAGCTTTGAGCTGCTTTAGCTTCTCATCTTTGACCCAGAGCTTGTTCTGCATTTCCAACTGCTTTGCCGCCACACGACGCTCCTGCAAAGGACAAGGGGAAGAGGGTAAAAAGAGTAAAGTAGGGAACCATTAACATCCTTTTGTAATGATTAAACGCCATTATTCTTTGGTAGTATACATCAGTTATTATAGGGAGGGGGGAGGATATTTTGGGATGGGTGAGGGTGGGGTGAGGGTTAAATATTTGTATTATAAGATATAATAGTAAAAATATCAAGTGATGTATACATTGTTACTGTTTTGATATTTGTACACTTGATGAAAGTTTGAAAATGAATAACGATTTTTTTAAAAAAAGAGTAAAGTACATTTCATTTTAAAATCAGTGGTTCCGGATAGGAGTAATCTGAAAACCCAACTTTTTGATAAAGCCTTCAATCCTTAACCCTACTCCTTTGCCCTCCAACTCAGCCAGCATACCCTGTTTCCCCGAATATTTGACACTGTCTTATATTTTTAAAAACTCCAAAATATGCACAAGGTCTTATTTTCAGGGGGATGTCTTATTTTTCCATGAAGAAGAATACAGTACACATTTATTGCTGAAAAAAAGACATTTATTACCTGTATATGGTACAGGTCATCACAAACCAGAAAAGCTGCATCACAAACCAGAAAAAACTATCACAAACCAGAAAAACATTTAAGGCCCTGATTCTCCAAAAGTGCGTCCCGATTTTAGGCAGCTGTAGACGTCCTACAGCTGTCTAATCAGCCAATCGGGATGCACGTTTAAAAAAAAAAAAAATGCTCCCCAGTCAGGCCGCCCGGGAGAGGCGTCCTATACTAAACGCCGATTCTGTAACCGGCGGCTTTAGAGAATCGGGTTAAATTAGACGCGGCCGCTATACTTATGGCAGCAAGGGATCTCCCTGCTGCAATATGTATAGCGGCCGCGGTTGTTGCGGCCGCCTGTCCCATCACCGACAGGAGAATGCCTAACTCCTCCTGCCGGAAAGCCCAACGACCCCCCGCCCCAACTAATCTCCCTCCCCCAACTAACCTTTCAATGTTGGTCAGCTGGACGGGTCTTGCTGCCGTCCAGCCGACGGGTCTGCCTCGTGGAAATGAGACGGCACGCCCCTTCCCGGCCCATCCCCGCTAAATCTAAGGCCTGATTGGCCCAGGCTAGGCACCTTGGCCAATCAGGCCTTAGGATTAGTGGGGATGGGCGGACCCGCTATGCCTAAGGCCTGATTGGTCCAGGCTTCTACAGCCTGGGCCAATCAGGCCTTAGATTTAGCGGGGATGGGCCGGGAAGGGGCGTGCTGTCTCATTTCCACGAGGCAGACCCGTCGGCTGGACGGCAGCAAGACCCGTCCAGCTGACCAACATTGAAAGGTTAGTTGGGGGAGGGAGATTAGTTGGGGCGGGGGGTCGTTGGGCTTTCCGGCAGGAGGAGTTGGGCATCCTCCTGTCGGCGATTACGAGTTTGGGGGGGGGGGAGGGGGTTCCGGGGTTCAGACAGGAGGAGTTGGGCATCCTCCTGTCGGCGATTACGAGTTTGGGGGAGGAGGGGGTTCCGGGGTTCCGACAGGAGGAGTTGGGCATCCTCCTGTCGGCGATTACGAGTTTGGGGGGGGGGAGGGGGTTCCGGGGTTCCGACAGGAGGAGTTGGGCATCCTCCTGTCGGCGATTACGAGTTTGGGGGGGAGGGGGCTCGGGGTTCCGACAGGAGGAGTTAGGCATTCTCCTGTCGGTGATGGGACAGGCGGCCGCAACAACTGCGGCCGCTATACATATTGCAGCAGGGAGATCCCTTGCTGCCATAAGTATAGCGGCCGCGTCTAATTTAACCCGATTCTCTAAAGCCGCCGGTTACAGAATCGGCGTTTAGTATAGGACGCCTCTCCCGGGCGGCCTGACTGGGGAGCATTTTTTTTTTTTTTAAACGTGCATCCCGATTGGCTGATTAGACAGCTGTAGGACGTCTACAGCTGCCTAAAATCGGGACGCACTTTTGGAGAATCAGGGCCTCGGTGTACAGATGCTGTTCCTGGGCTTGTTTTCCTGGACAGCGGAAGCAGGAAGTTGTGTGACCACGCATACGGTACTGTACCAGTACTCTGGATCGCCAAGACATGCTTGCCAAATAGTGCCTTATTTTCGGGGGGGGGGGGGGGGCTTATATTTCCCAGGTGGGGGAAAAAAGGGGGGTGTCTTACTAAAGGAGGAGGTCCTATAATGGGGGAAACACGGTATTAACCGTTCCCCTTAACTGGATCCATGACATCCTGTTTGTCTGTCTTATCTGTTTAGATTATAAGCTTTCGAGCAGGGACTGTCTTCTTTGAAACTTTGTACAGTGTTGCATGTGTTTTGTAGCACTATAAAAATAATTAATAGTAGTAGTAATCCTTGCTCTTCAAGACAAACATATTTCTATTGTTGTTTTCTCATAACACAAACTGCCTTGTATCTCTTAAAGAAGGGCAGAAAGTACATAAAATGATCATGATATGAGAAGACGGTTATACAGCCACATGCCACTGGAACAAGTTGCCTGGTAGACTCCAAACAGTTTCAGAATACCTATTCTTTAAGACAGGCATTAAAGACCTGGCTATTTCAGAAATAACTATGAATCATATAGATCCAAGTTTATTTTATACTTAATATACTGCAGGGCTGCCCAAGTCCGGTCCTCGAGATCTACTGGCAGGCCAGGTTTTCAGAATATTCATAATGAATATGCATGAGAGAGATTTGCATACCAAGAAGACAGTGCAGGCAAATCTCTCTCATGCATATTCATTGTGGATATCCTGAAAACCTGGACAGCCCTGATATACTGTCTATCAACTAGTACCTAGACCAGGGATCTCAAAGTCCCTCCTTGAGGGCCGCAATCCAGTCGGGTTTTCAGGATTTCCCCAATGAATATGCATGAGATCTATGTGCATGCACTGCTTTCAATGCATATTCATTGGGGAAATCCTGAAAACCCAACTGGATTGCAGCCCTCAAGGAAGGACTTTGAGATCCCTGACCTCGACGGTTTACAATGCTAAAAGATAGTAAAATTAAATGGGGAGGGGAACCATAAGGGAGAGGGCGGATTTGCCGATTGCATTAACTTATTCTATCTTGATATTTTTTTCATAACTTTTAGTGGACAAAAAAATGCCCAAAAAATTAAAGTTGGAGCTGGCACTAAGCTCAGGAGCTCAATAAATTGCCAGGTTTGGGGGGGAGGGGTTATTTTAATTTAAGAACTGTGTCTTTTTGCTCTATGAGCATACAAAATGGCTACAAGACTGAACTTCATTTATAAAACAAAATCAGATCTATTCCCATCCTACTGGTCCATTATTACTTCTGACTTGGATTGGCCTCCGTGACCATCTTATGTTCTTATTTCCAATCTCTAAGGCAGTGCATCACAAACTGTGTGCGCCATGAGATGCTGGCGAGGAGCAGGTGCCAGCTGACTGCTTACAGGACATGTCTCTCGCAGCAAGAGGCACGTTCTGTTTCTCCTCCTAGTCTGCTAAAGTGACCTACATGCAGTGATTCAATGTTTACACAATGAATCTGTACCGCATGCAGGGTTTTCACTGGCAAAAACTTTGGTACGGTGCATGCATACTCGCACTGCAGGACCCATGCTCTAGGACACTTACACATTCCTTCTCCCATTTCATGGAAGTCTCTGTCATCATTCCCTGCAATCTTGTCTCCAGCCTACGCTTGTCTGAGAGCTGTCGATGTAGTTTCTGGTTACTACTCTCCAATTCCTGCTGTAAGGCTCGCTTGTCTTCCTCATAAATGGTAGCTGTTTTCTCCAGGATCTCAATCTGAAAACCAAATGTTTATAAGTGAAACACCACACTAAGGTAAAGAATTCAGGATTGGTAATGAGTTACATTCCTGCACCATCAACAATTTTCTTTCCATTAGTCCCAACAAATCAATCCAGACTTGGGGGTTGGGCCCATCTACCAGCAGGTGGAGATAGAATGCTAGAGATTGCCATATAGCAGTGTTTCTTTCCCAACTTCTTCAAGCCATGTATCCCCCAAGTCTAACAAATCAAGTTTCAAGTTTATTAAAACATTTTTATACCGCTCATTCAAATTGCTAAGCGGTGTACAGCTAAGGTAAAAAGCTAATTTTTAAAAAGAAACAGAACCAATTAGTGTTAAAATATTGTACAATACAGTATCGAGTTAATAGACTTGAACAGAGACACATATACTAACTGGACACAAGAGGGAAAGTAGGACTAAAATTAAAATATTTTACTATAGAGTACATTTAGGGATAAAACAACAGGAAGGGAAAAGGACTGTAGTTATTTTAGCCCTAAAAAGGACAATTTTATCCAAAAGCGTCCTCAAATAAAAATGTTTTGAGTTTTGCTTTAAATTGTTTTATCGAGGTTTCCGCACGCAAGTGACAGGGCAATGAATTCCATAGCACTCCAATTGTGAAGGACCACAAAGGCCTTATAGATAACCTCGCTAACTATAGACCCATCGCCTCAATACCAATATACGTCAAACTTATAGAAGGACTAGTTGCACAATTCCTCACAAATTACCTGGAAGACCACAATCTTCTCCACCCCTCTCAATCGGGATTCAGATCCAACCACAGCATGGAGACTTTACTAGTAACCCTACTAGACACAGCCCAACAGCAACTCAGCAAAGGCAGAAGGATGCTGATAATTCAACTCGATCTATCTGCAGCATTCGATCTGGTCGACCACACCATCCTACTACAGACACTAGAAACCATAGGGATCTCAGGCAGGGTATACAATTGGTTCGAAGGATTCCTTAAATACAGATCTTATAGAGTAATCTTAAATCAGAACCATGGTCCAACCTCTGTGGAGTTCCTCAAGGATCACCTCTCTCACCTTCTCTCTTCAACCTCTTCTTATCCTCCCTTGGGTCTACCCTAGACAATCTGAATGTAACTTCATTCAGCTACGCTGACGACATCACCATACTCCTACACTTTGATGCTCCTGACCCAACTTCTACAGAAAAATTGGAAAAAACCCTTCAAGCAGTGGAAAAATGGATGGCAGATCACAAATTGAAGCTGAACACTGACAAAACAAAATTTCTACTGCTTGAAAAGGATAAGAGGGGGGGCGTGGCTTGGAGCGCGCACGATATGGCAGCCTAACTGCAGCGCTCCCGTATCCAGGCAACAAACGGAACAAAAATAATATTTCTACTTTTTCAAATCGCGATTAAAAACACTTAAAACAACGTCGGAGATGGCGAATATGAAGCAGGGGAAAGCTGAAAAACCTTCGACATCAGGTATCTCAGCAAAAAGAACAAAAGTCACTCCCCTGTCACCATCGAGTGTGCCGTTCCCGATGGAGACTGAAGAACTCACTGAAAAGGCTGATATAATGACTGAACTGTATAAAATAAAACTGATGCTGACTGAAAACTCCAATAAAATATCTGAAGTAAAAGAAGAGCTGCTTAACATGAAACAAGAAATCCAAACTGAGAGACTGAGAATGACAGTGCTGGAAGAAAAAGTGGAGAGGTTTGAATCTTTCACAAAGGAATATGACAATGATAAAAAAGAAATAGCAGCTTTAAAAAATCAAATGGTGGACATGGAAAACCGAGGAAAAAGGAAGAACATCAGAATTTTGGGGCTGGCTGAAAATATTGAAGGAGAAGATCCAGTACAATTCCTGGAAAATCTGTTACCTAAACTGCTTCAGCTCAATTCAAAATGGCCGTTAGAAATTGAAAGAGCCCACAGAATCCCCACAAGAAAGCCTGTAAACCAGGCTGCTCCAAGACCTTTGATATTCAAGGTGCTACGCTATCAACAAGCTCAAGAAATATTAAAAATGGCAAAAGCAAATAAAAACTTGAATTATAAAGGATCAAAACTAGTTTTAGTACCGGATTTTGCTAAATATACTGCTAACATAAGAAAACAATTCCTCACATACAGACAGCAGCTGAAGGAAAAAGGATACATATATGGTCTATATTATCCATCCACTATGAGAATATCCAGTGGAAATAAATCCATATATTTTCAAGACCCGGCAAAGCTGAAAGAATTTCTGACACAAAAAGATCCTAAGTTTATATAAAAAACAGAACAATTCAGCTGAAGAAAGAAGAAAGAAGAAAGAAGAATGAAGATGGGAAAAAAATGAAAATAAAGAAGATTATTATAAAAAAAAAAAAAAAAAAAAAAAAATAATTTTTAAGACATAAGAAATGTTATTAACTGGAAATAGTATATATTGTAATAGTGGATGCAATAATATAATATTATTTAAAAATCAGCATTCACAATTATTAATATCACTAATTATTATTATATTAAAAAAAAAAAAAAATATATAAAAATTTTATTATCAAAATATAAATAAAAATTATATATAAAATACAAGCTTTAATCAAATTAGATAATACATTCAATTATATAGCATATTAAATTATTAAGATTAAGTAATAATAAATGAGTTACAAAGAAATTATCATTAAATATTGGGAAAAATTTGTAATTGTTATATTGAGAATAAGATTTAATAATGAAATATATTAATTTATTATAAAATCAATATTTTAATTCTGTATAAGGAAATTATAATTTTATGAAATATATATAAGAAAAGTAATTGATTATTTACAGAAATAATTAACAAAATAGATGTCTAATAAATATTTTATTTTATTTAATTATTCAGTCATAATAATTTATTATGATAAATAAGAAAATAAGTAAATGAATGATAGAAATTTAATAAAATATGAATTTATTATAAAACTTATGTATTGACATAAAATGTATATTTTAATCAATTATTCATTCAAATTAATTTATTATGAAGATGATTTATGAAAATGATTGAAATGCATTATTATTAAGATTAATATTATATATTTATATTAAAAATGAATATACTTAATTTATATGAAGATATATAGATATATATATAGAGAATAAGAGCTACATTTGAAATATGTTTATATATTAAGAATATTATATTACATGTATGCATAATGAATATAATTTATGATTCAAATATATATAAATTTCAGTAAATTTATAAAATTTTATAGAATAAATGAATATAATTTTTAAGAATATAAGGGTAGAAATATAAAGAATGTATTGAATTCAAAAATATGTTTTTAAATAATATAATGAATTATTAGTTGCCTGGAGATGGAGTTGTAGGTTTTGCATGACCAATGCGTGTTCCAAATCAGAATAAGATAAAGGGTGGGAGGGGAGGGAAAATAATGGGTAGGATAGGGGTTAAAGTTTTAATGAATGTGCTAGGAACTAATCATGTAAATAATCATAGAATAGTGGATAAATATTGGATAAATATAATTATTAATTAGATGGATCTAAAAATGTATTCACTGAATGTCAATGGTTTAAATCATCCTATTAAGAAGAAGAAATTGTTATCGTTCCTTAAAAATCAAAATGCGGACATTTACTTTATTCAAGAAACTCATCTATCGGAAATTGAATCAAAAAAATTATCTGGAGGTTTTATTTCTAAATGTTTATTTGCACCGGCTATAAAGAAAAAGGCTGGAGTGGCTGTTTTAATAAATAAAAAATGTAATGCAGATTTTAAATTAATTAATTATGATCCCTTA
Source organism: Geotrypetes seraphini (assembly GCF_902459505.1). NCBI lineage: Eukaryota > Metazoa > Chordata > Amphibia > Gymnophiona > Dermophiidae > Geotrypetes > Geotrypetes seraphini. Next base: position 75,141,844 of record NC_047097.1, on the reverse strand, counting down.
GGAAGATGGGTACATGTCGAAATGGTTCTGGGAAATACTACCCTGAATTTATTCAATTTATATGCTCCTAATACGAATCAAATGGAGTTTTTTAAACAAATTCAACAGTTGCTTTTACCACTGGCTACATCTAATTTAATAGTAGCAGGGGATTTCAATGCTGTAATGGATCCGATATTGGATAAAAAACCAAGTAAAGTTATAAAATCATTAGGCTTAGATAATTTGATTCTATCTTGCGATTTAGTAGATATATGGCGAATTCTTCATTTTAATGATCAGGAATTTTCTTTTTGTTCTCAGGTCCATAAATCTTTTTCACGAATTGATTATATATTTGTTTCTAATAATATAGCGCAGCGCATCTTAAAAGCAGTAATTGATCCCATTATAATTTCAGATCATGCTGGTGTGTGGATTAGTCTTCAAAATTATGATGCTGAAAACTTAGATTTAATTTGGAGATTTAATAATGATTTATTAGCGGATTCAAAATTTCTTGAAGATTTCAAAATAAAAATGCAAGAATTCTTTCAATTTAATGAAACAGATGATATTAATGCTGAAATCTTATGGGATGCTTTTAAAGCAACTATGAGAGGAAATATTATTTCATATTCAACATTTATTAACAAACAAAAAAAAAAACAATTTCTTGAGATGGGAAAGCAAATTAAATTATTAGAAAATAAATTAATTGAGAAATGGGAAAATAATACATTACAAGAATTATTAAAATTAAAAGTTAAATACAATGAAATTTCTTCTCAAATTGTGAGGAAAGACATTTTCAACAAACAAGTACAATATTATGGAAATTCAAATAAAGCGGGGAAATTATTAGCAAACTTTCTAAAAGCAAAGAAAAGAAAATCTAAGATTATTGCAATTAAAGATACACAAGATAATACACATACCAACACAAAAGATATTATAACACAATTTCTTGATTTTTATAAAGAATTATATACTTCCAATTCTTATAAAAATAAAGAACAAGACGGATTAACTTTCTTAAATTCATATATTGGACCAAATATTCCAGATCATATAAAAGGAAGTTTAGAAGAACCTATATCTTTAAAAGAATTAGAAACAGCATTGAAGTCTCTTAGAGTTGGATCCGCTCCAGGTGGAGATGGGTATACTGTTGAATTTTATAAATTTTTCCAAAACATTATATTACCACATCTGTTAAATCTGTATCAATATCAATTAAAGAATGAAAAAATTTCTGGTACTATGGCAGAATCGATAATTATAGTCTTACCAAAACCAAACAAAGATCCTACTCTGGTATCAAATTACAGGCCTATTTCATTATTGAATGTGGATAATAAATTAATGGCTAAAGTATTAGCATTAAGATTGGCAAAAGCTCTCCCTTTCATTATTGATGTACATCAAACAGGATTTATTGCTAAAAGACACTCATCAAATAATACTAGATTAGCATTCCACTCATTAAATTTAGCAAAAAATATAAATGATCCAGCTTTTTTAATATCTTTAGATGCAGAAAAAGCTTTTGACAGAGTGGAATGGAATTTTATATACCAAGCTTTACAATGGTTTGGTATAGGATCCGGTTTTATTAAAATGATTCAGACATTGTATAGCTCTCCTGGAGCAAGATTATATATTAATAATAATTTATCAAATAGATTTAACTTGCATAGGGGAGTTAGACAAGGATGCCCTCTGTCTCCTTTACTTTTTGATATTGTCCTAGAACCTTTATTAATTGCAATAAACAAAACTAAGGAGATAGAGGGAATATCATTTACCAGTTTTGAATTTAAATTATCTGCATATGCAGATGATATATTATTATATTTAAGAAAACCGGAAACTACTATTCCAAGTATACTAAATTTAATAGAAAAATATGGTACTTTTTCTGGATATAAAATTAATTGGAATAAATCTGAAATTCTCCCAATAAATGTTCATTGTACCAAAGGATTATTTGACCCATATTCATTTATTTGGAAAGAGGATGGTATAAAATACTTAGGAATTATGATCAAAAATACAATAGAAGACACAGTCAAAGAGAATGAAAAACTTTTATTAAAAAAAATAACAGAAATGTGTGAGCAATGGAATCCATTACATCTTTCTTGGTGGGGAAGAATTCAAACAATTAAAATGATGATATTGCCTGTGGTTTGTTACCAAATGAGTATGATTCCAATATTTTTTCAGGGGTCATTTTATAAAAAACTTAATAATATTCTTACAAAATTTGTTTGGTGTGGGAAAAGACCAAGAATCGCTTTAGTATCATTACAAAGACCAATTATGGAAGGGGGGGTAAATTTTCCAAATTTTTATAGGTATCATCAAGCCTATATTTTAAGACAGGGTATGTATTGGATCCTCCCAGACCTTTTAGAAAATGTACCAGATTGGCTATATTTAGAATGGCGGCTCCTGTTCCCTTTATATCCAGAACAATTAATAACTATAACAATGCCTAAAAGATATAAAGACCACAGAATTTTATTTGACACTTGGAAAACATTGAGATATATCAGTAATCTATCACCAGAACCTATTGCTAAATCTCTAAATCAATCAATATGGATAAACTCCAGGATCAGAATTGGCGGATATAAAATCGTCTGGAAACAATGGATAAATGCAGGAATAAGAACATTGAATGATGTCATATCAGAAGGTTCACTGCTTAGTTTTTCACAATTGCAAAATAAATTTGGACTAAATAAAACACAATATTTTAAATGGATGCAATTGAAGCAGGCCATTCAGGTAGGGTTCCCTGAATGGAAAAATCTAAATAATAAATATAGCCTACAGGTTCTATGTTTCCAGACGGATTTTTTGGGTCACCAAGCCGCAAAATGGTACAAATTGATATACGGATTTTTAAATAAAAAAAAGAAAACAGGTCTTAGAGATATTTGGAGTATTGAGATTGGTCAGAAAATTTCTGAATCTCAATGGCCAAGATTTTGGTCCTGGAGATTAAGATCTACAAGGTCAGCATCTATGAATCAAACATGGTTGTTCTTATTACATAGAGTGTTCTGGACCCCAACGCGCCTGCAAAAAATAGATAGTACTAGATCTAATAGATGCTGGCATTGTAAATTGGAAATAGGGACGTTAGATCATTTAATCTTTTTCTGTCCCTGTGTAAACGCATTTTGGAATGCAATTTGGCCCCAAATTAATAAGTTACTAGAAAATCATGTAGGACTCTCATATGACACCATATTATTTGGCACTGCAATGAGAACTATGAGTCCGATTTCAGCAAATAATAATAAGCTATTAATGATATTAACAGGAGTCGCTATGCAACAAATTACTCAAAATTGGAAAGATTACACCAAATTAAATTACACATTCTGGTGGAATTCTGTTTGTCATATTTATAAAATGGAAAAAATAATAGCTTTACAACAGGGAAATCTTCTTAATTTTAATAAAATTTGGCAACCATTGACAAATTATTCTAATGATTAAGTTCTTAGCACAAGGATAAATAATTATACATGAATGGGGTGGGTTTTGAACAATTAATGAAATATATTATATAAAAAGGGAATGGGATTTATATTATACATATTATTGTATAAGTGTTATCATATTATATTTTCAACATGATGTATTATTAATGATAATATTCAAGATATGTAATAATTAATTGTATATTATATTATTCAAATAATGTAAGAATGGAAAACTTATAAATAAAAATTTAAAAAAAAAAAAAAAAAAAAAAAAAGAAAAGGATAAGAATCCCTCCATCACAGAACTAGAAATAAACGCCTCCAAATACCCTATACAACCTACCTTAAAACTCCTAGGAGTAACAATAGACAGATGCTGCACGATACAGGCCCAAATCAACAAGACCACCCAGAAAGCATTTTTAACCATGCGCAATTTAAGAAAAATCAGAAAATTCTTTGACAAAGAGCAATATAGGCTAGTAGTCCAATCCCTAGAACTAGGTCTATTGGACTACTGCAACATACTCTATCTGCCTTGCCCTGCAACAATGATAAAACAACTACAGACAATCCAAAACACTGCACTCAGATTAATCTAATCACTGAGAAAATTTGACCACGTCACCGCGGCCTACCTGGACTCACACTGATGCCAATGCAAAACTATACTATCTATTATTCAAAGCAATAAATGGCACAGCCCCCAATTACCTAAACAACCGCCTGTACCAAAACGCCGCCACTAGACAAAGAAGAATTAAGACCCCTTTTACCTACCCCCCACTCAAAGGCACCCAGCGCAAGAAAATATTTGACAGTCTGCTGGCGACGCATGCAGCGAAACTGGACCACACTATCTCCAACCTGCTGATAACAACAAACGACTACAATTATTTTTGCAAAGAAATCAAAACCCACCCATTCAAAAAATATATTCAGATGGCTTGACCCCAACTGGACCCCTCTCAGCGCAGCTCCCCCCTCCACCAGTTCCCTTCTCTTTAGCCTCAAGCATGTCAGCTGCTTCCCTAGCGGTATATGTACTGGATCTGCACTGTTTCCTATTTGTACAGCATCTTGTAGCTCTTGAGATATACAGCTCCATTGTTCTTGTAACTTCTCCTGGAAATGACCAGAATTCTCTCTGTGATTATCCTGGAAATGTCCAGTTGTCTCTTTTGTAGTCCGCCCAGAGCTGCAAGGTTGAGGCGGAATAGAAATCAGTGATGTAATGTAATGTAACGTAATATAGCAGTGTTTCTTTCCCAACTTCTTCAAGCCATATATCCCCCAAGTCTAACAAATGCTAGAGATTGCCATATAGCAGTGTTTCTTTTCCAACTTCAAGCCATGTATCCCCCAAGTCTACCAAATGCTAGAGATTGCCATATAGCAGTGTTTCTTTCCCAACTTCTTCAAGCCATGTATCTCCAAAGTCTAACAAATGCTAGAGAATGCCATATAACACAGTTACTTACCGTAACAGGTGTTATCCAGGGACAGCAGGCAGATATTCTCTACATGTGGGTGACGTCATCCACGGAGCCCCGATCGGACACTCTCGCAAACAAACTTGCTTGAAGATCTTCAAGCTTGCGAGTGTATCGTGCATGCGCGTGTGCCTTCCCGCCCTAGCTAGGAGGCGCGTCTCCTCAGCGTGGCCTCAGTTCAGATAGCTAGCAAGGAAGCCAACCCCGAGGAAGTGGGTGGGTTGCGAGAATATCTGCCTGCTGTCCCTGGATAACACCTGTTACGGTAAGTAACTGTGCTTTATCCCAGGACAAGCAGGCAGTATATTCTCTACATGTGGGTGACCTCCAAGCTAACCAAAAAGGGATGGAGGGAGAGTTGGCAATTTAGGAGAACAGAGTACGCAAAACTGACTGGCCAAACTGGCCATCCCGTCTGGAAAAGGGATCCAGAAGTAGAGAGAGGTATGAACCGAGGACCAAGCGGCAGCCATGTAGATTTCCTCAATAGGAGTTGATATGAGGAAGCAACAGATGCCGCCATCGCTCCGACCAGGTGCCCCGGGACTTGGCACTGCAGAGGGAGACCAGCCCGAGCACAACAGAAAGAGATACCAAGCAGCCAACCCACTGGAGATTGTTCGCTTAGAAACAGGATGCCCCAACATAAGGGGAGCAAAAAGATATGAAAAGATGAGGAGCAGGCCGATGAGCATGAGGGCGTTGCAGTAGGAAGCCAAAGCACGCTCACAGCCCAGAATAAGAAACACCACTTCTCCAGAATGAGGCGCAGGAAAAAACCAGAAAGAACAACATTGGTCGAGGTGAAAATCCAAAACCAACATAGGGAAGAAACACAGGAGAGAAACTGAGGACCACCGCATCAAGATGGAAAACAGGGAAAGTTGGGTCCGCAACCAAAGCCTGCAGCTCACTAACCCTGCTAGCAGACGTGAGCGCAACAAGAAAACCTTCCAAATGAGACACCTCAAATGAGCCCGAATGATTGGCTCAAGGGGAGTCTACATCAACCTGAAGAAAAGCAGCAAAGGCACTGAGGTGGAATCGAATAGATGTTGATTTGAGACCAGCCCCAGATCAGTGCAGCAGGAAATCCAGTACAGACGACAAGGAGGCAGATTGCAGCTCCCTGCAAGGCGTAGCACACCAAGAAGAAAAGCTAGTCCACCCGTGAGTGTAAACACGCCTAGTGGACCAGCCCCGAGAAGCCTCAAGAACATCCTGTACAGAATGTGAAAACAGGAACCAAGAAACAGGAGGAGAGGAACCAAGCTGGTAAGTGTAGAGACTGCAGGTTGGGAGGAAGCAGAGAACCCAAACTCTGAGGTAGCAGAGAAGGACAAACAGGAAGAAGCTGAGGCTCCCTGGCACTGAGTTGAATGAGAAGGGAGTATCCGGGTAGATAGGGCCACCGAGGATCTATCAGAAGCACGGTGGCAGGGACTGACTCAAGAAAAACGAGTCATCAGAATCAGAGGGAATGGAGGGAACGCATATAGAAATAGGTCAATCCAATCCAGAAGGGAAGCAACTGCCTCAAGCCGGCGAGGGGAATAAATCCCGGAGCAAAAACAAGGCAACATGTGGTTGAGGGGGGATGCAAACAGATCTATCTGCGGAGTCTCCCTCCAAGCAAACACCAACGAAGAGGACTCAAGTTGTCAGCCAGACACATCACTCAGGGCCAGATCCCCAGAGCTCTCCGGCAAAGAAACAGGGAACCCGCGGTGCCCTTTACGTTGACAAAAGACAAGGCTACACGGGTGTCTGTCTGAAAAATGACCCCATGGTCGCGAAGAAGAAGACAAAAAGCTCGCAGAGCATTGAAAACATTGACTTGTCATGTCACTCTGTGCTGGACCAATATCCGAAAGAATGGAGACCATTGAGAGGAGCCCCCCAAGCGGAGCGGAAGAGTCTGTCGTGAGGACCTTCCGTGGACGGGGTGCATGAAACAACAAACCTCTGGAAACAGTAAAAGAGAGACTCCACGAGAGGAGAGACTGTCTCAAGAAAGGAGACATCACAAAGTGAAAACTCCATAGGCCGTTACAGCACCAGAAGAACCACCTGGTTAGACGAGGCTTCAAGAAGCCTGTCACCGAAAAAAGAAAAGACCTGAAGACCCAGCATTCGCAGGGCTGCCGGCATCACAACCAGGCATCGGGAGAAAACTGTTGGACGAGAAAGGTGAAACCAAAAAGGACTCAGTACTGAACGGGAAGATTTCCCACCCGAAATCTGAGGGATCTGCGGGGCTACATGAATCGGAAGAAAAGAAAGCCTCCAGGAGACCAAGAGAGCAGAACCAATCGCTTTGAGCTCTCGAGGGATTGGAAGCAGATTATCCCCCTCGACGGTGATATGAAACCCAGAGGGGGAAACAGCTCCCAAAGTCGACAGAAAAATTGGCAAGAAGAGACTGTAAAGGCAAACCACAGCACCAGGCTGGGGAGCATGCTGACAGAGTCGCAGAGGCTGTGTCCGAGGCAGAGGCCAGGAACAAGCCGTAGTAGAATATTGGGAATACTGATGTAGATGATAGGTCCGCAAGGGATTCAGCAATAAACCATAAACCAGGTCGGGCAGACTGGTCAGGCAGTCCGGAAGGATGAAATCAATGAACCCAAATCTGTAAGCAAGCCCGAAGACTCAGTACCACAGAAGGGTAGCGACTGTGGAGGAAAAAGTCCACAGCAACCGACGGCAGGTGGACCATGTGTACTTGAGGGATGTACAAGGGATGGGGCATATGCCTTACTTCAAAGAAAAGGCATAAGGCAAACCCCATGCCCACCAGGAAAATACGCCAAAGATGACTTCCTAACGAATAAATGGACCTTCCCAGTCTCCCATGTGTGACTGCAGAGAAACGCAGACCATGAGGGAGAAACGCACAATGAGAAAGTCAGGGAAGAAAATCTGCTGCTTAACACAGTGAAGAGATACTTCTAGCAAAAGAGTCAAAGAGGCAGGAAGAGTATGAGAAAATGAGTGCCCTCATACAAGCCTCGGAGAACCGGAGAACTAGGAGCCCCCACAGCAGGCCTCGAAAAAAAGAACAAGGAGGCGTGGAACAAGGTCGACAAGGACCTCCAGCACGAGACCCTACCCGGACCTGAAACAGACCCCGAAGAGCCTCGATGCACGAGGAAAAAGGGGGAATCTGAAACCTGCCACAAACAGGTGCCTCGCGGAGAGGAGCACCGCGAGCCAAAAACCGAGAGAGGCCTCTCAACGGCCTCGAAACTGGACAGCAAGAGCACAGGGCCCGGAGCGACCAAGCGAAGACGCGGACGAGCACGAGGCCCAGTCGAGGACGAGGAACCAAACCCCAGAGACAAATCAGGGGGCGCCCCGAGGAAAAGCACCCACCGGCATGCAGTAAGCCCGGGGTGAGGCCAAGACCTTGCCTGGGACCAGAAGGGTCCCTCAAGAGCCTCGAAAGCACAGTTACTTACCGTAACAGGTGTTATCCAGGGACAGCAGGCAGATATTCTCACATGTAGGTGACGTCATCTACGGAGCCCCAGCGCGGACAGCTTTTCAAGCAAACTTGATTGAAGTTTCAAGTTTGCTACACTGCACCACGCATGTGCATGCCTTCTTGCCCACTAGAGGGCGCATCCCACCTCGTGGTCCTCAGTTCCATAACTAGCAAAGAAGCCATCCCCGGGGAGGCGGGCGGGTTGTGAGAATATCTGCCTGCTGTCCCTGGATAACACCTGTTACGGTAAGTAACTGTGCTTTATCCCAGGACAAGCAGGCAGCATATTCTCACATGTGGGTGACCTCCAAGCCAACCAAAAAAGGGCAGGTGGGAGGATGGCAATTTAGGAAAACAGATTACATAACACCGACTGGCCAAACCGGCCGTCGCTTCTGGACAAAGTGTCCAGACAGTAGTGGGAGGTGAACGTGTGAACCGAAGACCAAGCAGCAGCTTTACATATGTCCTCCATAGGAGTAGATCGGAGGAAAGCAACCGAAGCTGCCATCGCCCGGACCTTATGCCCCGTGACTCGACCCGGGAGCGTAAGACCAGCCTGAGCGTAGCAAAAAGAAATACAAGCAGCCAACCAGTTGGACAGGGTGCGCTTGGAAACAGGGTGTCCTAAACGATTAGGATCAAAGGACAAAAACAATTGAGGAACCTTCCGATGAGACCTGGTACGTTGGAGATAAAATGCCAACGCCCTCTTACAGTCAAGCGTGTGGAGCGCCGTCTCGCCAGGATGGGAGTGGGGCTTAGGAAAAAACACAGGAAGGACAATGGACTGATTGAGGTGGAAATCAGACACAACTTTAGGTAAAACTTTAGGATGGGTGCGGAGAACCACCTTATCATGATGAAACACAGTAAAAGGCGGGTCTGCAACCAAAGCTTGCAGCTCACTAATCCGTCGAGCAGATGTGAGGGCAATCAGAAATACCACCTTCCAAGTAAGAAATTTCAGGAGAGACTTGTCGATAGGCTCAAAGGGGGGTTTCATCAGTTGAGCTAAGGCAACATTCAAATCCCAAACGACGGGAGGAGGCATCAGAGGGGGACAAACATTGATTAGACCCTTCATGAAACGAGTCACCAGAGGATGAAGCGAAAGAGAACGTCCTTCCAAGTGATGATGGAAAGCAGAAATGGCACTGAGATGGACCCTAACAGATGTCGTCTTCAGGCCTGAATTAGATAGATGCAACAAGTAGTCCAGTACCGAAGACACCGGGACCGAATCCGGTTCCAGATGACGCGAGGAACACCAGGAGGAAAACCTGGTCCATTTCTGGGAATAACAAAGCCTGGTCAAGACCTTGCGCGAGGCTTCCAACACTTCCCCCACCAACTGAGAAACCGGGACCGAAGTCAAGGAGAAAGGAACCAAGCGGTCAGGTGTAACGACTGAAGGTTGGGATGCAACAGCGAACCCCGATTCTGAGACAGCAGAGAGGGAAACACAGGCAGAAGCAGAGGCTCCCTGACACTGAGTTGAAGAAGCAGGGAGAACCAGTGTTGACGAGGCCACCGAGGCGCAATGAGAATCACAGTGGCTCTGGATGATTTGAGACGAACCAACGTCCTCAAGATCAGGGGAAAAGGAGGAAACGCGTAAAGGAACCTCCCTCCCCAGTCAAGAAGAAAGGCATCCGCTTCTAGACGGTCCAGGGAGTACATCCGAGAACAATACAGGGGTAGTTTGCGAGTCTCCGGGGAGGCAAACAGGTCCACCTGCGGAGTCCCCCAGCGGTCGAAGACCTCGCGCAGGACTCTGGAGTTGAGAGACCACTCGTGCGGCTGGAGAAGCCGACTGAGTTTGTCTGCCAAGCAGTTCCGTTCTCCCTGGATATAGACCGCCTGTAGGAAGATATTCTGGGAGATTGCCCATTCCCAAAGGCGCAGAGCTTCACGGCAAAGGGACCAAGAGCCTGTCCCACCTTGCTTACATGGCCACCTGGTTGTCCATTCGCACGAGGACTACCTGATCGTGAAGTAGGTGGCAGAATGCGCGAGCCGCCAGAAAGATGGCACGGAGCTCCAACACATTGATGTGACAGTGTCGGTCCTCCGCCGAACACCGGCCCTGGGTCCGCAGACCGTCGAGGTGGGCCCCCCACGCGTACTCCGAGGAGTCCGTGGTCAGAACTTTGCGATGTGGAGGGACGAGAAAGAGCAAACTCCCGGAAAGATTCGAAGAGTCGGTCCACCAACGGAGCGATCGTCTCAAAGAAGGAGTCACCGCTATGAGACAAGAGACAGGATCGCAATCCTGGCGCCACTGAGATGCCAGAGTCCACTGAGGGATTCTCAGGTGCAGTCTGGCGAACGGAGTGACGTGGACCGTAGACGCCATGTGGCCCAGAAGCATCATCATGCGCTGAGCCGACACAACCGGTAGCCGAGAAATCAGACGGCTCAACCGAACCAAGGCCTCCAACCGAGGAGGAGGGAGGAACGAACGAAGGTGAACAGTGTCCAGCACTGCGCCTATAAATTGAAGTGATTGGGTTGGGCACAACTGTGACTTGGGAAAGTTTACCTCGAACCCCAGTCGCTGAAGGAAGATGATAGACTGTCGGGTCGCTGAGATAACCCCCTCCCTGGTTGGGGCCTTGATCAGCCAATCGTCCAGGTATGGGAAGACCTGAAGCCCCCGAGACCTCAGGGCTGCAGCTACTACCACCATACACTTCGTGAAGACTCGAGGGGACGAAGCCAGGCCGAAGGGGAGGACCCGGTACTGTAGGTGTAACTCGCCCACCTGGAACCGTAAGAATTTGCGGAAGGTGGGATGCACCGGAACATGGGTATACGCTTCCTTCAGGTCTAGGGAGCACATCCAGTCCCCTTCCTCCAAGAGAGGATACAATACCGGAAGTGACAGCATCCTGAACTTCTCCCGGACCAGGAACTTGTTGAGCTTTCTGAGGTCTAGAATGGGGCGCAAGTCCCCGGTCTTTTTTGGGACCAAAAAGTAACGGGAGTAAAACCCCCGTCCCCGCTGATCGGGGGGTACAGGTTCCACCGCTCGAAGCCTCAACAAGGCCCTGGCCTCTGCCATGAGGATGGGGAGCTGGGTCCGATTGTATGGGCAAGCCCCCGGTGACTGTTCTGGTGGCGCAGACCAAAAATTGAGAGAGTAGCCCTCGGAGACGGTACGGAGCACCCAAGCGTCGGATGTTATCTCGGTCCAAGCCGCATAAAAGGACCGGAGTCGACCCCCTATGGGAAGGGGGACCGGCGCGATTGCGGAGGGGGGCCGGCCCCATCCGCATAGCACGTCAAAAGGACGGCGCTGGCTTGGACGCAGGCTGTGCCGGAGGTTTCGTTTGTCCCCCTCTTCCCTGTTGAGGTGGACGCCGTGGCGGAGGCCTAGAAAAGGCCGGCGTCGACTTCTGAGGGTAATGCCTCGGAGGAGGCCGGAAGGGTTTCTGCGGCGTGGCCCTAGGTTTCGGACGGACCAACGAGGCCAACGAGCGCTCCTGCTCCGACAACCGTTTGGTCGCCGCCTCTAGGGACTCATCAAATAACTCGGACCCCACGCAAGGTAAATCCGCTAGGCGTTCCTGCAGGTTTGGGTCCATATCGTGGGTGCGTAGCCACGCTAGGCGGCGCATAGCTACAGCAAATGCAGACACCCTCGACACCAGCTCAAACGCGTCGTACACAGCGTGGAACAGGTACAGGCGCAATTGAGACAGGTTGGACAAAAACCTGGCGAATCCTTCCCTACGGGAATCTGGTAGATCGTCGTGATACTGAGGAAGGTCCTTCACCATGCCACATAAGTAGGATGAGAATGTAAAGGCATAATTAAGCACCCTGGTTGCCATAAGGGAATTCGAATAGAGGCGACGACCAAACTTGTCCAGGGTCCGACCCTCCCTGCCGGGCGGGACCGCCGCAGAAACTCTGGAGGGTTGTGACTTTTTCAGCGCCGACTCAACCAGCAAAGACTGGTGGAGAGTTGAGCCTTATCGAATCCCTTGGGTGGGATAGTCCTGTACTTTGACTCCATCTTAGACGGCACCGCTGTGACTGTAAGAGGTGAAGTCAGGTTCTTAAGGAAGGTCTGATGAAGGACCTTATTCAAGGGGAGTCGGGGAGTTTCCCTCGGGGGAGTGGGAAGGTCCTGCTCCTCGATGAACTCCTTGGTGTATTGAGATCCAGCCATGAGGTCTAGACCCAAGGCACGCGCCATGTCCTGCACAAAAGTGGAAAAAGAGGACGGTCTGGCGGGCGGCGAGAGGGTTCTCGACCTCCCCGCCGAACAGAAGGGGGAAGCCTCGTGGGAATAGCGTGGTTCCCTACCGGACCCGGATTCCCAAGAGGCCAGATCCAATGGCCTCGAGGGGGTCGGGGAACGTCTACGTCTCGAAGAACCCCTGGGAGAGGTCCCAGGTGTCCGAGGCACCGAGGCACGCCCCCTCCTCTTTGGCGAGGAGTCACGCGAACCCCCTCTCGCTGGGGAACGGAGGAGCCTCGGATTATCGAGGCGGAGCTCCGAGACCCGCAAAGCCTTGCCCCCGAGTGGCGAGGAGCGACCACGTCGCCGAGGAGAACCTCGCGAACGCTTAGGCTTCCTCGGACGACGCCTCGCCCGAGGCCAACCCGAGGGCGAGGAGTCCCGGGAGGACCTCGAGGAAGAGGAGGAGGAGATCCGCCTCACCCTGCGCACCTTGTCACGGGGCCTAACGCTACTCTCAGGCGGGGCCCCCGAGGCCGAAGTCGAGGGTAAGATCGGGGCCGAGGTCAGTGCCGCCCCGGTACCCGAGGCCGAGGGAGTCGAGACCGAGGCCGCCGAGGCCGGGGCCCTCGAGGTCGAAGCTGTCGAGGCCGAAGCCTGCTGCAAGTGCTCGAGGGCTCCAGACAGCTCCGTGGCAATCAATGCTCGGAGCAAATCTTGGAACGCCGGGATCCCCACCATGGTAGGCAGGTCCGAGGCCGGGGGATGCTCCCTGGAGAGCGACCTCGGTCTCGAATATTCCCTCGGGGCATTAGTGGCCGTAGTTCTTGGCGGGGCCGAGGACGACCCACCCGCCGTCAAGGAGCCCGAAGATGGCTTCTTTGTCGACCCTGGAGTCGGGGATGGAAGAGAGGACTTACCCGAGGCAGGTTTCGTCGGAGGCGTAGGCTTCGATATCGAGGGACGCGGCGAAGCCGAGGATCCCGAGGCCGAGGTCAAGGCCGGGGCCGAAGCCGAGGCCGACGTCGAGGCCTTCCCCGGCGCGGAGTCGACCGCGAAGAGCTCCGCCATCCTGGCACGGCGTCGGCGGAGCGCTCTGGCCTGAAAGGTGGAGCACCGATCGCAAGAGTCAGTCGGATGCTCGGGTCCTAGGCAGAGCAAGCACCACCGGTGTGGGTCGGTAATGGAAAGTAACCGCTCACACCGGGTGCACTTCTTGAAACCCGTCAAGGGACGGGACATGAAAAACCGACCCGGCCGAAAGCAAGGCCGGCCGCGGCTCACGGGAGCCCCCGGAGCCGAACTAAAATAAACATTTTTTTTTTTTTTAAACTAACAATCAAAACAACAAAAAGCAACGAAGTACAGCACAGCGACCGATCAAAATTCACCGGACGCGGCGACAGAAGGCAAAAAAGAGCAAAGCTCAATTTCCACAGGGCTTCTGGCTCCGCGGAAAAAACTGAACTGAACTGAGGACCATGAGGTGGGATGCGCCCTTTAGTGGGAAAGAAGGCATGCACATGCGTGGTGCAGTGTAGCAAACTTGAAACTTCAATCAAGTTTGCTTGAAAAGCTGTCCGCGCTGGGGCTCCGTAGATGACGTCACCCACATGTGAGAATATGCTGCCTGCTTGTCCTGGGATAACAAATAAATTTTGCTTTGCCTGATACTTACCACCTGATACGGTCTGGATTTATATTGAACTTAAGAATTCCATCTTGGCAAGGTCTTCCTCCATCTTGGGGAAGCACGCCAGGGCCTATATAAAGTTGTGTGCCGGGCCCTACCATTGACCAAGAGACAACCGCGCTACAATATGTATTCAATAGCAATAGCCTAAAAGGCAGACCTACAGTCAAATTTACTGGACTGAGCTTGGTGGATCCTTAGAGTAGAAAGGATAAAGGGATCTGGATTTAGCTCAAAGGTGTAAGGTAAGTTAGACTGTAAGCCCCAGGTACAGAGAAATACTTATTGCACCTGAATGTAAGCTTTGTACCTGAGGCAATGGTGGGTTAAAACAATTTGCCCAAGGAAAACAAGGTGCATCAGTAAAAAATGAGCTCTGGCTTCCCTGGTTCTCAGCCCACTGTTTCAACAACCAGGTTATGCCTCCAGTCTAACGAAGGACCGAAGTCTCAGAACTGTCAAGAATTTCCTTTATAGGGTATCAAGTAAGGAAAAACAAAAAAAGATAAAACCTTTTTATGAGCTAGGAACAAACCTTATACTCCAGGGTTTTGATTTTTTTCTCCAATCGTTCCATCTCAGACTTCTGGGAAGCAATAAGTCGTTCCTTCTCATTCAGTTTAGACTGAGCATAGTTTGTTTTGGCTGCAGATGTGTCCTCAAGATCTTGTAGCATAGCTTTGAAGTCATGTACTACAAGCAGAAAGGCAGCATAGGATCAGAGCATCAACTTAATGTGCAACAGCTTAAAGCATCATTGCTAAGAAATCAGAAGCCGTTGCAGGTTTCCAAGAGATTAAGAAAATGTCTTATTTCTTGTATTTGTTTAGATCTGCTTATAATAAAAATATATTTATTTTACATAACCCATGTCTCCTTTTTCAAAATATCATCCTGAACGTCAAGAAGGAGAATTTAGGTCTTACCTGCTAATTTTCTTTCCTTTCAGCCCTCCAAACCGGTCCAGATCTTTGGGTTATGTTACCATAAAATGGAGACAAGAACACCTAAGCTTGAAACTGCGGAGGAGGACTTGCAGTTATCTTGCATGACCTTATGTCTACTGGCATTGATTACTCACCACCTAATTCTACCATTAAATTCCTTCAGTTTAAAATTAACTCAATACCTAAAATAGATGCCCTCTTACTTTACTTGCCCCCTCCAGTTAATCACAACGATCTTATTAACTTACAATCTCTTCTCTTTAAATTCAGTTCTTCTACATTGTACCCTTTAATTCTTGGTGATTTTAATATTCATATATTTTTTTTTAATTCTTTATTCATTTTATAACTTACATCAAGTGCACAGTAAATATCAAACAATTATAATACAACATCACTTGAAAAGTCTTCAATATCATACACCAATAAGATTTAACCCCCACCCCCTCCCAAATTCATATATAACTAATATATGCCTTCTCAAAATAATATCTTATGACCTTCATATATATATTCTTAATGGAAAACCAAGAAACCCCCCCCATACCAAATCCACATGTTTATTAATCATATTAATGATCATGGTAATACTATTACGTTGGAAATGCTGACCCATATTAACAACCTGGATATACTGCTCTTAGTGACTGACCCAACACACCAAGCGGGACACACAATAGACATGATTTTAGTTCCCAACTCTGCTTCCTCTAACTATTCTCTGTGTTCTCACTGACCCATCCCTTGGTCTGATCATCATCTTATTTCAGTTATTCACACATCTGCGCATGCCAACCCCAACACTGTGCCAAAAACTATCAAATACCGTGACCCGAGCAAACTTACTCTTGAAAAAAATATCATAAAATGTTGTCTTTGACTTTCTAGATCATAATCTCTCTACACTAAACAATAAAGTAGACCAATGGAAAGCTACAACCAACGTCCTTATGAATAAGTTAGTACCAATCCAGACTAGAGTAATCTCGCCTCGAAAAATCGCTAATCCTTGGTTTAAGGCAGAGCTAGCCCATATTAAAAAACAATTAAGGGCACTAGACTGTAGATGGAGAAAGGAAAAAACCCTGGCTAATTTAGATAAATTCAAGGAACAGTCAATTTTTACA
Source organism: Geotrypetes seraphini (assembly GCF_902459505.1). Taxonomy (NCBI): domain Eukaryota; kingdom Metazoa; phylum Chordata; class Amphibia; order Gymnophiona; family Dermophiidae; genus Geotrypetes; species Geotrypetes seraphini. The sequence goes on along the minus strand of NC_047097.1, from coordinate 75,125,423 downwards.
AATCAAAAATTAATCTCACAAAAAAACTAAATACTACTCTGCTCAAATAGATAAAGCTAAAAATACTTCAGCTCTCTAGTCCATATTGAAATCAATAAACTGTCTGTCTCAAAAACATACAAATCCAAAGGCCAATTTACCTACAGCTCAAGAACTTGCATTCTACTTTGTAGAGAAAGTGGAAAACATCAGGAAAACTTTGCCTCACATCAAACCATCGATTCTGGATACGCAGCTTGAAGACTAATATACTTTCAGCAAGATGCATGCGTTTCAATCTTCCTAGTCTTAAAGAAATTGAACGCCATATTCAAAATATTAACATTAAAGGATCTCAAGTTGAGTCAATTCCACCATTGATTCTTAAGCACTTTTTTACAGTTTTTGGTCCTTTTATTCATTCCTTAGTTAAGGAAAGTTTACAACAAGGTATTCTGCCTACACCTTGGAAAGAAGCAATTATCCGGCCAATTATTAAAAATTACAAAATTAGTCCTAGTGAAGTAACAAATTATAGACCCATTGCTAATTTTCCATTTTTAGCACAGCTAACAGAAAAGGTAGTATTTACTCAGATCTCTGAATTCATAGAAAAAACAAAAACATCCTTCAACCAAACCAGACAGGTTTTAGACAATATCACTCCGCAGAACATTCGCTAATAAGCATGTCGACTGTTATACATTACCATCTAGATCAGTGGTTCCCAAACCTGTCCTGCATGAGAGAGATTTGCATATAATGGAAGTGACAGGTATGTAAATCTCTCTCATGCATATTCATTAGGGATATCTTGAAAACCTGACTGGCTGGGGGTCCCCCAGGACAGGTTTGGGAACCACTGGTCTAGATCATCATAAGTCTGTGCTTCTAATTTCCCTAGATCTTTCTTCTGCGTTCACTACCGTGGATCATGATCTCCTACTCGGATGCCTAAAAGCTATTGGTATCATTGACCATGTTCTTGTATGGTTTCACTCATATTTTGAGAATCGTTCTGGCGCTGTCTAATTTAATAACACAATTTCAAATAAAATATCTTCAAGCTATGGAAATCCTCAAGGGTCTATTCTTTCTCCATTCCTGTTTAATATTTTTCTCACACCTTTAATGACTTTGTCAATCTATTGGATTCAATGCGTTTGCTTACGCAGGCGATATTCAACTTCTATACCCAATAGATACCGAGAATCCTTCAGAATCAATAAAAATTACCAAGAAACTTGAGCAAATACATCAATGGCTCGCTACTAATAGACTTGCTCTTAACATTTCCAAATCAAATGTAATGCTTTTTCCATGGAAAGAAGGCCTAAAATTCAACCACCTCATTACACTTACAGGCGCTACTTTTCAGACAGTCACTACCATCAAAATTCTAGAGGTCATATTCGATCAGAAACTGTCCTATCATGATCATATTAGCAGTATAGTCAAATCAACATTTTTCAGGTTAAGGCAAATTCGCTCAATTTCTAAATGGTTAGAACCAAAATCCTTAAACATATTAATCCATTCACTGATCATTTCTAAAAATCGATTACTGTAACGCCTTATTCAAGGGTATTACTCAAAAAAGAGATCAGGCGTTTACAGCTAATTCAAAACACCTCTATTAAAATTATCCTGAACGCAAAAAAAGTTCAACCATGTCTCGCCACTTCTTAAAAAATCTCATTGGCTCCCAGTATCGCATAGAATAATTTATAAAATATGTCTGTTATCATTTAAGGCCCAACTCCATAAGTCTCCAGCTTTTATCGACAGGATTCTAATTCCCTACGCTTCCACTAGAACTCTTCGATCTAATGACCAACATTTGCTAACTGTTCCATCACTTAAAACATTAATACATGAAGACAATACATTTTTTCCATCGTGGCCCTCCAATTGTGGAATTCCTTGCCAATCCACTTAAGAGAGGAAAGAAACGTTGGTATATTTAAGAGTCAGTTAAAATGTTTTCTTTTTAAAGATGCATTTGACTGCTAGACATCGTAAAAACACCAAAACTAAAGCAAAATCCATCCTTTTTTTAAGGAACAAAACAAAAACCCCTCCTCTTGTAATTTTCCTTGATTGTCTCATCTGCCTCCAATTATTGTATTTCTATCCTATTTACCCTACTAGTCCTGTCTGTTTTGAAAGTCATGTATTTGTTATATGAACTTTTTGTTCCCCTGTGTACTGTTATAAAATATTTTTAGAATTGTACATCGCCCTGAATATATGATAGGGCGATTAAACAAATTTTAAATAAACTTGAAATAAATATATATGTATGCAGATGACATCTTTGTTCTCCTTGAGATAGAATCAAATCTCACCAACCTTGTCGGGAACATAAAAGAATGTATAACAAAACTCCAGTCTTGGGCCCTTACTGTACAAATGAAACTGAATGAGTCCTAAACAAAATTACTTTGGCTTGGTCCAAAATTAGAGCAGCTACCTTCGTCCATTCTATTGCCTTCAGGATCCTCACTGCAGATTGAATTCTCAAGTAAAGTTTTGAGTGTCATAGATTCAACACTTTCATTCAACAACCATCTTAATTCTCTGGTAAAAAAAAAATGTTTTTTCAGTCTCCATATGTTGAGAAAAGTGAGATGCTGTTTCCATCAACAACATTTTGCTGTTCTTGTACAATCAATTATTCTTTCGAGGCTGGATTACTATAATTCAGTCTATCTAAGCTTGACCAAGAAAAGCTTACAAAGACTTCAATTGATCCAGAATACTGAGGTTAGGCTGATCTTTGCAAAAAGCAAATTTGATCATGTCTCTCCACTTTTGCAAAAACTTCACTGACTTCCAATACTTTCCAAGGTTTATTTTAAATGCACCTGCTTAACATTTAAGATCTTGCATGGCATCTTCCCTCCTTTAATTCCCCTGTCTTGGAATTCTGCAAGATCTAATATTACCAGATCTTCTCAGAAATTCAAATGGTCTTTTTCTACATTGAAAGGCGTTATCTACATTGACAAATTAGGGAGGGCTCTACTTTTCAAAATTACTGAGTTCTGGAATAATCTTCCTGTAAAACTGCACGATCTGGGCTCTTTCCAACTATTTCAAACACATCTGAAAACTTGGCTATTTTCAAAAGTTGTAAAATCCACTTCTCCCCTTACTATTCCAAAATCATATTGTATCTGTTTTCTTTGCTAATTTTTGTAAATCGTGCCGAGCTCTATTGCTTATAGAGAAGATGCGGTATATAAGCCTAATATTTAGTTTAGTTTGAAGTTATCTTTTGTGATCCTTTTTTTGTTTTTTCTTAGTCTCCATCTGCCAGTAAGTGTGCATAATCCATGCATATGGACTTGGCTGGAGGGCTGTTAATCTTTATCAAAATGTCCCTGGAGCAACTAAAGGCAACAAAACAGACCAGAAATCTGTTTGTGTTTCAGCTGAAAAATGCCTGTACTGTAACCCTACCCCCCCTCCAATCCTCCATCCCCACCTTGTAAAGGCCCTGGTAATCTAGTGGTATCTTCGGAGCAGAAGCATCCTGAGTGTTCCTGCCTCCATCAACTGCACTATAAAAATGGTAACCATGACCTCCCATAGCAGCCTCACGAGAGGTCACAGCTACCATTTTGGAATTGGAAATGGCTTGAGCAGGAGCATTTCCAATTTAAAAATGTCAGCTATGAGGCTGCCAAGGAAAGTCACAGCCACCATTTTCATAGCAATTTGGGATGCTTCTATCCCAAAGGCACCACTAGAACACCAGACCTATGGAAGGATGACGAGTGTTGAGCTAACCAGGGTTGAGGGCAGTAGTGGTGGGGCTGGTTTCAGTCGGCCTCTAAATTTCCACTCTACTCCCAACTTCAGTTGCCACCAACTATTATTTTCAGTGAAAAGAGCACACGATTTTGACACTCAAAATAGTACTTTCCATTTTCTATAAATCATTGGGAGTAGTTTACATCTATATAACACCCCTCCCCTCCCAACCAATACATAAATATGAAACATTACAGTTCTTCTTGAACTCATCCATTAGCATCTGGCGAGTGCGCTGGCGCTTCTCCAGTGTCTCAATAAGCCGTGGCATAGTTTGGTCATCATTTGCATCTAACAATTCACAGGACGTCAGAGGAGGAAAACTTTGTATTAAAATTTCCATGACAGACTCTGCTGGTAGAACAGAAGAAAAAAACCCACACATATATCAATAGTAGTGTACATACGACTCAGAAGACTACAATATTGACTGCTATTATTGCAAGATAAAACATCTGGGGCTTACACAGAAACAGCAGGCAATAGGCAACATACAACCTGCTAATTCAATAGCTATTTAATGCTGGATTTTACAAAGCAATGGTAGAGGTTTGTATCATGGGCCGGTGAGAAAAAAGTTCCAACCAATGTTCCCTCTAAGCTGAGCGCATGAGCGATCGCTCACTATTTTCATTGGCGTCACTCATAATTTTTCTCGAGTTGCTCACTAAAATACGCAGTGGCCGCGACTGGAATAGAGCGCGGGCGGAGGTGAGAGGAAGCGGTGGCTCAGGCCAAGCACCAGCGTGGCACCGCGAAAGGGGACCGAAGCGGCGCGAGTCCGGTGCTTGTCGTTCTCCTCGGGCAACGCCGTGCCTCGCATCCTCCTCGGAGCCTTGTTTTTTTCATCCGCCGCTCCGCACGCCGCCTGAAATGTGGCGTACCAAGGGGGGGCGGTCCGACGGTGGGAAGCAGAGAGAGCTTGGGGCAGCCGCGGCAGTGGCTTTGGGGCCTGTTTCCCCCAATGGTGGCAGCAGTGGCTTTGTGGAGGGTAGGGAGAAAGAAAGGGGGCAGGCAGGGAGACAGAAGGGAAACAGAAAAAAAGAAAGGGGGCATCAAGAGAGAAAAAAGAAAGAAAGGGCAGGGAAAGAGGAAGAAAAAGTTAGGGGAGGGAATGAGGTCTGGAGGAGAGGAAGCATACAGGCTGAAAGAAGGGAAGAAAGATTGGATGCACAGTCAGAAGATGAAAGTGCAACCAGAGACTCATGAAATCACCAGACAAGGTAGGAAAAATGATTTTATTTTAAATTTAGTGCTCAAAATGTGTCTGAATTTATATATGCTGTCTATATTTTGCGCTATGGCCCCCTTTTACTATACCCAGGGAGCCTATAAGCGTCGAGAGCAGCGCTGGGCATTTAGCACAGTTCCCTGTGCTAAAAACTGTTATTGTGGTTTAATAAAAATGAAGGGGGGTATATTTGTCTATTTTTGTATGCATAGAGTCATCTGCCTTGACCTCTTTGAAAAAAACCCAGAATAGGAATGATAAGGAGAAATTAGGTTCTTACCTGCTAATTTACTTTCTTTTAGCTTCTCCAGACCAGTAGAGGTTAACTTTACGAATGGGTATATATCTAATCATGACCAGCAGGTGGAGACTGAAAACAAAACTTTGGGACAGTATATCCTAGCCCCTCCTCTCTATTTCCCTCAGTCTGCCGAATAGCCAAGCAGAACCAAGAACTGGAAAACAACAGAGAGAAAAAACAAACACTCCGAAAGGAGTAACAAATAACAAACCCAAAATGCTGTTGGAAAATGCAGAAGAGAAAAATTCCCGAAGGAAGAATGTCCCCACAGCTCGCCAGCTAAGCCAGCCGAGCCACAGCCGCTGTTCTTCAATTCTCCCCGGCCCTAGAAAAATACTAGAACCCGCAGCAAAAACCAAAAACTGCCCGCGCAACAGCCCCAACAACAACAATAACAGACAGGGTGGGGACCTCTACTGGTCTGGAGAAGCTAAAAGAAAGTAAATTAGCAGGTAAGAACCTAATTTCTCCTTCTTTAGCACTCTCCAGACCAGTAGAGGTTAACTTTACGAATGGGACGTACCAAAGCAGTCCCTCTCACGGGCGGGACCCCCGAAGGGCCGATACCAGTACACGTTCACCGAACACCGCGTCCCGACGCGCCTGAACATCTACCCGATAATGCCGAACAAAGGAATGCAAGGAGGACCAAACCGCAGCCTTACAAATATCCACCGGAGGCACGAGCGACGACTCAGCCCAAGAAGCCGCCTGACCCCGAGTGGAATGAGCCTTGAGAAACTCCGGAACAGGCTGCTGTTTCAGAAGATAAGCGGAAGCAATCGTCTCCTTGATCCAGCGCGCAATAGTAGCCTTAGAAGCGCCAGCTCCCCGACGAGGACCCGCCAGGAGGACAAAGAGATGATCGGACTTCCGGAATTCCTGGGTCCGCTGCACATAAGAGCGAAGGACCCGACCGACATCCAACTTGCGCAGCTGCCGTTGCTCAGAAGAGCCCTCCCGACCACCCAAGACCGGGAGAACCACCGATTGATTGACATGAAAAGGAGAAACAACCTTAGGCAGAAAGGAAGGAACAGGCCGCAAGACGACCCGCTCCCTAGAAAACTCCAAGAAGGGAGCCCTACAAGAGAAAGCCTGCAGCTCAGAAACACGCCTAGCAGAAGTAATGGCCACCAAAAAGACCGCCTTCAAAGTAAGGTCCTTCAAAGAACAGTCGTCCAAAGGCTCGAAAGGCGGACGCACCAAAACAGAGAGAACCAGATTAAGATCCCAAGAGGGAACCGAGGGCCGAAGGGGAGGCCTAAGCAACTTGGCCGCCCGCAAAAACCGAATCACATCAGGAAGAGCCGATAAACGCTGACCTGACACTAACCCTCGAAAAGCCGACAGGGCCGCAAGATGAACCCGGAGAGAAGACCAAGCCAGGCCTCTATCCAGGCCATCCTGCAAGAACTCTAGAATGTTAGGCAGAGAAGCGCGAAAAGAGGTTACTCCCCGCGCCCGACACCATTCCTCAAATAGACGCCAAACCCGCACATAAGCCCGAGAGGTAGAAAGCCTCCGGGACCCCAACAGAGTAGAGATCACCTTGTCTGAATATCCCCTCTTGCGAAGGCGACCCCTTTCAAGAGCCACGCCGTAAGACAGAAGGGAGACGGGTCGAACATGGGAATGGGACCCTGCACCAGAAGGTCGTCCGAGAGAGGCAGAGGAAGAGGATCCGCTACCAGGTGTCTCACCAGATCCGCATACCATGGACGGCGAGGCCAATCCGGCGCCACCAGCACCACCAAACCCGGATGGTAAACAATGCGAAGAAGCACTCTGCCCACCAGCGGCCAAGGAGGGAACACATACAACAGCCCCTCCGTTGGCCACGGCTGGACCAGAGCATCCAGACCCTCGGCCAGACCGTCCCTGCGACGACTGAAGAAGCGGGGCACTTTGGCGTTGCCACCCGTGGCCATCAGGTCCATCAGGGGCTGCCCCCAAGCCTGCACTATCAACTGAAACGCCTCGGCGCCGAGACACCACTCTCCTGGATCTAGGAAGTGACGACTGAGGAAGTCTGCCTGAACATTTTCTACCCCGGCTATATGAGAGGCCGAGAGGTCCAGCAGATGGGATTCCGCCCAAACCATGAGCAGAGCCGCCTCCTGCGCCACCCGAGTGCTCTTGGTGCCCCCCTGACGATTGACATAAGCCACCGCCGTGGCATTGTCCGACAGCACTCTGACCGACTTGCCCAGCAACAGGGAGTGGAAAGCCAACAGCGCCAGACGGACCGCTCTGGTCTCCAACACGTTGATCGACCAGGCAGCCTCCTCCGCGGACCAGGTGCCCTGAGCTGAGTGACCCAAACACTGAGCCCCCCAACCCAGGAGACTCGCATCCGTCAGGAGCACCGTCCACTGCGGGAGATCCAGACCCACCCCCTGAACTAGGTGAGGGGTCTGGAGCCACCAACGCAGACTGCAGCGCGCCAAGCCTCGCAGGGGAACCGGAACCTCCATCCCGTGCCTCTGGGGAGACCACCTCCGGAGCAGAGCATACTGGAGAGGACGCATGTGGGCCCGCGCCCACCTCACCACGTCCAGGGACGCCGCCATCGACCCCAAGACCTGGAGGAAATCTCGCGCCCGAGGACACCGGGACGCCAAAAGCAGGCGAATCTGAGATTGCAATTTGCTCACCCGGCCCTCTGGGAGGAAGACCCTCCCCAAGGAGGTGTCGAACAGCACCCCGAGGTACTCCAGACGCTGAGCCGGGACCAACCGACTCTTGGCAAGGTTGACCACCCAGCCCAGCGACCGGAGAAACTCCACCACCCGAGCAGTAACCCGGGAGCTTTCCTGCAACGACTTTGCCCGAATTAACCAGTCGTCCAGGTAGGGGTGTACCAGGATGCCCTCCGACCGCAAGGCTGCCGCGACGACCACCATCACCTTGGTGAACGTCCGCGGAGCCGTGGCCAGCCCAAAGGGAAGCGCACAGAACTGAAAGTGCCGACCCAAGATCGCAAAGCGCAGGAAACGCTGATGAGAGGCCCGAATGGGAACATGCAAGTAGGCCTCCGTCAGATCGAGAGAAGTGAGAAACTCCCCCGGCTGAACCGCCAGAATGACCGACCGCAGAGTTTCCATACGGAAAGAGGGAATCTTGAGAGCCCTGTTGACCCCTTTCAAATCGAGGATGGGCCGAAAAGTCCCCTCCTTCTTGGGCACCACAAAGTAAATGGAGTACCTGCCCGTGCCCCACTCTGGAGGGGGCACTGGAACAACTGCCCTGAGATCTAGCAAGCGCTGAAGGGTCTGGCGAAAAGCCTGCGTCTTCCCCGGAGTCTGACATGGAGAAGCGAGGAAAAAATCCGGCAGAGAGCGGGCGAACTCCAGGGCATAACCGTCCCGCACCACCTCCAGGACCCACTGATCGGACGTGATCTCGGCCCATTTGGGGAAAAAATCGCGCAGCCGGGCCCCCACCGGAACCAAAGGGGGCGCCGGCAAGGCGTCATTGTGCAGGACGGGAAGCGGGGGAACCGGCGGAGGGATTCCCTGCCCCCCGACGGGCCCCCCGAAAGGGCTGCATACGCTGGAAGAACCGACCCCGGGAAAATCCCGGAGACTGAAAAGAAGCAGCCCCACGCCCAGGGCGATACTTGCGAAAATCCCGCAAACGCCCCCGGGCCGCACCCCCCCGAGACGCCGGGCGGGCACGGTCCTCCGGCAGACGGGGAACTTTCGAGTCCGACAGAGTCTGAATCAACTTATCCAAATCCTCTCCAAACAAAAACGACCCCCGAAAGGGAAATTTAGTAAGCTTAGCTTTGGACGCAGCATCCGCCGCCCAAGCGCGCAGCCACAACACACGCCTTGCGGCCACGCCAAAAGCCATAGACTTAGCCGAGATCCGCACCAAGTCATAGAGAGCATCCGAGAGGAATGAGGCCGCCATCTCAATCTTCGCAACCTCCTGATCCACCAGAGACCAGTCGTCAGACTCTCGATCCAAGACCCGCTCCGCCCACCGAAACACGGCGCGAGCGACCAGTCCCCCACAAATAGCCGCCTGAACCCCAAAGCCAGAGACCTGAAAATTCTGCTTAAGGAGGCCCTCCAATTTGCGCTCCTCAGGATCTCGCAAGGCAGAACCGCCCTCAACAGGCACGGTATGCCGCTTGGAAATTGCCGAGACCACCGCATCCACGACCGGCGAAGCTAACGTAGCCCGATCCCCTTCAGGAATGGGATACAGGCGAGCCATGCTGCGCGCCAGCCGAAACGGCGTCTCCGGCGTTTTCCACTGCTCCAGGATAATATCCCGAATATCCTGATGCATAGGAAAAGAGCGGGAAACGGTACGGATCCCCCGCAACAGGGGGTCCCCCACACGCGGAGTCTCCGGCGGCGCGTCCTCAAAACGCAAGACCGAAGAAACCTGCTGAATAAGGTCAGGCAACTCATCTTTCTGAAAAAGACGCACCACAGACGCCTCGTCACTGGAGAACGGGAAATCCGACAACCCGCCGCCAGCTTCCGTCCCCTCCAGAGAGTCCTGGAATTCCTCAGAAGGGTCCAGGTCCTCCTCCAGACCGACCCGTTCCTCCGACCACAAATTCTCGTCCCACGACACCCGCGGACGCTTGGACAAGGGAGGCGGCGGAGGGGACGTCACGCCAGACGAAAGAGGCAAAGCCGCAGGAAGCGCGGAGGAAAAACCACCCCCCGAGACCCCCTGGGCGCAACCGGGACCCCCAGCCGCCTGAAAATAGGCTCTGCATAAAGAAAAGAAAAAATCAGGAGAAAACCCCCCCGAGGGTCCCAAGGGACTCCCTGCCACAGCAGGGGACCCAGCAGAACCTTGCCCCTGCATAGTCAAAACAGGGGGAAGGTCACCTGAGGTGGAAGACAAAATGGAGGGGCCAGACAGAGAAGATGGCGTCTTTCCCGCCAAAACAGCTCCCTCCACAGCCTGCAGCGGCTGAGAGACCTGAAAAGTCTCAGCCGCTAAAACAGGCAAGCCGGCATCAGCTGTCAAAATATCAGCTGAGAGGGAATCCTCAAAAACCCGACCGTCGGCGGCTCGGGGAATCCCTCCGTGGGCGGACGGAGAAGACCGGGCTTCTCCTCCGTTCCCTGCCGACTCGCGAGGCACCATCGGCGGGGAGCTCTGGGCGCCTGCAGCCGCTGCCGACGGAGCTCCTCCACCGCACCGGCCTGAACACCGCTTGCACAGGCCGGCCGCGAGTGCCTCGCGTCTGGAGCACAATGAGCACTTTTTCCCTTTAGAAGTGCTCATTGCTCCATACGCGACCTAGCTGTAAAAAAGTGCCGGTTAGTTGAAAAAATACAGTAAAATACAGTTTTCTTAAAGGGATACAACCCTCCAGACCAGCACTACCTCAGGATTTTTTTTTTTTTTTTTTTTACAGAACAGACTCCACAGGCTCTCAAAGCAATAGTCTTGCTTGATTTAGGGGGCAAGGCTTATTGCTGAGGCTCCTCTAAAAAAATGTGGGGAGGTGGAGGAAGTGGGGGGAGGGACCCCGCTCGTGACCCGCCGGGTTTGACACCCCCGAGGTCGGACGAACCCCCAAACAGAGTCCGTCCAAGCTCCGTCCGGCCAAAAACAGGGACAATAAACCCCTTAAACAAATTCCAACAGCCCTACCAAGGGAGATGGGTACAGATCACTCAACACCTGCTGGAGACTGAAAGAAGACTGAGGGAAATAGAGAGGAGGGGCTAGGATATACTGTCCCAAAGTTTTGTTTTCAGTCTCCACCTGCTGGTCATGATTAGATATATACCCATTCGTAAAGTTAACCTCTACTGGTCTGGAGAGTGCTAAAGAATTAACATTTTCTCAGCGTATAGTGTGCTTTGTGTTTTTTAATTTTATTGTTGGTAGATCATTTTGACTTGGTCATTTTAAAGTAGCTCGCAAGCCCAAAAAGTTTCTATTTATTTATTGCTTTAGGAGACATATGTCACTGTTTCTGTGGTGTTGCATTTTATGCAGAGTCCAGCTTCTTGCTGGTTCAATTTAACCTTTGTCTGTGTATTTCTATTTTATCCCCCCTTTTACAAAACTGTGGAGCGTTTTTTAGCACCAGCCGTGGTGGTAGCAGCTCTGATGCTCAGAATTCTATAAGCGTCAGAGCTGTTACCACTGTGGCTAAAATCTACACTACAGTTTTGTAAAAGGGGGAGGGTTTAGTTTGTGATGACATATTCCATACTAGGCGAAGGTGTTTTCTGTTTTCCGTGTGTTCGAAAGACATGGTTTTCTGTTAGGATTGACAGTGTAGGATTGATCTGTGCTGGTCTGGCTTGTTTAGTTTTACAATGGGTGTATTGATGTACTGCTCACTGCAGTATGTAAAATGCTGCCTTTTCCAGGTACTCATGTGTGACGTGTGGTTTGTTATTAAAAATCATGTTTTTCGTACAGATGGGGGGGGGGTGCCAAAAAATGATGGGCCCTGGGTGTTACATATGCTAGGTATGCCACTGTTTGTGAAGATACCAGAAAGCTGGCGAAGCAAAAACTTTAAGTAAATCGTTATTCTTCAAAGTTTTGAGTATTTAACCCTCCCACAATCTCACGGGCACTCGTCCTCCGCGCCTGCTCATAAATTTGTTGAGTATGTAACTTGTTGCTCATGCATTTTTTTTTTTTTTTGCACACACCTCATCAATCCTTAGAGGGAACATTGGTTCCAACACTCAGAGAATTCCTATGAGCGTCAGAGGAGAAGCTTCCACTCACACACAAACGACTGCAGGCAGGCAGGCAGGCTTCAGTAAGTTTTTTACGAAAGCGCCATGAAGGTAGGGGGCCGCGGGCGATCAGTGCCCGCGCGCCTTCCCTCCCTTAAGTTTCAATTCTTTAGTAACGTGCCGCAAAGGTAAGGGGGAGGGAGGGAGATTCTCAGGCCGCTGAAGGGTGCTGAGGTGGCGAGAGGGAAGGGTGGTTGCTGCGGGGACAGGGCGTTGAAGGGAACGGTGGTCCGGTGATGGGGCAGTGACGGGGACAGATTTTTTCCCCGTGTCATTCTCTACCCCGAAGCAGGGGGTGGTCCACTACACATGGGGGCTCCATTGTGCCCTCCTCAAAACCGATGAAACCAGAAGAAGCTGTTGTAGCTCTTCCCGGTGATAAATGCACACCGCAGACACATCTTTGTCAGCTGGCGCCTCTGAAAAACCCATGTCTGTGTCCTCTGTCTCGCCCACCCCCCCGAGAGGAACTTGGGGGATCAACAAGGGGTCCAAGTCCTCATCAGGTGAAAAACGCATCTTCAAACAAAATCCTCATCCCACAAGAATTGCGGCCCTTTATAAGAAGACTGGAGGGGACTGGACCAAAGCTGGCGCTGAAGGGGGCCGAGCAGGGGTAGACACGGAAGGCAGAAGCCCCCACAGAAAAATAACTCGAGACCCCCAGGGAAGAAGCGGGACCCCCGGCCACCTGCAAGTAAACCTTGGACATGGCTAAAACAAAATCTGGAGCAAACCCCTTGTGCGGCAAAGCAGGACTCACTGCCAAGGCAGGACACCCAGCAGAAACCTGTTCCTGCCTCTCTAAGACAGGGGAAATGTCACCTGAGGCCAAAACCAGTGAAAAAACCACTGAAAATTCTTCCCCCAAGGCCTGCGGCGGCAGGAGGCCTAAACAGAACCAGCAGCTAAAGTAGGAAGGCCAGCAACCACGAAAAAGGAGTTCCCCAGCACTATCGGCAGTAAGGGAAACCTTATTTCCCAGTCGGCAGCTGAGGAAATCCCTGTGTGGGCAGTAGGGAAAGCCCAGGCTTCCCCACTGCCTGCTGCCGACTTGCAGTGCACGCACGAAGGGGTATGCTGGTCTACAGCACCCGACGCTGATGAGGATTCCCCTTCACATTGGCCGGCGCACTTCAAGCACACGCCAGCTGCTTCAACTGCACGCTGGGAGCTCAATTAGCACTTTTTTTAGCTTAAAAGTGCTCATTACGAAAACCACTACTAAGCAAAACAAAGAGTGCCGGTTAGCAATTTATTTCAATTGAAGGCTTTCCCTTCAGATGGGCACTACTTCAGGATTTTTTTTCCCCAATATAACTTTAATTAAATTTGAACAGACCTACTGGCTCTCTAAGCTATATGCCTTACCTGTATTTGGTGGCAAAGCTTACAGCCGAGACACCTCTACTTAAAAATTTGGGGAGTTGGGGGAAATGGGGGCAGGGACTCGACCAAGCGAGTGTGACACCCCCGAGGTTGGATGGACGTCCAAAAGGGTCCCCCAAGCTCATCCGGCACCGCAAACAGGGACAAGAAGGCAAAACAAAATCTAACAGCTTCCCACCTCCACCTGCTGGAGATTGAGAACAGACTGACTGTACTTGGGACTGCACAGCCCACTTGTACTACAGGCAAAAGTTAGTATCTTAATCTTCACCTGCTGGTCGAGGTGAGCTATAACCCATCAGTTTCTGTGCCAATCTGGAGGAATGATAAAGAATTTATATTTTTCAGAGTTGGGAATGATAAGATCAGGTTGTTATGTCAGTCCACAGATCTATCTAATAGTTCAGTAAATCTGGGGAAGCTATTAGGGACATCACCATATAGCATTTTAAATGCTATGCAGCTGTTCATAGTCATTCGCACGCGAGACATCAGCGCGCCGGCAAAAACTTACTTTTAAAGAGCTCCAACACGGGGTGTGAGTGGGGACCCCCCTCCCCAATTTACTTCATAGTCTTTACGCTGCCGGGGGGGGTTGGAACCCTCCATTATATAGTAAAATTAACTTTTTCCCCATTTTTTCGGAAAAAGTTAAGTTTTCTCTATAATGTGGGGGGTTGCACCCCCCCCCAATGGCAGCGCAAAGATTACGAAGTAAAGTGGGGGGATTCCCCCACACACACCCCCGTCGGAGCTCTTTAAAAGTAAGTTTTTCACCAGCGCGCTGGTGTCTTGCGCCAAATTGTCTGCGCTGCAATGTCGGCGCGCTGATATCTCGCACGCTTTTGTCCCATCACCCTATGCAGCATAGTTTGAATTATGTTTAACAATACAATAGTCTCTTATACCCCACAATTTTCTACGAGAAATCAATGCAGCTCACAGCAAGAGAATTTTTACATTGAACTCAAGACATAGAGGTGAGTGAATAGGACTGAACCAGGATGAAAGGCCCGCACCATGTATAGGGCTATAAGGATAATAGATGTGTCTTTAACTTCTTCCTGAACGAAAGTATGAGGAGGGCTGTCTGGGAGATTATTCTAAATGTATGGTCCCCGGATTTGAAGGACTTTTTCTGGTTAGGGCTATTCAGCTTGGAATAGAGATGGTTGAGGGGAGATATGATTGAAGTCTACAAAATCCTGAGTGGAGTAGAACAGGTACAAGTGGATCGATTTTTTACTCCGTTAAAAATAACAAAGACTAGGGGACACTCGAAGTTACAGGGAAATACTTTTAAAACCAATAGGAGCAAATATTTTTTCACTCAGAGAATAGTTAAGCTCTGGAACACATTGCCAGAGGTTGTGGTATGAGCAGATAGCATAGTTGGATTTAAGAAAGGTTTGGACAATTTCCTGGAGGAAAAGTCCATAGTCTTGTTATTGAGAAAGACATGTGGGAAGCCACCGCTTGCCCTAGATCAGTTTTGGCCAGGTACTGGTTACCTGGATTAGCCACCATGAGAACAGGCTACTGGGCCTGATGGACCTTTGGTTTGACCCAGTAACGCTATTCTTATGTGCTTATGTTCTTAAGGGTATCTTAAAGCACTGTGTAGGTCTTGAATAGAGGAAGGTACACGAGACCTTAATATTAGACTAATCCATTAGAGTTCTTACCAAAGATAGCTTGTATGGTCTGCAAAGCTATCTTGTAATGCATTCTCTTCTTCACTGGTAACCAATGTAAGTTTTCCAGCAGTGGACTGACCCTTTCAAACTGACTTGGGTGAAAAATGAATCTGACTGCTATGTTTTGGAGTAGCTGCAGTCGCTTTAATTCTCTCTCTGTAACGCCATCGAACAGAGAGTTGCAATAGTCTAGGATAGCCTGCACCACCAGCCTAAAGCTGTTTTGGGTCAGGCCCGGTCTAATCACTCTTACTCTGAAAACAAATATTTTGACCAATGACGTGATTTGGTCACTAAAATGTTCCAATTGCCAGGTAGTCTGTATATCAGCAGTAGACTGACGCCTTTGCTTCTCTCAAGATTCTTTGTGCTGGAAATCATGTGCTCTAAGTACTGATCTGCATGTCTATCCAGCATGCTTAGGATGAGAAATGATTTGTATAGTAGGAGGCAGCCTCCATCTCTTTTATGCATTCTTGGAGAGGGCATTACTTTATATCCCTGTGGGCAGAGATCTACCAGAATCGGGGCATTTTCATCTGATAAATCAGTTAGCTTAGCTTATGAACAGCTCTACAATTAATACATTTTCACAGACATTTTAAAGAAGGAAAAATGGCAGCAACAAAAAAAAATCTACAGAGATTCAAATAATCAAAATGAGTATGCATATGAAACCAAAGTATCTTCCTTCACCGGATCTAGTGTCCGATTAATGATTTAAGAAGCCTGATAAGGCAAATCTTTACCATCTTATGCCTACCTCCAGGAATGGGACCACCACGCTCTTCTAGTCTACGGGTCAGCTCTTCTCTGAAAGCTTGGTTTCTATAACGGCGGCCTGGGGTTAAACCATAGATTGGCTTGTCAACAGGCCTTGCTATTTCAACTTCTTGTGTCATCTCTGCAAAACGCATCACTTGCTACAATGAAGCAAAATAATGCCTTTAATTTTTCTTTTATTCGTAAACTAGTGTGATACATCAATCTTAATGTACAATACAAATTATTCAATCACAGCTTTACAATTTACTACCATCTACATCAAAAAGAACTTTTCAAAATATCCCTCTTCAAACTTGCATTTTTTTTTCACCCTATCAAGATGGGCAAAGTAGTACCTGGTTCTTGTAGTCCCTTTCTATTGTAAGGAGGAGGGGGTACTAAAAGGATAAATTAGACCTTTTCTGCTAATTTGTTTTCTTTTAGTCCCTCCAAACCAGCCTGTGTTATGCACGCCTACCAGTAGGTAGATGAAGACTGCAACCTACAGAATTCTGATGGTGTCTATAAGTTAGCTGTGCAGTTCCTTCCAGAGACAGTATGAATGTAAGAAGCTGAAAGAACTGGCAAATAGAATAAGAACCAACAAATCGTAACTAACTCTTCTCTCCTACAGCTTCAAAATCCCACACAATATGCAGGAAGGCTGCGCAGCAAAGGAAGCAGTTGCCTCCAACAGCAACAGCTCTTTGGTTCCTTGTCTACTCTTCAATAAAATAGCGCTATCACTTAGAGGGGGTTTTTGCTCGCTTCCACACTACCCCACCCCGGGAACCAACTTCTCAACCCCCGCAGCCCACCCCCAAAACCTTATCTCCAGCGTACACTGGCACACACCAACCAACACAGGACATACTTGTGTCGGTGCTGAAAGAGCCTGCCGCTGATGTTCTATGCTGGGCTGCTGTGGGGCCTTGAGCATCTGCGCATATTCAAGACCTTCTGGCTTCCACCGACTCCGAGAGATGGCGACTGTTACGCCGATCTTCAAGAAAGGTTCGAGGGGAGATCCGGGAAACTACAGACCAGTGAGTCTGACCTCGGTACCGGGAAAGATGGTAGAGGTGCTGATAAAGGACCGCATCATTGATCACCTTGACAGACACGATCTGATGAGGACCAGCCAGCACAGCTACAACAAAGGAAGATCTTGCTTGATGAACCTTCTGCACTTCGAGGGAGTAAACAGGCAGATAGACAAGGGCGACCCAGTCGACATTGTCTATTTGGATTTTCAGAAGGCGTTTGACAAGGTTCCACATGAAAGCCCAACAGATAAAATAAACGTTACATATAAAAGATCATGCATATCCGATAACTAAAACAATAAAAATATTGGGAGTCACACTAGACACACACTTGACAATGATGGAACACACGAACATAGTAGTAAAAAAATGTTTACTGACACTGTGGAAATTAAGGTCCATCAAAAAATATTTCGACTCCCTATCATTTAGACTACTAGTGCAATCACTAGTGCTTTCAACACTGGACTACTGCAATATTGTTTATATGGGTATACCCAAAAAAACTGTAAGGAAACTTAGAATTGTCCAAAACACAGAGGTCCGCTTGATATTTGGATTAAAAAAGAGCGACCATGTTAGCCCCTACTACAAACTGCTTCACTGGCTACCAATGGAGCCACGAATAATTTTCAAGTTCTCTTGCATATGTTTCAAGCTGGTTTGCAGACTAGCTCATACATACCTGCTACCTCAGTTCATTCTATACAGCCCTACGAGACAAACCAGAAACAGCAACCTATTTGCATACCCATTACCGGCTGCAAATACAGATAGAACTTTTATGTACCAGGCTAACAAACAACAACACTGGTTAGACAGCTACATAAATGAAGCAAGACTGACATATAATGCCTTTAGAAAAGCCATAAAAACTGCCTTATTCACCTAAAAAAGTATCTATACCTAACACTACATATGTCCACTCCTGCTTTTAAGTCTGAAATGTCTAACATTATATTTTGCTGCCTTTTTAAGATTCTGTTTGCTGTATTTCACTGCCTTTTGTACAATTCTATATGCTGTATCTCTCTACCTTTTTGTAAGACTCTATATGCTCTTTGTAAGATTCTATATGCTGTATCCAGACCTTTTGTAAGATTCTATATGCTTTTTGTAAGTTTCTATATACTGTATCCCGGACTTCAACATATTGTAACTCGCTGACTGTCCAGCTCTCTTCAGTGTGAACCGCCTAGAAGTCTCACGACTATGGCGGTATAGAAGAATAAAGCTATTATTATTATTAACCGTAACAGTTGTTATCCGGGAACAGCAGGCAGATATTCTCAATAGGTGGGTGACGTCACCGACGGAGCTTCACAGCGGACAGCATCGTAAGCAGACTTGCTTGAAGATTTTTGTAAGAGCTTACGAGTGATGCACCGCGCATGCGCGAGTGCCTTCCCGGCCGAGTGAGGGTGCGCGTCTCCTGTGAGGTACCTCAGTTCAGATAGCTAGCTAAGAAGCCAACCAGGGGAGGAGAGTGGGTTGTGAGAGTATCTGCTTGCTGTCCCTGGATAACAACTGTTACATAAGTAACTGTGCTTTATCCCAGGACAAGCAAGAAGCATATTCTCAACAGGTGGGTAACCTCCAAGCTAAGCATAAAGGGATGTAGGGAGAGTTGGCAACTTAAGAAAAGAGATGTTGTAAAACAGACTGGCCAAAATGGCCATCCCTTCTGGAGAAAGTATCCAGACAATAATGAGAGATGAAAGTATGAACCGAGGACCAAGTAGCAGCCTTGCAGATTTCCTCAATAGGAGTTGATCTGAGGAAAGCTACAGATGCCGCAATAGCTCTAATTCTGTGACCTGTGACTCGATCCTGCAGAGGGAGACCAGCCTGAGCATAGCAGAAAGAAATGCAAGCAGCCATCCAGTTGGATATGGTTCGCTTCGAGACAGGATGGCCCAACTTATTTGGATCAAAGGAGATGAAAAGTTGTGGGGCTGTTTTATGAGGTTGAGTGCGTTGCAAGTAGAAAGCCAAGGCACGCTTACAGTCCAAAGAATGAAGCGCCACTTCTCCAGGGTGAGAATGAAGCTTTGGAAAAAATGCTGGAACAAACAATAGATTGATTAATGTGAAATTCTGAGACAACTTTAGGCAAGAATTTTGGATGAGTATGGAGGACCACTTTGTCATGGTGGAAAACTGTGAAAGGTGGATCCGCAACTAAGGATTGTACTCACTGACTCTTCGAGCAGACGTGAGGGCAATCAGAAACACCACTTTACAAGTAAGATACTTGAGATGAGCCGTATCAATTGGTTCAAATGGAGGCTTCATCAATTGAGCCAGAATGACATTGAGATCCCAGACCACTGGAGGTGGTTTGAGCGATGGATTAACACTGAAAAGTCCTTTACTGTAAGAATGAAAAATCAATAAATTTAAAAAAAAAAAAGTAACAAGAAAAACCTTTTTTTTTTAAATTCTTTATTCATTTTATATTTTACATCAAGTATACAGAAAATAACAAAATTTTAAATATGAAAGAAAAAGAGAGAAAGACACGCGGGCACAGTGACTGAAAAAACAACAAAGCCGCAGTGTGAGAAGGCAACGAAGAGATGCAGAGCTGAAGTGAAGAAGATTTCTCGGCTCCGCGGAAAACGTTGAACTGAGGTACCTCACAGGAAACGCGCGCCCCGACTCGGGCAGGAAGGCACTCGCGCATGCGTGGTGCAACACCTTTTTTTTTTTTTAAATTCTTTATTCATTTTCAAATTGAACAGCAAGTGCACAAAAGAATATATTATACAAATTATTCCACAATAGCACATTAATCTCTACCACATAAAAATCTAGTGATGCAATAACCCCCCAAACCACCCTTCCTTTATCACATTTTCAATAGGAATAAACACACATATTATATAGCATATTATAAAATATTATATAAAATTATTCCCAACTCCCTCCCCTCTTTTGTGTGCTAAAAAAAAAAGAAAAGGAAAAGAGAAGAATCAATGACTATTCATCACAATATTTTGCCAATGGCCCCCATATTTTTATAAAGTTAGTATATGTCCCTCTTTGTACTGCTATTGCTCGTTCCATTTTAAATATATGACATAATGAATTCCACCAAAATGTGTAACTAAGGTTTCTGTGATTTTTGCAATTATTGGTTATATGTTGGATGGCAACCCCTGTCATAACTAATAAAAGCTTGTTGTTATATGATGATATTTGACTCTTTTTTTCTCATCATCATGTCAAATAACACTGTATTGTAAGAAAGTGCAACATGATTTTCCAATAATGAATTTACTTGAGACCAGATTGAATTCCAAAATATCTTAATATAGGGACAATAATAAAGTAAATGATCTAATGTCCCAGGTTCCAGGTGCAACACTCATAAGCTCTTACAAAGATCTTCAAGCAAGTCTGCTTGCGAGGCTGTCCGCTTTGGGGCTCCGACGGTGACGTCACCCACCTATTGAGAATATGCTGCCTGCTTGCCCTGGGATAACAACTACTTCGAAAAATTGCGAGCCTTGGAATCGAGGGTGAAATATTCACATGGATTAAAAACTGGCTGGAGCATAGGAAACAGAGTAGGGATAAATGGACAATACTCGGACTGGAAGAGCGTCACCAGTGGGGTGCCGCAGGGCTCGGTGCTTGGACCATTGCTCTTCAACATCTTTATAAACGATCTGGTCAAGTGAGGTGATTAAATTTGCGGATGATACAAAGTTATTCAGAGTAGTGGGGATTGCCAAGATCTGCAGCATGACATAATCAGGCTCGAGGAATGGGCATCGACATGGCAGATGAGGTTCAACGTGGATATGTGTAAAGTGATGCATGTAGGTAACAAAAATCTCATGCACGAATACAGGATGTCCGGGGCGGTACTTGGAGAGACCTCCCAGGAAAGAGACTTGGGAGTTCTGATCGACAAGTTGATGAAGCCGTCCACGCAATGTGCGGTGGCGGCAAAAATAATGCTAGGAATGATAAAGAAGGGGGTCACGAACAGATCGGAGAAGGTTATCATGCCACTGTACCGAGCTATGGTGTGCCCTCACTTGGAGTACTGCGTCCAGCACTGGTCGCCGTACATGAAGGACACGGTACTACTCGAAATGGTCCAGAGAAGAGTGACTTAGATGGTTAAGGGGCTGGAGGAGTTGCCATACAGCGAAAGATTAGAGAAACTGGGCCTGTTTTCCCTCAAACAGAGGAGATTGAGAGGGGACATGATCGAAACATTCAAGGTACTGAAGGAGATAGACTTAATAGATAAGGACAGGTTGTTAACCCTCTCCAAGGTAGGGAGAACAAGAGGGCACTCTCTAAAATTGAAAGGGGATAGATTCCGTACGAACGTAAGGAAGTTCTTCTTCACCCAGAGAGTGGTAGAAAACTGGAATGCTCTTTCAGAGTCTGTCATAGGGGAAACACCCTCCAGGAATTCAAGACAAAGTTAGACAAGTTCCTGCTGAACCAGAACTTACGCAGGTAGAGCTAGTCTCAGTTAGGGCGCTGGTCTTTGACCAGAGGGACACCGTGTGAGTGGACTGCTGGGCACGATGGACCACTGGTCTGGCTCAGCAGCGGCAATTCTTATGTTCATCCGTTTTTGACCTTTTCCATTCTTTCAACGAAATCTTCTTGTTGGTGGTGGTGATTTTCCACGGCCCCCCTGTATGCCTCTTCGATGAACTTTTCTAACTCCCCGACTTCTTCTTCAATGGTTTCCTCTGTCATGACTTTTTCTGCCTCTCTGTCCTCTTCCTCCACTGCTTGAAGTGCTTCTAGTTCCAATATTCTGCCCTTCAGGAGTCTGACTTGCTTCTTCAGGCCCTCCAGTTCCTCACATCGAGTGCATACATAAGACCGTCTCCAAGAGGAGTGTGTGGCGCAGTGGTTGGATCTACAGCTTCAGCACCCTGGGGTTGTGGGTTCAAACCCCGCGCTGCTCCTTGTGACCCTGGGCAAGTCACTTAATCCTCCATAGCCCCAGGTACGTTAGATAGATTGTGAGCCCACCAGGACAGAGAGGGAAAATGCTTGAGTACCTGATTGTAAAAAACCGCTTAGATAACCTTAATAGGCGGTATATAAAATCCTAATAAACTTGAAACTTGAAACTTGAATGTGACTGAGGTATTCTGTTAGGATGAATTTTCTATGTAGCATTCAGTTTTCTTGATAGTGGAGGGGATGTTGTGAGGGGAGACGGGTTTTGTTGTATAAAATGACAGCTGTACGCAATGTTGTTTCTTTTTATAATATAAAATCATAACTAGTCAAGGCTTGTATGGATGGAGGCAGGACACATTTTCCCCCTGCGTCATTCTCTAATGCTAATAATTAAGTTACAGTGAACAGGGACCTACCAAGCTTTCTTCATGGTCATCAGCTTTGGGGTTTACACACACAATCATACGCACTTTTCCTTCTCCATCAAAATAATTTTTGAAGAGGTGAGTCAGCTTGGAGTCTCTATATGGAACCATCTAAAAAACAAAACAAAACAACAAAGTTCAACATTCACAATAGAGAACTGTCAAACACAACTTTTTTAAAACATTAAACTAATAATCTACAGTCAGTGTAATACTAGTTTAACAGAAAACACTAAAATCTAACTTTGAGACCAGAACTAGATCTGGGCTTGTAGGATATGATGAGGACACTTGAGCAGCATTTGACAGTCAAAATCCTACCACACATGCAACAGACAAAAGCACTTTAAGAAATGCAGTCTTGCTAGAGTAGTTTTTACAGCCACTTGAAGTTAGGAGTCTTTTGGAGGGGAAAGGGAATCAGAAATAGGCTTGGAAAATTAGAGAATTATTTTTCTTCCTTGGCACCCCTCATACATGTGAGTTTATGTATTACTACCAGCAAACACAGATTTGGAATTACTGACCTCAAAGTGAATCGAAGTATCCCATGCTGTCCATAGCCAGCTAGTATAACAAAGATACTTACCTGTAAGCAGGTGTTCTCCGAGGACAGTAGGCATGTATTCTCACATGTGGGTGAATCATCCGCAGAACCCAATACAGATACTACCAAGTGCACTGACACTTTAAATCTTTAGGCAGTGCTTTCCTACGCGACATTAGCTCGCGGGACCATCAGTTCAATAACAAAGCTATGTAGCTAACCAGAAGAGTATATGCCTGCTCTCCTCAGAGAATACTTGCTACAGGTATGTATCTTTGCTTTCTCCGAGGACAAGCAGGCATAATATTCTCACATGTGGGACTTCCAAGCTGCCAGGATTATGGCTCTGGATAAGGATCATGGATACATAAACATAATAAGCCTGGCGAAACCCAAGAGCGTAGAAGGGAATGTACTTCCTGAGAGCAAAAAGATTCTGCAGAACTGTTTGTCCAAACAGACTTTCTGGAGTTTTGGAGGACCAAGTAACCACCTTTGCAAATGTCCTTAAAAGATGCAAAGCAGAAATAAGCTACTGAGAAAACCATAGCTTGGTCACTGTGGGCTATTGTACAGCCCTGAAGTGCCAGTCCAGCCTAAGTATATGTGAAAGAGATGCAGTCTGCTAGCCAAATGGAGATAAGAATAGCCTTACTGGGTAAGACCAATGGTAAGATATTTGATTAGAGGGGAAAAAGGGTGGGATTTTATTTCTGATTATTACATAATATATCAATATTTGAATGAATTCACAATAAAGATGATTTTATGTATTATTGAATTGGGAGGGAGGGATGGGGGATTATTATATTTAATAAGAATAATATAAATTTAGATTTCTTACATAACTGTGATTCAGGTTATTCTTACCAATGTGCATCACTTTGCATTTGTCCACATTAAATTTCATCTGCCACTTGGATGCCCAGTCTTCCAATTTCCTAAGGTCTGCCTGAAATTTTCACAATCCGCATGCGTTTTAACAACTTACAGTTTAGTGTCATCTGTAAATTTAATCACCTCACTCGTCGTTCCAATTTCCAGATCATTTATAAAGAAGTTAAATAGCACCGGTCCTAGTACAGACCCCTGCGGCACTCCATTGTTTACTCTCCTTCATTGAGAAAAATGACCATTTAACCCTACCCTCTATTTTCTATCCGATAACCAATTCCTAATCCACAACTGAACTTTGCCAGACAAGGAGAGGAGAGGAAACAATCTGGCAAAGCCAGTGAAAACTGCAGAGCATAACTGTCCCGAATCACCTCCAGGACCCACTGATCCGTTGTGATCTCGGCCCATTCCTGGTAAAACTCCCGCAACTGAGCTACGACTGGAACTGGGGGGACCTGCAACGGTCATTGGGCCGGACAGGCAACGGAGGAACCACTTGAGGATTCACAATCCCCCCTTGAACGGCCCCCCAAAAGGACAGCATGTGTTGCAAGAAACGTCGTCTGGGCGGTACCTATGAAACTCAAACAGCCCCGGGCAGAACCACCTCGCGAAGCCTGGTGAGGTCGGTCCTCCAGCATTAGAGTTATTCAAAGCTTGAACCAGCTTATCCAACTTCTCCCCAAAAAGAGAAAGGAGCCCCAAAAGGGAAACTTACTGAGCTTAGCCTTAGATGCCACATCCGCCAACCAACCCTGAAGCCACAGGGTACTGCAGCTTGCTACTGCCAAAGTCAAAGACTTGGCTGAGGCACGCAAAAGATCATACATGGCATCAGAGATAAGAAGCTCCCAGTTCAGTCTAAGCTACTTCCTAATCCACTAAGGACCAGTCAGCCGTCTTGCGGTAAAGAATTCTCCGAGACCAGCTGAAACAAGCCCGGGCTACCAGACCACCACAAATCACCACCTGGACAGCCAGGGCAGCTACATCAAAACTGCTTTAAAGAAGAGCCTCCATTGTACAGTCTTGAGGGTCTCTCAGGGCCAAGCTGCCTTCCACCAGAACGGTATCTCTGCACTCAATAGCCGAGACCACCACATCAACCACAGGAGACTTAAAAGTATCTCTATCCCCATCCAGAATGAGGTAGAGTCTGGCCATGGACTGCGCCAAACAAAAAGGCATGTCTGGAACTTTCCACTGAGCATACACTACATCCCGAATATCCTGACGCATAATGGAAGAGCGGGATGCTGACCGGATCTCTCTAAGAACAAAAGAATTGCCGCTGCTGGGTCAGACCAGTGGTTCATCGTGCCCAGCAGACCGCTCACGCAGCGGCCCCCAGGTCAAAGACCAGTGATCTAAATGAGTCCAGCCTTACCTGCGTACGTTTGAGTTTAGCAGAACTTTGTCTTGAATCCCTGGAGGGTGTTTTCCCCTTTAACAGACTCAAAGTATAAAGCAGAAGACACTTGAAGTATGAGCTCCTGCAACTCTTCCTGATTAAAAATGCACACAACATATGTGTCCTCACCAACTGGCACCTCTGAAAAATCTCCATCCAAAACAGACCCCCCCCCAACAGATCTGAAAGGTCATCCCAAAGATCCAAGTCCTCATCCGGAGAAAACTGATCATAGAAACATAGAAATAGACGGCAGATAAGGGCCACGGCCCACCAAGTCTGCCCACCAAAATAACCCTCCCTTACCTTTCTCTGTGAAGAGATCCCACGTGACGATCCCATTTCTTCTTAAAATCAGGCACGCTGCTTGCCTCAATCACCTGAAGTGGAAGATTATTCCAGCGATCAACCACTCTTTCGGTGAAAAAGTATTTCCTGGTGTCACCGTGTAATTTACCACCCCTGATTTTCCATGGATGTCCTCTTGTTGTCGTTGGACCTTTGAGAAGGACGATATCTTCTTCTACCTCAATACGGCCCGTGAGATATTTGAACGTCTCGATCATGTCTCCCCTCTCTCTGCGTTCGAGTGAGTATAGCTGCAATTTTTTCAGCCTTTCCTTATACGGGAAATCCTTGAGTCCCGAGACCATCCGGGTGGCCATACGCTGGACCGACTCAAGTCTCAGTACATCTTTGCGGTAATGCGGCCTCCAAAATTGTACACAGTACTCCAGATGGGGTCTCACCATGGATCTATACAATGGCATAATGACTTCGGGCTTCCGGCTGACGAAACCCCTACGTATACAACCTATGATTTGTCTAGCCTTAGATGAAGCTTTCTCCACTTGCTTGGCAGTCTTCATGTCCTCACTGATGATCACCCCTAAGTCACGTTCTGCTACAGTCCTTTGTAGGATTTTACCATTAAAGGTGTACGTCTTGCATGGATTTTGGCTGCCCAGGTGCATGACTTTACATTTTTCGGTATTGAAACTGAGTTGCCAGGTCCTGGACCAGTGCTCCAGTAGGAGTAGGTCGTGCACCATACTGTCAGGCATTGAGTTTCCGTCCGACCCTGTGCTTTGGTCTGATGTGTTCTTGCCTACTACATTGCATAGTTTGGCGTCATCGGCGAATAGCGCTATTTTACCTTGAAGTCCCTCAGCCAAGTCCCTTATGAAGATGTTGAATAGGATCGGGCCCAAGACCGAGCCCTGCGGCACTCCACTGATCACCTCCGTCTTTTCGGAGGGGGTGCTGTTTACCACCACCCTCTGTAGCCTACCTCCAAGCCAGTCCCTAACCCATGTTGTCAACGTGTCTCCTAATCCTATAGAGCTCATCTTGTTCGACAACCTGCGGTGTGGTACGCTATCGAATGCTTTGCTGAAGTCCAAGTATACAATGTCTAGGGACTCCCCAACTTCCAGCTTCCCTGTCATCCAGTCAAAGAAGCTGATTAGGTTAGATTGGCAGGACCTCCCCTTAGTAAATCCATGTTGACGCGTATCTCGTAGATTCTCCTCGTTCATTATCATATCCAATTGGCGTTTGATTAGAGTTTCCATTAGCTTGCTCACTATTGATGTGAGACTCACCAGTCTGTAGTTAGCAGCCTCCGTCCTGCATCCTTTTTTGTGGAGTGGAATGACGTTAGCCATTTTCCAGTCCAATGGGACTTTACCTGTACTAAGGGAGAGACTGAAGAGCACGGATAGTGGTTCCGCCAAGACGTCACTTAATTCCCTGAGTACCCTGGGGTGTAGGTTGTCTGGTCCCATTGCTTTGTTAACCTTGAGATTAGATAGTTCAAAGTGGACAGTGCTGGGTGTAAACTCGAAATTTCGAAATGGGTCTGCCGAGCTATTCCTTGTCTGCAGCTGAGGGCCGGATCCCGGCGCCTCACAGGTTAAGACTGAGCAGAAGTATTCATTTAATAGTTCAGCCTTTTCAGAGTCCGGTTCTACATAGTTCCTGTCTGGTTTCCTAAGGCGTACTATCCCGCCTGTGTTTGTTTCTGTCACTAATATACCTGAAGAGGGGTTTATTGCCCTTCTTGATGTTCTTCGCTAGATTCTCCTCCATTTGAAATTTGGCCTCTTTGACCTTTGTTTTGACTGCTCTTGACTTGGCCAGATAGTCTTCTCTAGAGTCCTGCTTCCCTGATTGTTTATAAAAGATAAACACTCTTTTCTTTTATGAGGTCTGAGATATCTGCAGAGAACCACTGTGGCTTATTGTTTCTTCACCGTTTACTTACCAATTTAATAAAGCGGTTGGTTGCTTCTTGTATGGTAGCTTTTAGAGTTGACCACAATACTTCTACATTATCTGTTTCTGCTCGGTTATGTATCGCCTGATGGATGAAATCCCCCATGCCCTCGAAGTTGGCGTCCTTGAAGCTGAGCACCTTGGTTAATGTGTTAGATCTTGTGAAACCTTTCCTTTCGCCCACCGAGACCTCTGTGACACTTTCTCCATTGGTAAGTATCAGGTCCAGTATTGCCCGATCCCTTGTTGGCTCCAATACCAATTGCCTGAGTCGTGCTCCCTGAATAGAGTTTAATAGCCTCCTGCTGCTGTTGGACGCAGAGGAAAGTGTGGTCCAGTCCACATCAGGCATATTGAAGTTACTTAATAATACAGTGTCCCCACGCAAGGTGATATTCTCTATATCTTCGATTAATTCCATATCCAGGTCATCCTGCTGTCTTGGGGGTCTGTATTCTACACCAAGATACAGGCATTTGTCCTTCCCCCTAGCCAGATTCACCCAAAGTGATTCTCCTGTGTACCTGACATCTGCGATTCTGGTGACTTTAATGTCATCTTTGGTATATAGTGCTACCCCTCCTCCCAATTTGCCCTCCCTCTCGGCGAAGTCAAAAAAGAATCCTTGCCCCAAGACGCCTGTGGCCACTTGAACAATGGCTGAGGGGGCTGGACAGAGGCAGCCATAACAGAAGACTGAACAGGGAATGGCCGTGGAAGGGAAATACTCTCTCCCCCCCCCCCCCCCCACAACCCCCGGAATTGATGCAGGACTCCCAGTCGCCTGTAAATATGCCTTGCACATGGCCAACAAAATCAGGACTAAACAACCCCGGCGGCAATACAGAATGCACAGCAGGAGTAGAAGACACATTTAAGACCTGTCCCTAGCATTCCAAGAAAGGAGGAAGGCTGCTGGAGGCTGAGTTGTCAGAGGCTGTGGGCAAAATGGATGCACTTCCCGCCAAAACTAAGGGAAGGGCCATTCCCAAACTAACACCTGAAAGTGGCACCAAAGTCAGACTTGACCCCACTGCAACAGAAAAACTAACAGGCGTCCCAATGACTGCAGAAAGGGAATCCCCTTTATGAATGGCAGGGGAAGCCCAGGCTTCTGCAGTGCTTCCCTCCGACGGCACATTGACACCCGAAGCTGGGTTCCCCTCGAAGCGGCCAGGACATTTTGTGCACATGCCAACCGCATCCACAAATTGGTACCCACACACTTTTTAGGCTTTTCAGAAGTGCTCATTTATGGAAATGCCAAAAACCCATGCACAAAAATGCCGTATAACGGCGGCGGCCTCAGGCTTCTGTTAAACTTCTTTTATTTCTTGTGTCTTTATTATTTATTATTATTATTTTTTTTTTTATATCTTAATTCGTTTTTAATCTTACATCAAGTGTAACAATAATTAACATTGAAATTAAATACATCACTTGAATTTCTATCATATTTAACATTAACACATAGTTTTAACCCTTCCTCCCACCCAAGCATTACCAATTGTAAGTACAAAATCTTTCTGGATAGAACTTTCGCATACCAAGCAAACAAACACCAACACTGGCTAGACAAATACATTAATAAAGCTAGACTGACCTACAACGCTTTTAGAAAACTCATAAAAACTGCCCTATTTGACAAATATATCACCTAAACAGAATTTTCACCGAACACTTCTTTCTTTTCTCGTTCCCAATATACCCCCCCTTTGAAATCCTAATCAAACCGTATTGTACAATTCGGGACATGTCTTCTAATATGTCCCTCCTGAAAATTCTTAAATTGTACATTGTAATTTTCGATGTATTTTTTTGTAATTCGCGACCTTTTCCTAACAGGTCCTCTCGGAAATGTATTAGCGTACTGTACTCTTTTATATTTTTGCATTCTTAAAGTTGATGTACTCTGTATTTCCTCTGACTATCTGCATACTGTAACTCGCTGAATGTCCAGCTCTCTTGAATGTAAACCGCCTAGAAGTCGCAAGATTGTGGCGGTATAGAAAAATAAAGTTATTATTATTATTACTATAACATATGTAATTGGATATATTTTATAAAAATTATTTTCTACTGATCTAAACATTTAATAAAATTCAGAAACCCCCCCCCCCCCCCAACCCATCCTCTCATTGCATTGAATTTATAATGGAAAAATGGTATCTATTCATAAGAATATAAGAATTGCCATCTCCGGATCAGACTCTAGGTCCATCAAGTCCGGCGATCCGCACACGCGGAGGCCCCGCCAGGTGTACCCTGGCATAGTTTTAGTCCCCATATCACTCTAAGCTTCTCATAAGGAGATGTGCATCTAGTTTACCCTTACCCATATCACTTTTTGCCATTCATAAGGAGATGTACATCTAGCTTACCCTTAAATCCTAGAACGGTGAATTCCGCAATTACCTCTTCTGGGAGAGCATTCCAGGTGTCCACCACTCATTGCGTGAAGCAGAACTTCCTGATATTTGTCCTGAACTTGTCCCTCCCCCCTTAGCTTCAGTCCATGTCCGCTTCTCCGTGTCACATTGGATATTGTAAATAATTTTTTTCCTGCTCTATTTTGTCGATTCCTTTCAGTATTTTGAAAATCTCGATCATATCCCCTCGCAGTCTCCTTTTCTCAAGGGAGAACAATCCCAGTCTCTTAAGTCGTTCCTCGTATTCCAAGTTCTCCATACCTTTTATTAGCTTCGTTGCTCGACTCACCCTCTCCAGCAGTTTTATATCCTTCTTTAGGTTGGGAGACCAATGTTAGACACAGTATTCCAAGTGTGGTCTGACCATCGCTCTATAAAGCGGCATTATTACTTTCTCTGATCTACTCGTGATTCCCTTCTTTATCATGCCTAGCATTCTGTTTGCATTCTTCGCTGCCGCCGCACATTGCACCAACAGCTTCAGGGTCCTATCAATTAGTACATCCAGGTCCTTTTCCTGTTCAGTTTTTCCCAGAGTTGCACCTAACATACTATACTTGTGTTCCTTATTCTTTCTGCTAAGTGCATCACTTTGCATTTTTGCACATTAAACTTCATTACAATAATTTATCAATGGCCCCCAAATCTCCTTAAATTTATTATAATCTCCTTTTTGTATAGCTATTGTTCTTTCCATCTTATAAATGTGACAAAGTGAGTTCCACCAAAAACTATAATTAAGTCTACTCCAATTCTTCCAATTACTTGTGATATGTTGTATGGCAACCCCTGTCATAATCAATAACAGCCTATTGTTGTTATTATTAATTTTTTTTTTTTTAACTTCTCACAGCTCACCAACTGTTAAGTTAGAGCACACCCTACTAGCATGCTAAACTGTAGTTAGGCAAGTTGAGGCTCCTCTAAAGCCAGAAAATAACCTGGGGTGGGGAAAATGGGGAGGAGAGACTCAACCCTTCCGAGTGTGACACCCCCAAGGTCGGTAGGATCTGCAAGAGGGTCCCCCCAGCTCAGGCCAGAGAGCAAAAGGGACAAGAAAGATTCACTAACCAGATCCAACAGGCCTTAACAAACCTCAGCACAGACTGCAAACGGACCACTCCACCTGTTGGAGACTGAGAAAAGATCGATTGCAATAGGGTTTCCACAGCCTACTTGTACTGTAGCCAAAAGTCAATGTCTCAGTCTCCACCTGCTGGCAGAGCAATGTAAACCCATCTATTTCTCTGCCGTCTGGAAGGACATTAAGGAAATCAGAGATCCTCAGTGATTTTGGATTTAGTGGCCCATTCCTCTCCTGGTTCCGAGGCTTCCTAACAACTCAGCACTACAGCACTATGCTATACATAAAGATGATAGCTAGCACCCTCCCAGAGGGGTCCCCCAAGGATCCCCACTTTCACCATATGTTTTCAACCTTCTAATGCAATCCTTGGGAGTCAACCTAGATCTCGCATGAAAAAAACAAACCATCTCACCTATGTGGACAATATAACAATCATGCTACCTGTAACTGATGCATTAGTCAACACCCTTACCACTGTCAAAAAATGTGTCAACATCATAGAAACTGGACAAATTTCAAGTTTATTTCAATTTGATATACCTCAACCCAACAAACGTAAGGAAGTTCTTCTTCACCCAGAGAGTGGTAGAAATCTGGAAGGCTCTTCCGGACTGGAGGAGGGTCACGAGTGGTGTTCCGCAGGGGTCGGTACTCAGACCGCTGCTGTTAAATGTATTTATAAATGATCTAGAAATAGGGACGAAGTGTGAAATAATAAAATTTGCAGACGACACCAAACTATTTAGTGGAGTTAGGACTAAAGAGGACTGCGAAGATTTACAAAGGGACCTGAACAAACTAGGAGAGTGGGTGACGAGATGGCAGATGAAGTTTAATGTAGAGAAATGTAAAGTCTTGTATGTAGGAAACAGAAAACCGAGGTACAGCTATACAATGGGAGGGCTGGTAATGAGTGAAAGTAACCAAGAAAAGGACTTGGGTGTAATAGTGGACAAGACAATGAAGCCGTCGGCACAGTGCACAGTGGTCTCTAAAAAGGCAAATAGAATGCTAGGTACTATCAAGAAAGGTATTACAACCAGAACGAAAGAAGTTATCCTGCCATTGTATCGGGCGATGGTGCGCCCACATTTGGAGTACTGCGTCCAATATTGGTCGCCGTACCTTAAGAAGGATATGGCGATACTCGAAAGGGTTCAGAAAAGAGCAACACGATTGATAAAAGGTATGGAAAACCTTTCATATGTTGAAAGATTAAGAACATAAGAACTGCCTGCACCGGATCAGACCCGGGGTCCATCCAGTCCAGTGATCCGCACACTCAGAGGCTCAGCCAGGCGTACCCTGGTGAATACATTAGTCACTCGTATCCCTCAATGTGTCCTTCAAGAAGATGTGCATCCAATTTTCCCTTAAATCCTAGAATAGTGGTTTCCTCCACCAGCTCTTTCGGGAGAGAGTTCCAGGCGTTCACCACTCGCTGTGTGAAGCAGAACTTTCTGACATTTGTCCTGGCTGTGTCCCCTCTCAGCTTCGGGCCATGACCTCTGGTCCGAGACTGGGTTACATTTGCCAATGTGAATAACGCTGTTTCTTGCTCACCATCCTTTCGCTCTGCTGGTGAGTTAGCTTGCTCCATTTTGTCGATTCCTTTTAGCAATTTAAAAGTCTCTATCAGATCCACTCTCAGTCTTCTCTTCTCAAGGGTGAATAATCCCAGTTTTCTGAGGCGATCTTTGTAGCTCAAGTTCTCCATACCTTTTACTAGCTTTGTCGCTCGCCTCTGCACCCTCTCCAGCAGTGTTATATCCTTCTTCAGGTATGGAGCCCAGTGTTGGATACAGTATTCCAAGTGTGGTCTGACCATCGCTCTATAAAGCGGCATTATGACCTCCCTGGATCTACTCGTGATTCCCTTCTTTATCATGCCTAACATCCTGTTAGCTTTCTTTGCCGCTGCTGCGCATTGAGCTGATGGCTTCAGGGTCCTGTCTATCAGTACCCCCAGGTCTTTTTCTCGTTCACTCTTCCCCAATGTTATACTAACAGTTTATATCCAAGCTCCTTATTTTTGCTGCCCAGGTGCATCACTTTGCATTTTTCTACATTAAAACTCATCTGCCAATTTTCTGCCCATCTCTCAAGTTGCTTCAAATCTCTCTGGAGTTCTTCGCTGTCTCTTTGTGACCTGATTGCCCGGCATAGCTTTGTGTCATCTGCAAACTTGACGATAACACTGGTCGTTTCTTCTTCCAGGTCATTTACGAAGATATTGAATAAGATAGGTCCAAGAACCGAGCCCTGAGGCACACCGCTAGTTACTTTCTTCTAGTCAGAGTACTTCCCATTTATGCCCACTCTCTGTCTTCTGTTTTCCAGCCATTTTCCTATCCATCTTGGTATATCCCCATCTATTCCATGACTTTGTAGTTTTTTGAGAAGTCTCGCATGAGGTACTTTGTCGAACGCTTTCTGGAAGTCCAAGTATATTATATCCACCGGTTCTCCACTATCGACTTGTTTGTTCACTCCTTCGAAAAACTGAAGTAAGTTTGTCAAGCACGATTTCCCTTTCCTGAAGCCATGCTGACTACCTCTCAGCAGGTCATGGTTATCCAGATGCTGTACTATGCTGTCTTTAATCAAAGCCTCAACCATTTTCCCAGGGACCGATGTGAGACTCACAGGTCTATAGTTTCCCGGTTCTCCCCTTGATCCTTTTTAGAGAAACTGGGGCTCCTTTCCCTAGAAAAGCGGAGACTTAGAGGGGACATGATAGAGACTTACAATATCATGAAGGGCATAGAGAAAGTGGAGAGGGACAGATTCTTCAAACTTTCGAAAACTACAAGAACGAGAGGGCATTTGGAAAAGTTAAGAGGGGACAGATTTAGAACCAATGCTAGGAAGTTCTTCTTTACCCAGAGGGTGGTGGACACCTGGAATGCGCTTCCAGAGGGTGTGATAGGACAGAGTACAGTATTGGGGTTCAAGAAGGGAATAGACAATTTCCTGAAGGAAAAGGGGATAGAAGGGTATAGATAGAGAGTTACTATACAGGTCCTGGACCTGATGGGCCGCCGCGTGAGCAGACTGCTGGGCATGATGGACCTCTGGTCTGACCCAGCAGAGGCACTGCTTATGTTCTTATGTTATAGGGGAAAGCACCCTTCAGGGATTCAAGAAAAGGTTGGATAAGTTCCTGCTGGAACAGAACAAGAGCAGGTAAGGCCAGACTCAAAATAGGGCCGTGGTCTTTGACCTAAGGGCCGCCGCATGAGCGGACTGCTGGACACAATGGACCACTGGTCTGACCCATCAGCGGCAAATCTTATGTTCTTAACCCCTCAATTGACCCACACTACACTCCAAGGATTACAGTAAATGACACAGACTTTACATTAGAACTACAATCCCAAATTATAGGAGGTGAAATTGATAACCACCAATCCACAAAAAGCCACATACACTTCTCCCTTCGTATTCGCGGTGGATTAGGGGATTGACTAACCCGCGAATACGGAAAAACCGTGAATAACAGCTAGCAGGCTCCAGAGGGGAGAAAGACTCACACAGAGTGCCGGGATTGAGCTGGAGAAGTGGGCAGATCGGAAGCAGCTGCAGGCTTACATTTGAAAGCCTTACCTGCTGCATGCTAAGGCTCACTCCTGGAGGCACCGGCTCTAAGCAGTGCTCCTGTTGCACCACGCTGACAAGTCCTCCCTCCTTCCACATTCGGGTTGCTGCGGCCACTTTAAATTCCCAGTGATGACAGGAACCCGACTTTCTGTCTCATTGCAGTTCGCACTCTAGCTGTGCTGCTATAAACTGCTACACCAAAGTGCATACAGCCTGACCTGCAACTTAAACCCTGGACCCGCAGCACCCACCCACGCGCCGCATCCCAGCGCTCCCATTGGCCGGATGGGATTTTTGGAAACCCTCTGCCTCTCCCATTGGGTGAGGGCCCCAACTATCAAACCAGCTTTTGTGCTTCCGTTTCTCAAGCTCGGTGGAGCCGGCACTGCCTGTACGTGGGTTTGAGGGTTTGCAAAATTTTTAAATTGGTGATTGGATGATGTAATTGGGGTGGGGGGTGGAGCCAACCAATGAAAAATCACGAATAAGTGAAACCGCGAATGCTGGATCCACGAATACGGAGGGAGAAATGTACAATCAATAATGAAACAATCCTTCCTTGTGATGAGAAAGCTAAGATCCATCAGAAAATACCTTGACACAAACAGAGGCCTTTCAAATTGTAGTGCAATCCCTAATCCTATCCTAACTAATTACGCCAATGTAACACTAGTTCTTTGCTCTAAAATGTCCCTATCATGTCTACAACTAACTCAAAATGCAGCAGTTAAGACTTATACATGGACTATGGAAATCGGAACACCTACAACCCTACTATATGAAACTATATTGGCTGCCCATAACTGCAAGAATCAAGTTTCAATTAGGCATCATTACTTTCAGATCCTGAAAGGGAATGCCCCTGGACTACCTATCAGAGTTGGCCATCCCACTCCAGAGTGCCTCCAACAGATGTTCCACCAGAAATCTTTTCCACTTAATCCACTTAAAATACCCAGCATGCAACAATATAAAGTCTACCAGGCAAACCACCATATCATCCCATATCAATTAGCAAAATGTTGGAATCAACTACCACTTACACTATGATCTTGTGACCTCAGGTTCAGAAAGCCTTTAAAAGCATTTCTGTACCAAGACAGAGAGCCAACCCTGAAGTAACTGAAATGGTAATTGTAAAAACCCATTTCTAATTGTCTAATGCAACTCCTGGGACATAATGATCAAGGATGACTTACTTGTAACTGTGTATTTGTAACTATGACCTAATTGTATTAATAGTTGTACTTATCTACCTGTACTTGCAACTCTATTGCATGTGTGTGTCAATCTGTTCATCATAAGTTCCTAGGTAACTGATCCAACCTTGAACTGAATAGGTAAAGGCGGAATAGAAAACCTAATTAACATAACAAAATCTTACACCAAAGTTCCATAAATTGTACACTGCATACCTTGTTGGTGCCATACATCTGGTTTTCTCGTAGCACTTCTATGCATGTCCTTAAAGTCATAAGCGACTGATTGATGTTACCTGAAAACAAGAAGTGATTAAAGTCTTGTGTGCAAAATATGGAAACACGATGTCCCAAAAGCAGTACAATCTGATTAGGCTTTAGTGTACTCAATACTACATCTTAGATAAAAATATTTCAAGACCTGAAACATGCCGTATTAACAGAAGAAATTAAGCTCACATAGTCCAAAGAGAAATGTAGTTTTTACCTGTTATATTTCCTTTCCTTGATTCCGGCTAATCCAGCCTAGACCAAAGGCTTCCATCCTCCTATCAGCAGATGGAGACAGGGAAGACTTTCCCGTTTGCATCACCAGCATAAGTAGTGGTGAAGTATGAAACTTGTCTGTAGAGGCCGATCAAATTTTGGTTATGTTATCAAAACTGGCCCAAAAATAGTGTTTGGCCTTGTTTTGGTTGAAAATGCCTATGTATTTTCAGCCAAAATTATGCTGCGCAGCTGCCA
Organism: Geotrypetes seraphini; assembly: GCF_902459505.1. NCBI lineage: Eukaryota > Metazoa > Chordata > Amphibia > Gymnophiona > Dermophiidae > Geotrypetes > Geotrypetes seraphini. The sequence continues at coordinate 75,088,887 of NC_047097.1, read as the reverse complement.
CTCTTACTGTATTTGAAGTTTGTAGTTTTGTAAACCACTTAATACTTTGGTACAGGTGGCATATCAAGAAAATTAATCTAATCCAATCCTTCCTCTCCAACCAAAAATATATTGCCTCCGAGTGTTAATAGATTTAAGAGAGGGGACGACCAGCAGATGTTGGTTGTTAGATCTAAGTGATTGAGCAGGAGTAGAGAGTATTAAGACTGTCCATAAAGGCAGGAGTTTTACAGAGTATTGATTTAAGACTTCGTAGGCAAATCTTGTAAGCTATACGATGTGCTACCGGGAGCCAATAAGATTTCTCGAGGAGTGGTGTGACGTGGTCGAATTTCTTTGCTTTCCATATGAGTTTGATTGAGGCGTTTTGCCTTTTATATTCTTTATTCATAACAAGTGCAACAGAAAATAACAGTTAAACTTATACAATATCACTTGAGTATCTATTCTTAGTAATTTCACAATTAAAAATAAATCCCTCCTTCCCAACCCTATTCTTACACATGTGATTACATATATATATATTGTTCTCTATTAATCCAACCCATCTTAGTATTGGGTGGGGGGAGGGTTTCAAGTATATGATCTTATAATGATTTATGGGCTTTGAGGGAGGGTGGGGGGGTTACATTTGTATTTATAGGTTATAATGATAAGATGTTCAAGTGGTTAAATTAATTGTGTTTATTATGAATTTTTGTACACTTGATGAAAGTTTAAAAATGAATAAAGAATTAAAAAAAAAAAAAAATCCAACCCATCAATATATAATTAAACTTCCTTTCAACCCCCCCACCCCACCCCTGTACAATTATATCAGTTGGGGAAAAATGATTATTTATTCATTACAATACTCTATTAATGGTCTCCAAACCTCCTGAAAATTATTAAAATTTCCTTTCTGCAACACTAACATTCTTTCCATCTTATACATATGACAGTGAATTCCACCAAAAACTGTAATTTAATCTATTCCAGTTTTTCCAATTAAATGTAATCTGCTGAATGGCAACACCTGTCATAATAAGTAATAACTTAATATTCTTTGCAGAAATTAGACTTTTCTTCCTCATAGACATTCCAAATAAAATAGTATCATAGGATAAAGCCACAGGATTTTCTAACAAATAAGCTGTAAGCGTCTAATTTCTTTCAGGGGAATCATTACAGTAGTCAATTCTACTTTTTTAATGACGGATAACATTTTCCCCTAATAAGATATTTGTTAAGAGGGGATGTGGGTGGGTATTATTTTATTCATCTCAAAATATGTATGAATTATTTATTTAATATTTTTGATGTATTAGGTTAGATTTTCTGAAACGGGTAGGGAGGGATTGGGAGGGTTTTCTATTTTAATTATAATTGTTTTACATATTAGATGTATTACATAATATTCATGATATTATAGAATATGAATACAAGAATGATATGTTGTACTTAAAGTGTTACATGAAGGATAATCAAGTGTGAATTTATAAGATCATATGACTTTTTCTAATACACGTAATATGCAAAACTGAATAAAGAAATAATAAAAAAAAAAGTAGTCAATTCTAGAAATGACAAAGGAATGGATTAATATATTAAGGGATTTGGGTTCCAACTATTTTGATACTGAACGGATTTGTCTACACTACTAATATGATCATGAAAAGCACAGTTACTTACCGTAACAGTTGTTATCCAGGGACAGCAGGCAGATATTCTCACACATGGGTGACGTCACCGACGGAGCCCCGCAGCGGACAGCCTCAAAAGCAAACTTGCTTGAAGATCTCGAGCTTTCGAGTGCTGCACCTTGCATGCGCGCGTGCCTTCCCGCCCAACTAGGGGGCGCATCTCCTGTGAGGATCCTCAGTTCATTGTTTTCCGCGGAGCTGAGAAGACTTGTGCTTCTGGCTCTGCAGCAATTTGCCTTCTCTTCACCGCGGCTGCTATTGTTCAGTCGCTGTGCTCAGGGTTTATTCCCTTGTTTATTTTCTTGTTTTATTTCTTGTTTTTCAAAGTAAAAAAAAAAAAAAAAAAGTTTTTCTTTTTTGTTTTCCGAGTCCGCGGGCTTGGGGCTAGGCCCTCTTCCCTTCTTCTCGACGGACTTTATTTTTTCTATGTCCCGGCCTGTGCTTTCGAGGCTGTCCACTGCGGGGCTCCGTCGATGACGTCACCCATGTGTGAGAATATGCTGCCTGCTTGTCCTGGGATAAAAATAGTTTCTGGTCAAAAATGACTCCCAGTATCTTGATGGAAGTAACTGTTTGAAGAGCGATTCCTACTAATATAATAGGAGCAAGAAGATTAATTCCTTCTTTCCAAGGAAAAAGCATTACGTTAGTTTTGTTGACGTTGAGCACCAGTCGATTTATGTCATTGATGGAATGAATTTCTGCGGGGTTATCAGGATCAAGAGGATGAAGAAGTTGTATGTCATCTGTGGTAAAGGAGCAAAATCAGATCCAGTCTTTTGAGCTGACTCTTGCTGCTAGAAGGTTTTGAGGACATGTCTGCCTATAGGACCCTTTTTAAGTCTTCACCGAGTAAGTAAGCAGCTCCTGAACAGAAGCACATCGTAGAGGCAGAATCTACCAAGGCTGACTGAACAGATACAGATCAATCATAGAAACAGAGTATGACGGCAGAAAAGGGCCGACAGCCCACCAAGTCTGCCCACTCAAGAACCTTCCCTCGAGAATCCGTCTATTAAGTATTCCTCTTAAGCAACCCCACCTGTCTGTCCCATCGTTCCTTGAAGTCAAGCGTGTTACTGGCCTCGACTATCTGACATCCATTCCATTAATCAATTACCCTTTCGGTGAAGAAGTATTTCCTGGTGTCTCCATGAAATCTCCCCCTTCTGAGCTTCAGTGGATACCCTCTTGTTACCATGGGACCGGTAAGAAAAAAGATTTCTTCCTCCACCTCAATGCGGCCTGTGATATATTTGAATGTTTCTATCATGTCCCCCCTTTTTTGCGCTCTTCGAGAGAATATAGGCGTAGCCTACTCAGACGTTCTTCATATGGGAGATCCTTAAGTCCAGAGACCATCCTAGTGGCCATTCGCTGAATCGACTCCATTCTCTTCATGTCCTTCAGATAATGTGGCCTCCAGAATTAAACACAGTACTCCAGGTGAGGTCTTACCATGGATCTGTACAACAGCAGTATAACTTCAGGCTTTCAGCTGATAAAGCTCCTTCTGATGCAACCCAGCATTTGTCGCGCCTTTGCTGAAGCTTTCTCCACCTGATTGGCAGCTTTCATATCTTCCCGGATGATTACTCCCAAGTCCCATTCTGCTACAGTTCTTGTTAGGTTTTCACCATTCAGGGTGTATGTTCTACATGGGTTTCCACTAACAAGGTGCATCACCTTACATTTCTTGGCATTAAAATGCAACTGCCAAGTACTGGACCATCGTTCCAGTAAAAGCAGGTCCTGCTTTATAGTGTCGGGCATGGTTGCGGTGTCTGGTTCTGCTCTGTTGCCCACAACGTTGCATAGTTTAGCATCATCCGCAAACAATGTAATTTTGCCACGAAGTCCCTGAGGTAGATCCCTTACAAAGATATTAAATAGTATCGGGCCCAAGACTGAGCCCTGCGGCACTCCACTGGTCACTTCCGATGTTTTTGAGGGAATACCATTTACCATCACCCTTTGAAGTCTGCCGCTAAGCCAGTCTTCTACCCATGCAGTCAGTGTTTGTCCTAGGCCCATTGCATTCATCTTGTTCAATAACCTACGGTGTGGGACACTATCAAAGGCCTTGCTGAAGTCCAGATACACGATGTCCAGGGACTCTCCCCCATCCAGTTTTTTTGTTACCCAGTCAAAGAAGCTGATCAGATTGGACTGACAAGACCTTCCCTTTGTAAAGCCATGCTGGTGTGGGTCCCTTAATTTTTCATCATCCAGAATCGCGTCCAATCTGTTTTTTATCAATGTTTCAATGACTTTACACACTATTGATGTGAGACTCACCGGTCTGTAATTCTCAGCCTGTGACCTGCATCCCTTTTTGTGGAGCGGAATAACGTTGGCAGTTTTCCAGTCAAAGGGGACTTTTCCCTTGCATAGGGAAAGATTGAAAAGTTCAGCCAACGGTTTTGCCAGGACATCCCTCAATTCTCGAAGAACTCTGGGGTGTAGATTATCTGGGTCCATGGTTTTGTTTACTTTCAGCTTTGATAGCTTGTGGTAGACATTGCTCGCGGTAAATTCAAGATCCCGGAATGGGTCCTTCGAGCACCCCTTTGTCTGTAGCTGAGGTCCGGAACCTGGCGCTTCGCAGGTGAAAACCGAGCAGCAGTAGTTATTAAATAGTTCTGCTTTGTATGCATTAGAGAATGACACGGTGGCGGTTTACCCGCGGCCACCGCATTTTAGCCGCGGGTCACCCGCCGAAAACGGGGAAGAAAACTAGCAGTCACTGCGGCGACGGGGACAAGGCCATTCACCGCCCGCGGGGCGGTGAATGGTCTTGTCCCCGCAGTGAGGCATGAAGGATCGCGCGGTCCCCGCAGCTCACACCCGCCTGCCCAATCGATTCTAGTGTTTAGCCAGCTCTCTCCCTTCTCCTCACCTTAGTTTGTAGATTTTCTTTTTCGGCGACCCACACGCTATCAGAGAGCCGCGCACGCGCGGCTGCTCAGTGTTCAATCTTCTGCTCTGACGCAACCGGAAACAGGAAGTTGCAGAAGATTGAACACTGAGCAGCCGCGAGTGCGCGGCTCTCTGATAGCGTGCGGGTCGCCGAAAAAGAAAATCTACAAACTAAGGTGAGGAGAAGGGAGAGAGCTGGCTAAACACTAGAATCGATTGGGCAGGCGGGTGTGAGCTGCGGGGACCGTGCGATCGCTAGTGTTCCCGGCTCAAATTGGAAGGAGGGAGTGAAAGGGAAAGGGAATGAAGTCGGAAAGAAAAACCCACAGCAGGAAAGAAAGGGAAGGACTGGCAGGTGAACCAGATGCTAGAAGCAGGGGGGGGGGGGAAAGAAAGAGGGAAAAAAGCTAGATGGGGTTGAAAAGAAGAGACACACTGGTATGGAAGAGGAAGATAGGGGAAATCTGGACACAGGAAGGTAACAGAAAGAGGGGAAATGATGTGCATGGGGCATAGGGACAGAGACATAAAGGGGACATGCCATGGGGATGGTATATGGATACGGGGGGGCAATGGCAGATACATATGGGAGATATTAGAAATGGGGAAAATAGGAGCACAGAAGCGAGATGGTTTGTGGGGATGGGACAGGGACCGAGCTCGCAGGCTCCAGTGGCTTGCACAAATTACATTGTAACATGCCATGAAAATAAGAGGGAGGAAGGTAGATAGATAGGCCACGCGAGAGAAGCTGAAGGGTGGTAGAAAGGAACATAAGAACATAAGCATTGCCTCTGCCGGGTCAGATCAGGGGTCCATCGTGCCCGGCAGTCCGCTCCCGCGGCGGCCCCCCAGGTCCATGACCTGGAAGTGTTTCCTACCTAACCTAAAATATCCATACCCCATTCGCTCAATGTCCTGTAAGGTAACTCTATCTGTACCCTGTAATCCCCTTCGCTTCCAGGAAGTCATCCAGTCCCTTTTTGAACCCCAGAATTGTACTCTGTCTTATCACCTCTCCGGGAAGCGCGTTCCAGGTGTCCACCACCCTCTGAGTGAAGAAGAACCTCCTTGCATTCGTTATGAATCTGTCTCCTCTCAGTTTTTCTGAATGACCTCTTGTTTTAGTTGCCCCTGCTAGTCTAAAGAATCTGTCCCTCTCCACCTTCTCTATGCCTTTCATGATTTTATAAGTTTCTATCATGTCCCCTCTCAGTCTCCGCTTCTCCAGGGTAAAGAGCCCCAGCCTGTCCAACCGTTCGGCATATGAAAGGTTCTCCATACCCTTTATCATCCTCGTTGCCCTCCTCTGGACCCTCTCGAGTATTGCCATGTCCTTCTTGAGGTATGGCGACCAGTATTGGACGCAGTATTCCAGATGTGGGCGCACCATTGCTCGATACAGTGGCAGGATAACTTCCTTCGTTCTGGTAGTGATACCTTTCTTGATAATGCCCAACATTCTGTTCGCTTTTTTTGAGGCCGCTGCACATTGTGCCGCCGGCTTCATTGTGTTATCTACCAATACCCCCAGATCTTTTTCTTGGCTGCCTTTCCCGAGTACCCTCCCTCCCATCGTGTAGCTGTACATGGAGTTTCCTTTCCCTATGTGCAAGACCTTACATTTCTCCACATTGAAGCTCATCTACCATTTTTTTGCCCACTCACTCAGTTTGTTCAGGTCGCTCTGCAGTTCTTTGCATTCCTCAACAGTTCTGACCCTGCTGGAGAGTTTTGTGTCATCCGCGAACTTGATAACTTCGCACTTTGTCCCCATTTCTAGATCATTAATAAATATATTGAACAGCAGCGGTCCCAGCACTGACCCTTGCGGAACACCACTTGTGACCCCTATCCAGTCAGAGTAGTGCCCCTTTACTCCTACCCTCTGTTTCCTGTCCGCCAGCCAATTTTTGATCCATCTGTGCACGTCCCCATCCACCCCGTGGTTCCACAGTTTCTTCAGTAAGCGTTCATGGGGCACCTTGTCGAAGGCTTTTTGGAAATCTAGATATATAATGTCTACTGGGTCACCTTGGTCCAATTGCTTATTTATCCCCTCAAAGAACTGCAGTAGATTTGTCTGGCATGATCGGCCTTTACAGAAACCATGCTGGTAAAGGAGGGAGGGAAGGGTGGTGGTGGAAAGGAATAGGACAGACATTGAAGGAGGGTGGAGAGGAACAGACCCCGAAGGGAAATGTGGAAGACAGAATGGGAAGAAGACAGATGCCAGACTATGGGGGAACGGAGGGAAGAAGATGGGTGCTAGACCAATTGGGGGGGGGGGGGGTTAAGGGAGAGGCACAGTAACAGCAAATGGAAGACGCAGAGAGAAGACACACAGTGGATGGAAGGAATTCAATGAGAAGATGTGGAAAGCAGAAACCAGACAACAAAGGTAGAAAACAAAATTATATTTATTTATTTATTTTTTGCTTTAGGATAAAATAGTATATTAGTTGTGTTGATAAAAATTTATAAACAAAGCCCTGCCAGCTGAACTTTCTCTAGTTCAGCAGCAGGAACTTTGATTTATAAGAAAGGAATAAGCTAAATATTACAGTACTAAGGCTTATATGGATGCAGCGGGGACGGTGACGGGGCGGTGAATGGGATGGCAGTGGCGGTGACGGGGCGGTGAAAGGGATGGCGGTGACGGTGACGGGGCGGTGAAGGGAACGGTGGTGACGGTGCGGTGCAGAGGATGGTGGGCCGGTGACGGGGACAGATTTTTTTCCCCGTGTCATTCTCTAGTATGCATCCGAGTCTACGAAGCTACCGTTAGGTTTCTTTAGGCGCACAATACCGCTAGTGGTTTTTTTCCTGTCGCTAACGTATTTAAAAAAGGATTTATCCCCTTTTTTAACCAGTTTTGCTATACGTTCTTCCATTCGGAGTTTGGCCTCCCTGACCGCCGTTTTAACGTTTCTAGAGTTCGCCATATAGTTTTCTTTAGTTTCCGGTTGTTGTGATTGTTTGTATGTTACAAATGCTTTTTTCTTTTGCTTTACTAGTTCTGAGATTTCCGCAGAGAACCATAAGAACATAAGAAACGCCTTCGCCAGATCAGACCTAGGTCCATCTAGTCCGGCGATCCGCACATGCGGAGGCTCTTTTAGGTACTCCTTTATGGAGACCCGGATTTCCCGTATCCCTCAATATGATTAGCAAGAAGGTATGCATCCAACTTGCATTTGAAACCCAGAACAGAAGTTTCCATCACAACCTCCTCCGGGAGAGCATTCCATGCTCCCACCACTCGCTGTGCGAAACAGAACTTCCCGACATTAGTCCTGAACCTGCTACCACTCAGTTTCAGGCTATGACCTCTTGTCCGTGTCACATCCAAAAATGTTAGTAATGATGTTTCCTGGTCTATTTTGTCAAATCCTTTTAATATTTTAAAAGTCTCTATCATATCCCCTCGCAGTCCTCTCTTTTCAAGGGTGAACAGTCCCAGTTTTCTGAGGCGTTCTTTGTAGCTCAAATTCTCCATACCTTTGACTAGTTTCGTGGCTCGCCTCTGCACCCTCTCCAGAAGAGTTATATCCTTCTTAAGGTATGGAGACCAATGTTGGACACAGTATTCTAAGATTGGTCTGACCATTGCTCTTTAAAGTGGCATTATAACATCTTCTGATCTACTCGTGATCCCCTTCTTAATCATGCCCAACATCCTATTTGCTCTCCTCGCCGCCGCCGCACATTGAGCCGATGGCTTTAGGGTTCTGTCTATCAGTACCCCCAAATCCTTTTCTTGTTCGCATTTGGCTAATGTAACCCCCAACATCCTATATTCATGTTCTTTGTTTTTCTTTCCCAAATGCATCACCTTGCATTTGTCTAAGTTAAAATTCATCTGCCACTTTATCCCACGTTTCCAGCTGGTTCAGATCCTTCTGAAGATCCTCGCAGTCTCTTTGAGAGCCGACCGCCCGACAGAGTTTTGTATCATCTGCAAACTTGATTATATTGCATGTTGTGTCCTCTTCCAGGTCATTTATAAAAATATTGAAAAAGATGGGCCCAAGAACCGAGCCCTGAGGCACACCGCTAGTCACTTTCTCCCAGTCCGAAAATTTTCCATTTATGCTCACCCTCTGCATTCTGTTTTCTAGCCATTTGCCTATCCATCTGTGCACTTCTCCTCCTATTCCATGACTTAGTAATTTACTCATAAGCCTTGCGTGCGGGACCCTGTCAAACGCTTTCTGGAAGTCCAAGTAAATTATGTCCACCAGATCTCCACTATCCATTTGTGCACTTCTCCTCCTATTCCATGACTTAGTAATTTACTCATAAGCCTTGCGTGCGGGACCTTGTCAAACGCTTTCTGGAAGTCCAAGTAAATTATGTCCACCAGATCTCCACTATCCATTTGTTTGTTCACCTTGTCAAAGAATTGTAGTAAATTTGTCAGGCATGACTTCCCTTTCCTGAAGCCGTGTTGACTAGCTCTTATCAGGTTGTGATCCTCCAAGTGTTGTACAATGGTATCTTTAATTAGTGCTTCAATTATCTTCCCAGGAACCGATGTGAGACTCACAGGTCTGTAGTTTCCTGGTTCCCCTCTTGATCCTTTTTTACAAATTGGGATGACATTTGCTATCCTCCAGTCATCCGGTATTTGCCCGGTTTTAATTGACATATTAGCCAAGGATTGTAATAGTTCCCCAATTTCTACCTTAAGTTCCTTTAATACTCTCAGGTGAATTACATCCAGTCCAGGGGATTTATCACTTTTTAGTTTGTCAATCTGAAAGTATACCATGTCCAACTCCACATTTACTGTTGCAAGACTATCGTCTAAGTCGCCGGTGAGTATCTTCCTTGTGTCCTCTGTGGTCTATTTTTTCTGTGCCGTTTGCTCACAGTCTTAATGTATATGTTGGTTGCTTCTTGCAGGGTTGATTTCAGAGCTGACCATAGTACCTCCACATTGTCCGTCGCGTTTTGGTTTAGCAGCTCTTTGTAGACATAGTCTCCCATGTGCTGAAAGTTAGTTCCTTTAAAGTTTAAGACCTTAGTCGATGTATTTGACCTAGTGATTCCTTTCTTCATGTGGAACCACACCGTGTTGTGGTCACTGGAGGCTAAAGCTTCTCCCATCGATACCTCTATGACACTGTCCCCGTTGGTGAGTAGCAGGTCCAGGATCGCCTGATCCCTGGTGGGTTCTAATACCATCTGTTTGAGACTTGCTCCTCGTATGGAGGTTAGTAGCCTCTTGCTGCTGCTGGATGTAGCAGAAAGTTTGTTCCAGTCCACATCAGGCATACTGAAGTCTCACACCAGCACTGTGGCTCCTCGCAATGTGATGGTCTCAATCTCTTCAATAAGTTCTTCGTCTGCATCGTCCTTTTGTCTTGGTGGTCTGTATACAACGCCAAGATACAGGCTTTTGCTATTGCCCCTGGCAAGGTTCACCCAGAGAGATTCTCCCGTATACAGAACCACCACCAAGAAAGTTCCCCCGAAGCAGCTGAATGCCTGTTTGAGAATCATCTCCATCTTCTGGTCATGTGAGGCCTTGAAGGTCAAACAACCTTCTGCCCTCACTATATCCAGGGTGTCTACCTCCATCATCCAAAAGAGATTATCTAAATCCTCTTTGGTATGAATATAGAGGCAGAGCAACTTTGTATCTCAGAGTACAAAATATGGAGCCTCTCTCACTATGGACCATATGCAAGTCCCCAGCATTTTAGTCCAATCAACTTGGAACAAATTTGACCTTTGACAAAAGGCAGTAAATCACTTGATGCAATGCACACACTTAAAAATCACACACAGTTTTACCAGCTTCACGGAGTCTATTGCCTTCTGCTTTTGTCCGAGTGATTCTCTCGCTTCCAGCAAGGTCAACCAGAGATAGCTGGCCGAGGGTTATCTGTTCTTTCTCCTGTGAGGGACAAAAAAAAAAAACAAAAAACCACTCTGAGACAGTGCAAGGCTCTAATAAATCGGCAACAATACCTGCTCATTTTATAACTTTCTTATTCCAAGGCCTTTTTGCCCTGTACCTTAACTTCCAGTGCTATTTAACTTATTTATAAATGATCTGGAAATTGAAATGACAAGCAAGGTAATTGAACAATTTATTGTCATCTGCAAATTTTAAAGTTACATAGAAACAGAAAAATGAAGGCAGATAACAACCATATGGCCTATCTAATTTGACTAACCATGCAATCTACTATCCCTCCTCTCCCTTAGAGATCCAACAAACTAGTCCCAAGCTTTCTTAAATTCAGATACACTGTCTCCACCACCTCCACAAGTAAGTTATTTCAAGCATTCACCATCCTTTCAGTGAAAAAATATATATATTTTTTAAATTCTTTAGTCATTTTTACAACTTACAACAAGTGCTTCAGAAAATGGCATTTGAACTTGGATACATCACTTGATTTTCTATCACAATCAACTAAAATTAAAATTTAACTCCCTCCCTCCCATCCCCATCAAAACATGTATAATCACATATATTGAAACGACCAGGTCCCAATTTGTATTAGCCTCGTTCTACTGTCCTGACTACAGATGCATCCGGAACACCTCTGTAGAAAGAAAATCACACACACACACACAAACGCACATGCAAATAGGCAAAAAGATATCTCTCTCTTTATTCAGAGTACTGCATACACCTTTTATATCATTTCACATGGATCAGTTTTTTCAGCATATGACTATAGGAAAGACCATATTTGGTAACAGGATACATAAAAGCAACTACCTGTAACTACCAATCTACCTGCTCAACTGCAAGTTATATCATAAAATATATTCTTTCCTATTTAATCTCAATATTTAATGAAAGACCAAACCCCCCTCACTGAAATAATTACATTATTAAGGGAAAAATGTTATTTACTCATTACAATAATCTGTTAATAGCCCCCAAACCTCTTGAAATTTACTAAAATTTCTTGTGGCTAATGTTCTTTCCATTTTATATATATGACATAATGAATTCCACCAAAAACTGTAGTTCAATCTACTCCAATTTTTCCAATTAAATGTAATCTGTTGTATGCTGACTCCTGTCATAATTAGTAATTTTCTGAGGTTACTTCATCCTATGTCCCCTCATTCCAGAGTTCCCGTTCAATCGAGAGAGAGATTCACCTCATACATATTTGTGTCTCTAATCATATCTTCCCTCTCCCTGTCTTTCCCCCAAAGAATACATATTGAGAACTTTAAGTCTATCCCCATATACCTTATGACGAAGACCACTGACCATTTCAGAGGTCTTCCTCTAGATCATTATTAAAACACATGCAGACTGAGAAAATGCAGGAAGACTGGGCATCCAAATGGCAGGAAAAATTTAATGTGGACAAATGCAAACCGACGCACATTGGGAAGGAGGAGAAATTAGGTTCTTACCTGCTAATTTTCTTTCTGTTAGCCTGTAGACCGGCATACTTCAATCTTCACAGATGGGTTATATCTCACTGTGACCAGGTGGAGACTGAGACCAAAACTTGGTTGTAGTATATTAGCTGAGACTCCCTCTTGCCAACCCAGTCTGCCGAATAGCCAAGCAGAACCGAGCCCAATTTTAATTGTAAACAGTAAAAGCACTCCGAACAGAAGAATAAAAACAACAAACATATAGTAAATACTAGAACCCGCAGAAAAATAAAATCTGCACGCGAGCAAAACCTGCAATCACTGTATAAAGACAGATAGGGTGGGGAACTATACTGGTCTACAGGCTAACAGGAAGAAAATTAGCAGGTAAGAACCTAATTTCTCCTTCTGTGTCACCTGATTGACCGGTATAGTTCAATCTTCACATATGGGGCGTACCAAAGCAGTACCCATCAAGGGTGGGACCCCTGAAGGGCCGACACCAGAACACACTCACCGAATACTGCGTCCCGACACACTTGAACATCCACATGGTAGTGTCTGACAAAGGAATGCAGAGAAAGCAATGTTACTTACCGTAACAGTTGTTATCCAGGGACAGCAGGCAGCTATTCTCACTAGTGGGTGATGTCATCCGACAGAGCCCCGATACGGACATCTTGCAAGCATGTCTTGCTTGAAGAAACTCACCACCTCCTTATCCACTAAGGACCAGTCATCAGACTTACGATCCAGGACATGTTCAGACCACCGAAATACGGTGCGAGCCACCAGCCTCACACAAATAGCCGCCTAGACCCCCAAGGCAGAGACATCAAAATTATACTTAAAGTGTCTCTAACGTACGCTCCTCAGAGACCCTAAGAGTAGAACAGTCCATAACAGGCACGGTATGCCGCTCAGTAAGTGCCGAGACCACCGCGTCCACCACTGGCGAAATTAAGATAGCCCTATCCTTCTCCGGGATGGGATACCCATGAGCCAAGGCGCTCCAACTGAAACGGCGCCCAAAGTCCACTGCGCCAGCACAAAATCCCGAAAATCTCGACACACAGGAAAAGAGCAGGAAACATGACAGACTCCCTGAAGCAGAGGGGCCCCCATACGCGGGGTCTCCGGTAGCGCAACTTCAAAAAAATGCAGCACCGAGGAGACCTGCTACATCAGGTCTAAAAGCTCATCACTCTGAATAAAAAGCGCACCACGGACGCATCTGCTCTGGAAGACGGGAAACCCAATGCCCCGCTGCCAGCGGCCGTCCCCTCTAGAGGATCCTGGAAGCCCGCCAAAGTGGCCAGGTCCTCAATCACGCCAACACGCTCCTCCGACCACCAATTTGCAATCCAAGCCCCCCGCGAGCACTTGGATGAGGGAGGAGGAAGAGGGGACGCCAAATGAAAAGAGGGAGGCAAAGCCACAGGGGGCGAGGAGGGCAACCACCCCCGAAACCCCTCAGGGACCCACAATTGTCTGTACAAAGAAAAAAATTAAATTGGGGGCAAAAAACCCCTGGGGGTCCCAAGGGACTCCCTGCCCCAGCAGGGGCCCCTGCTAAAACCTGTGTTTGCAATACACTGGATGATACAATGAAAGAAAATGAAAAATATTTATTTCAGAAGATAACAGAAATGTGCGAGCAATGGAATCCATTACATCTGTCTTGGTGGGGGAGAGTTCAAACTATCAAAATGATGATATTGCCTGTGGTTTGTTATCAGATGTTTTTTAAGGGGTCCTTTTATAAAAAATGTATTTTAAGGGGTCCTTTTATAAAAAATTAAACAGTATTCTTATAAAATTTATTTGGCTGGGCAAAACTCCTAGAATTGCTTTAGTATCTTTACAAAAAACAATTGCGGAGGGTGGGATAAATTTTCCAAACTTCTATAGGTATCATCAAGCCTATATTTTACGCCAGGGTATGTATTGGGTCCTCCCAGAGCTCATTGATAATACCCCAGATTGGTTATGGTTGGAATGGCGACATGTTTCCTCTACATTTATGTCATGTTCTTAGTATTAAAATGCCTAATTTATATAAAGATAATAGAATATTTATGGATACATGGAAAACCCTAAGATATGTCAGCAATTTAACACCTATTCCAATCTATAAATCAACAAATCAAACTATATGGTTAAACTCCAAGATCGAAATTGGCGGATTTAAAGTCATCTGGAAGCATTGGATGATAGCAGGTATACGGATTCTAGGTGATGTTATTTCAAATGGTAAACTGCTTGAATTTTCACAGTTGCAACATAAATTTGGTGTTAATAAATCACAAAGCTATAGATGGTTGCAACTGAAGCAAGCCATTCAGGCAGGGTTCCCTGAATGGAAGATTCTTAATACGCAATATAGTTTATAATTTTTATGCTTTCTGATGGACTTCTTGGGTCACCAAGCTGCACAGTGGTATAACTTGATAAGCGGATATGTAAATAAAAAACCTAAAAATGGACTTAGGGAAATTTGGAGCGTCGAGATCAATCATCAAACTGATGTATCTCAATGGCCACAAATTTGGTTTTGGAGGATGAGATGTACAGTGTCCGCATCTATGAGACAAACTTGGTTCTTTTTATTACATAGAGCTTTTTGGACCCCAGTTAGATTACAGAAATTAGATAGCTCTAAGTCTTTTTTTTTTCTCAATTCTTTATTCATTTTTTCATCTTACATCAAGTGAAATAGCTCTAAGTCTAATAGATGCTGGCATTGTAATCTTGAAGCAGGGATGTTAGATCATTTATTATTTTATTGTCCCTGTATTATGATCTTTTGGAAATCAATTTGGTCCCAAATTAATTGTCTACTAGAAAACCACATAGCATTAACATACGATACAATTTTATTTGGTACATTAATGAGATCAAAGAGCCAAATATCATCAAACAACAATAAGCTTTTATTGATAATGACAGGAGTCGCCATACAACAGATCACAACTAATTGGAAAAACTGGAACAGACTAAATTATAATTTCTGGTGGAACTCGTTATGTCATATTTATAAAATGGAGAGAACAATAGCTATACAAAAGGGGAGTTATAATAAATTTAAAGAGATATGGGGGCCATTAACTAAATATTGTAATGAATAGATGCCATTCTTACTCTATAAGTACAATTGTGAATGAAGGGATGGGAGGGGGGTTGAGTTTTATTAAATGTTTAGTTTAAAAAAAAAAAAAAAGGAACAAATCTTTATGATATTTTTGATTGAAATCTAGTTGGAAGGGAGGGGAGGGGAGGGATTAAATTTTATTAAACGCTATAATTGATAGTAATTCAATTGTTTAATAATTTTTACACTTGTTGAAAGATGAAAAAATGAATAAAGAATTAAAAAAAAAAAAGTATCTATTTTGTATCTAGGGCAATAAAGGGTTCCGTGAGCAACTGTGAGAACTGAACCCAGTTCCTCAGGTTCTGGGCTACTCTTCCATTCCTCTCCAATCTTATCATAATAAGACTTCCCAACTTCAGCTGTTTTCAATTTTTACAATTTCAATTTTAACTACCAGAGTAACTTATTCAAGACTTTACATTTATGACAGTGCCTCTCTAGACATTGGCATCTTTGGATACATGGATTTAACACACACTTGCCCTTTTCCCTTTCAAACTCCCTCTCTGACACATCCTTTAAGATCTGGTGTAGGTAAGACAACGCATAAAAGACTGAGAACTATCAAGCCATTTCCCCCCTCCTTCATGAAGTAGGCTAAAAATAAAATTCTTTATTCATTTTATAACTTACATCAAGTGTACAGTAAATATCAAACAATTATAATACAACATCACTTGAAAAATCAATCATACACCAATAAGATTTAACCCCCACCCCTTCCAAATTTCATATATAACTAATATATACCACCTGAAAATAATATCTTATGACATTCATATATATATTCTTAATGGAAAACCAAGAAACCCCCCCCACCCCAAATCCACATGTGTATTAAAATTGCTAAAAATAAAAATGGCCATCCGCATTAACTTTTTTGATCTGCAGCACTCATGTACATAACCTTCAGCCATACACCCAAGACAAAGCATTGAGAGGAAGTGCTCACCTGTAAAACATTATCTCCATCTGCATCAAGTGGGGCTTGGACCAGTTTAATGGTGAAGACACTATGGGAACGACTTGACTCCCGGTTCAGCTGGGTATTAGCGATACGTCTCTTCTTCTGACCTATGAGGTAGGGGAGAAAGTAATCAATTTGTGTCTTGTCTATACTCTTGTGTACCAAGTGCTAAAGTTCAGGAAAAGATTAAGTTAAGAGGCTTAAGGGCTATTCCCTGAATCCCCACCAAATAGCAAGCAGGCTCAACATATCTGGATGTGTGATTTTCACCAGATCTAAAAGCTGCCATAATGCGCCGAATCAAGACTAAGCCACAGGGGCTGTCATAAGCTATGTGGCTTGCTCAAACAGCTCTCTGGTTAACAGAGACACAAAACCAATCCTTTGGTAACTGAAGTGCCCCCCCTGTATGCAAAAACATGACTTACAAGGCCCTCTTTGGACTCGTACAATGTTACTTTGATTTTTACCCATACTGTCAAACTACAAAGCTCATATCTTCTAGTCTCAGACCAGAGCTGCTAACTACACATGGAGCAGAAGAACTTTAGACTTAGATGACCATAGTACAACTTTCAAATGCTGTTTTTCTCACCTTTCCAGAAAACCTCAAATGCTTCTTCTGTAGATTTGACTTCTACCTCAGTGCAGCCTGCTATATACATATTGTGGTTCTGGTCCTCACGCAGAATTTTTGATTGTGGTGGTCTATAGACAGCAAACATTAGCTTCTTATAACAGAAGTCAAAATAAACAGGATCATAGAAAGCAATACAACTATGATATTAAAGGAATCAGCTTCACAGAAATGCTTCAAACATAACAATTAAGGAAGAAGAAAAAAATTAAGTCAGTCAGTTTTGTTACTATTGCACAGAGATCTAGTTACAGAAGTTGAAAAGACAGGGAGCGACTTGCATGGCCAGACAGAGGCTGCAAGGGTGCTGGCTACTAGAAAACCAAAAGTGCATTCAGCAAAAAAACAAAATCATTTGTTCACAGCCAGAGCAAAAGCTTCTATTGCTATGTTACCAGCTATTAATGCTCTAATAAAAATACACGCATATACTAGACACATACACAAATTCTGCATTCCTCACAGGCGTGTTGCCACTGTTCCACCTAACAAAGGAATAAGGAACATGTTACCAAATCTATAGAAATCGCTACAAGGTCATAGTGACATGATACTATGCTTAGACACAAGGCCATCATCTACTGTTAACATGTGGAATGCTTTGGTGGGTCAGTTGTGACAATGTATTGATCGGATTCAATTCAAGAAACAGCTAAAATTTCAATTGTTTTTCCACTGCATTCTTATGACTATAGTTTTTTGGAAAAGAAAAGATAGTTCTCCCCTGTTGATTTTAAGATTTTAGTTTGTCATAATTATTATGTTCGTTTTAACTCATTTGAACTGTTTCTTTCTTAAGCAGTATAATTTTTTTTTCCAATTCTTTATTCATTTTTAAAAACTTACAATAAGTGTAACAGCATATATAACATTTTAAACTCAGATGCAACACTTAATATTGTTAAAATCCATATCAGAATTTATCCCCTCTCCCCCCTAATCAATAACATTCTTTAAATTCAAGAAAACCTACCATAATCTCCATTCCTATATACCTTACTTTAATAATCAAACCAAAATACCCTTCCCCCCTCCTCCCACCTTCGACATGCATATTTAAGGGGAAAAATAATATTCAATCATTACAATATTTTGTTAATGGCTCCCAAATCTCCTGAAATTTTCTAAAATTCCCCTGCTGTGTGGCTATTGTCCTTTCCATTTTATAAATGTGACAAAGAATTCTACCAGAAACTTTAATTCAGTCTCTACCAGTTTTGCCGTACAGTGAAAGATTAGAGAAACTCGGCCTTTTCTCCCTCGAACAGAAGAGACTGAGAGGGGACATGTTCAAAATACAGGGGGCGTGGTTTCGCGGTGTACGGGGATGGTCGGTTGAATGAGTGGCTCCACAGTGAAAGGCTAATTTTGTTATGATAAGGCAGTCAAAATTTATGTAAGTTGGGTTGAAAGTGAGAATTTAGTGTGAAAATGGCTTCGGGCAAATATAGTAAAAATAATTCGGTGAGTTTAGGTGCGGGAAGTGTAAAAAGATCAAAGATGGATTCGTTGCCTTTGGAAGAAATTGAAAATAAAGATCTGATGAATGAGTTGCAGAAAATTAAGGAAATTGTACTTGACAGCGCTAAAAACATAAAGGAGGTTAAAGAGGAAGTGGAGAGTCTAACTAAAAGAATGCAGGCGGTTGATTTTAAAATTGAACAGTTGGAAAAGCGCGCTGAAAAGTCTGAAGCAGATTTGATGGTATATAAAAAAGATCACAAAGAAATAGAGATATTAAGAAAAGATCTGGAGGATCTGTCAAACCAAGAAAGGCGAAATAATTTGCATTTGATCGGGGTGCCTGAAGGGATTGAACAGAACGATCCTATAAAATTTGTGATGAACTTTATACCAAAAATCTTACCGTTAAAGAGTTCTTTCCCGCTAGAAATAAAAAGGGCGCACCGGATCCCGTCAAAAAGATCAAACAGCCAAAAGGGTCCCCGTCCACTAATTTTCAAGCTGCTACGATATCAGCAGGTGACAGAAATTATGAAATTAGCTAAAGATAATAAAGATCTTAAATGCCAGGATTCAAAAATCTTTATAGTTCCAGACTTTGCAAAAGCTACTGCTTATAGAAGAAAGCAGCTTCTGGATTTGAGACCTAAGCTAAGAGCATTGGGTGCAAGGTATGGCCTGGTATACCCAGCAATTATGAGGATGACCTATAAAAACAAAACTTATAATTTTGAGGAGGCAGTTAAATTGAAAGAATTCTTGGATCAATATGATTTACCTATGGATTCTTGAAAATTATTTAGGTACTGTACTTCTTGTTATTTGATTTTTGCTTTTGTTTGTTTATTATTATACTGAAAACTTTTAAAGATTTTCCATTGAGGAATTGGAAAACAAGAATAATATCTTTCAGCAAGGATTTGATGCAGTTAACTTTTGAAAAGAGCTCAACATTCTGGCAAGGACATGTGATCAGCTATGAGTGATGTTTGCTGTAATGCTGTGCTGGAAAGACAATGATATGGAAGAATAAACATATCTTTGGATGATGTTTATATTGCAAAGGGTCAGCGGAAGTTTAAAAAGATGAATAAAAATGGAAGATGCTGAAGGATTTGACAATATGGAGAATGTAGTGAGACATGATGTGAAGTGCTGAGACTGTGAGGATCGCTTGTATGATACGGCTGGATCCTCACTTTGATTTCTATTTCACATCTGACCTTTGCCTAGATTAAAGTTTGGTGCTACATAGGAATTTTAATGGAGTTGTATGGAAGCTGCAGCTTAGATTAAGAAGAACTTGAAGACGGTTTTCAGAAGATTGGATGAATTACTGCATTGAAATTGCTTGGAGATGCTGAAAATAGAATGTTATGACTCGCTGCGCTTTGGAAAAGGTTGCTGGATTGCTATATTATATGTATAACATAATTAATGCTTGGAGACATGTCAAAGTATTGATGTAGAGTGGTTTATTTATACACCATATTATGAACTTCATGGTGGTATGAGCCTGAAGTTTCATAGAAAATGGATTAACTTGATTGAGGGAAAAGAGAGAGAAAAAGGAGAAAAAAATAATAATAAACTATAAGTAGATAAATAAGAAATATAACAATAAGATATTAATCATAGGTTGAAGATGAAAGAATGTATTAGCTTTGTGTTTATTTTAGGTTATATGGTGATGTTTCTGCATTTCTGGGTATAAATTTTTATCTGTTTCAAGAGTAAGTGTGTGTAGTTTCAAGAGTGAGTGGAAAAGTAAATTATATGAGGGGTAATTTATTAATTGGTAGACCTATATGATAATGAGGGATGATTTGAGTGCATGGTGATTGGAATGTATTGTTTTTAGAATGGATGGGGAAATGGGGAATATTCAGAAATATAAATTTTGTGGGTTGAAGTACAGTATTCTTATGTTTAATGGAGATCTAAGTTATGAGTTTAAGTAGAAGGAGAATACTCTTTGTTATATGTGATTTATAGCAAATATCTCTTTATGTTATTCAGAGGAAAGAAAACAAAAAAAAAGAAGAGGAAACATACTGATTGGGAACAGAATTTAAGTGATTTATGGTTAATTAAATGACTTACATTGTAATATTTAGGATGATTATTATATTTATGAGAGTTATTATGAGTTTGGCCTGGGGGAGTTTTTCATTTACTTGAGCTAAGTATGTGCGTTTCGAAGTTGGCATTGTTAGATTGGGGGGGAGGGGTGAGAATGGGTTGGGGATGAAATTGAGAGGGTATTTAGGAGTGGGTTGGGGATTAAATTAGAATTTCACTGTGGGGGAAATTATTATTTAATAATTATTCTGCAGAGGTATGTATTTATTATGTTTCATTTTGTTTAATGGATTTTAAAATTTTTTCTTTAAATGTTAATGGCCTTAATCATCCGATAAAAAGAAAGAAGACGTTATATTTAAAACAGCAGAATGCGGATGTCTGTTTTATACAGGAGACTCCCTTACTGGGGATGAATCAAAGAAACTAATTGGTAATTGGGTGAAGGACTACTTTTTTGCTCCTGCGGTAGGGAAGAAAGCTGGTGTAGCTATTTTGATTAATAAAAAATGTACTGAAGTTTAACATGGTGGCTGCAGATCAATTAGGAAGATGGATACATGTGAACATGAGTATGGGCAGTACTACTGTGGCGCTTTTTAATGTGTATGCCCCTAATTCGAATCAAATTGAATTTTTTAAAACTCTGCAACAAATAGTTCTACCACTGGCTGCTAGTAATTTGATAGTGGCAGGGGATTTCAATGCTGTCATGGATCCTTTATTAGATAAAAAACCTAGTAAAATTTTAAAATCATTAGGGTTGGATAATTTTGCAAATTCCTGTAATTTAAAAGATATCTGGCGCATTCTTCATTTTAATGATCGAGAATTTTCATTTTGTTCACATGTTCATAAATCTTTTTCTAGAATTGACTATGTTTTGGTTTCTGATAAGTTAGTACAAAATGTTACTCAAGCTACTATAGATCCAATAATTTTATCAGATCATGGTGGTGTGTGGATAAGTTTAAATTTTGCTGATCAAGATAATGATAGGCCTGTTTGGAGGTTTGATAATGCACTGCTTGAATACTCAAAATTTTGTGAAGATTTTCAGATAAAGATTCATAAATATTTTCAAATTAACAATACGGAAGAAGTCTCGATAGAAATCTTATGGGATGCTTTTAAGGCAACTATGAGAGGACAAATAATATCATTTTCAGCTTATTTAAAAACAATTAAAAAAGCAATTTTTTAAGTTAGAGCAAGAGATTAAGCTTTTAGAGGCAAAATTGATTGGAAAATGGGAAAATTCTACATTGCAAGCTCTTTTAAAAGTTAAGTGCAAATATAATGAGATTTCTTCTAAATTGGTTAGGAAAGATATTCTTTGTCAGCAAACTTTGTATTATGGTAATTCAAATAAGGTGGGAAGATTATTGGCTAATTATCTTAAAGTAAAAAAAAAAAAGGAGGACGAAAATAAGTGCAATTAAAGATGAAAAAGGAGATACTCATTTTCAAATTGGACCTATATTAAAACAATTTTTAAATTTTTATAAAGACCTGTATTCTTCTGAGTCTTATTTAGATAAAGAAAAGGATGGTGTAGAGTTTTTAAATTTTATTGAAGGACCGAAGGTTCCGGATCATATAAAAAGAACCGATATCATTAAAAAAATTGCAAACAACATTGAAGTCTCTTAGAGTAGGGACCGCTCCATAGAAACATAGAAATAGACGGCAGATAAGGGCCATGGCCCATCCAGTCTGCCCACCGCAATGACCCTTCCCCACCTAACTCAGTGAATAGATCCCACGTATCTATCCCATTTGGCCTTAAAATCAGGCACGCTGCTGGCCTCAGTGACCTGAAGTGGAAGATTATTCCAGCGGTCAACCACTCTCTCAGTGAAAAAGAATTTCCTGGTGTCACTGTGCAGTTTCCCTCCCCTGATTTTCCACGGGTGCCCCCTGGTTGCCGTGGGACCCATGAGAAGGAAGATATCTTCTTCCACTTCGATGCGACCCGTGAGATACTTGAACGTCACCAGGTGGTGATAGTTTTATGGTAGAGTTTTAGAAAGCATTTCAAACTACCCTATTACCTTATTTATTAAATTTATATCAGAATCAAGTAAATAAAGGTTGTATTTCAGGCACTATGGCAGAGTCTTTAACCATTGTTTTGCCAAAGCCAAATAAAGATCCCATGCTGGTTTCAAATTACAGGCCTATTTCTTTGATTAATGTTGATGGTAAGTTATTAGCCAAACTTTTGGCCATGCGTTTGGCAAAGGCTCTTCCTTATATAGTTGGTATGCACCAGACAGGGTTTGTTGCTCAGAGACACTCTTCCAATAATACTAGATTGGCTTTCCAGATGTTATACCTAACAAAAGAAATAGGAGATCCAGCTTTCTCTGTATCTCTGGATGCAGAGAAGGCTTTTGATCGGGTGGAATGGACATTTATGTATCAGGCCATGGAATAGTTTGGTATTGGTTCAGGATTTATACAAATGATTAAAACCTTGTATAGCTCTCGTGTTGCTAGATTATATATTAATAATAATTTCTCCGATTGTTTAAAATTGCAAAGGGGGTTAGACAAGGTTGTCCTCTATCTCCTTTGCTTTTTGATATAGTGCTTGAACCCTTATTATTAGCTATTCAACAAGTGAAGGAGATACAGAGTATTCCACGTTCTGGAAAGGAGTATAAAGTATCTGCTTATGCGGATGATATACTGCTTCATTTGAGAAATCCTGAAACAACCATTCCATGTTTACTTGAATTGATTGAGAAATTTGGAAAATTCTCAGGATATAAAATAAATTGGTCCAAATCAGAAGTTCTTCCTCTAAATGTGCATTGTACAAGAGGACTATTTGATTCATTCCCTTTTATATGGAAAGAAGAAGGAATAAAATATTTATGTATATGGTTAAAAAATACACTTGAAGAGACAGTGAAAGTGAATGAAAAATTTTTATTGCAAAAAGTAACAGAGTTATGTGAGCAATGGAATCCTTTACATTTGTCGTGGTGGGGAAGAGTCCAAACTGTCAAAATGATGATTTTGCCTGTTTGAGCTCTACGAATGTGGAGATGATGCGGTATACAAACCTAAGGTTTAGTTTAGTTTGTTACCAAATGGGAATGATTCCAGTTTTTTTCCAGGGGTCTTTTTATAAAAAGTTGCTCAGATTAATTGTGTTTATTATGAATTTTTGTACAATTGATGAAAGTTTAAAAATGAATAAAGAATTTTAAAAAAATAAAAAAATATAAAGTTGAACAGTATTACTACTAAATTTATTTGGCTGGGTAAAATTGCAAGAATTGCCTTAGTGACTTTACAAAAACCAATTGAGGAGGGAGGGGTAAATTTTCCAAACTTCTATAGGTACCATCAATCCTATATCTTGCGCCAAGGTATGTATTGGGTCCTCCCAGAACTCATGGAGAAGTTTCCGGACTGGTTATAGTTGGAATGGCAGCTCATGTTTCCTATTAGGCTTACTCAGTATTAAAATGCCTAGGATACGGAAAAGTAATAGGATAATACTGGACACATGGAAAACTTTAAAATATATTAATAATTCAAAAATCGACTTATCAAAATATATGGCTAAACTCCAAGATCCAAATAGGTGGTTTTAAGATTGTCTGGAAGGATTGGATTGAAGCAGGAATATGTACTTTAAATGATGTTATATCTAATGGTAAGCTGCTGGAATTTTCACAGTTGCAACATAAATTTGGTCTTGATAAAAAACAAAGTTATAAGTGGTTGCAATTGAAGCAGGCCATTCAGGCAGGGTTCCCTGAATGGAAATTGCTTAATAATCAATTTAGCTTAGAATTCTTATGCTTTCAGGCAGATTTTCTGGGTCACCAGGCCGCACAGTGGTATAAAGTATTATCTGGCTATTTGAATAAGAAACCAAAGAGTGGACTTAGAGAAATTTGGAGCATTGAGATTAAGCATCAAATTAATGCATCTCAATGGCCACGCATTTGGTCTTGGAGAATGAGATGTACAATGTCTGCGTCTATGAAGCAAACATGATTTTTCCTGTTGCATAGAGCATTCTGGACCCCTGTTCGTTTACAAAAATTGGATTGCTCTAAGTCTAATAGGTGTTGGCATTGTCATCTTGAGGCTGGAACTTTAGATCATTTATTATTTTATTGTCCTTTTATTAATGCTTTTTGGAAATTGATCTGGGATCAAATAAATTGTATGCTTGATAATCCTGTAGCTTTGTCATATGATACCATCTTATTTGGCATGTCTATGAGGGCTAAATCTCAAATATCCTCTAACAATAATAAACTTTTAATGATTTTAACAGGAGTTGCCATTCAACAAATAACTTATAACTGGAAAGATTGTACAAGATTAAATTATTGTTTTTGGTGGAATTTGGTGTGCCATGTGTATAAAATGGAAAGAATATTAGCTGTTAAAAAGGATGTTTTCATAAATTTAAGGATGTATGGGGCCCATTAATAAATTATTATAATGAATAATCAGTATTTTTCCCCTATTAATATATATGTTATAGGGAGGGAGGGTGGGTTTTAGTTTTCTTATTGTTAAGTGAAAAGAATGATGTAGTTATTATATTATGGGATATTTATTTATAAAGTTTGTTTTATGTGGGGTGGGAAGGGTTAAACTCTTTTGTGTGAGAATTGTAGAATTTCAAGATGAATTCTATACTATTTGAATGATTTTCTGTACACTTGTTGTAAAATTTAAAATTAATAAAGATTTTTTTAAAAAATTAAAAAAAAGAAACATTCAAAATACTGAAGGGAATAGACTTAGCAGATAGACAGATTGTTTACCCTCTCCCAGGTAGAGAGAATGAGAGGGCACTCTTTAAAGTTAAAAGGGGATCGATTCCGTACAAACGTAAGGAAGTTCTTCTTCACCCAGAGAATGGTGGAAAACTGGAGCGCTCTTCCAGACACTGTTATAGGGGAGAACACCCTCCAGGGATCTAAGACAAAGTTAGACAAGTTCCTGTTGAACCAGAACGTACGCAGGTAGGGCTAGTCTCAGTTAGGGCATTGGTCTTTGACCTAAGGACCGCTGTGGAAGCGGACTGCTGGGCGCGATAGACCTCTGGTCTGACCCAGCAGCGGCAATTCTTATGTTCTTATGAAACATTCAAGATAATGAAGGGAATAGACTTAGTAAATAAAGACAGGTTGTTCACCCTCTCCAAGGCAGAGAAAATGAGAGGGCACTCTCTAAAGTTAAAAGGGGATAGATTCCGTACAAACGTAAGGAAGTTCTTCTTCACCCAGAGAGTGGTAGAAACTGGAATGCTCTTCCGGAGGCTGTTATAGGGGAAAACACCCTCCAGGGATTCAAGACAAAGTTAGACAAGTTCCTGCTGAACTGGAACGTACGCAGGTAGGGCTAGTCTCAGTTGGGGTGCTGGTCTTTGACCAGAGGGCCACAACGTGAGCGGACTGCTGGGCACGATGGACCACTGGTCTGACACAGCAGCACAATTCTTATGTTCTTATAAGGTCAAGATGTGCATAAACTCCCAAATGGCAAATTAGCAACAAGCAGAAGTCACCTCTGACTGGTCCAAAATTTTTTTTTTAAAAAAGAAACAAACACCATATATGATTTATAAGTGGTAAAAATTCTAGAGAAGTTTCAGAAATAATTGATAATGCTAGGAATTTGATTTATTGTCCACTACAAAGCAGACATAGCAAGTAATAGCAGAATGTGGAGAGGGCAAGCTATATGAAACTTGATTGCTTTGCATAGGTGGGTTCTTATACTTATTAAAACGTCATAGAGCATTTTGGAGCCCAGTTAGATTACAAAAGTTGGATAGCTCTAAGTCTAATAGATGCTGGTATTGTAATCTGGAAGCAGGGACCCTAGATCATTTAATATTCTATTGTCCTTGTATCATGGCATTTTGGAAATCAATCTGGTCTCAAATTAATTATTTATTAGAAAACCATGTAGCATTATCATATGATACAATAATGTTCAGGATGTCAATGAGAACAAAAATTCAAATTTCATCGAGCAATAATAAACTTTTATTGATCATGACAGGAGTCGCCATACAACATATTACCAGTAATTGGAAAAATTACAGTAGGACTTAACTATACCTTTTGGTGGAATTCGTTATGCCACATTTACAAAATGGAAAGAGTAATTGCCATACAAAGAGGGAATTATAATTATTTTTAAAAGATTTGGGGGCCATTGACACGTTATTGCAATGATTAGATACCATTATTCATTGAAGGTACACTTGCACATAGGGGGGAGGGGAAAAGGTATAAAGTTATATTAAGGTTTGATCAATTGATAATATTTATATTAAATTTTTGATTGAAATGTTTGTGGAAGGGGGGAGGGGAGGGTATAAATGTGGGTTTTTTTTTTTAAAAAAATCTTTATTCGTTTTCATATATTACAAGTGTGTAATATTCAATCAAAAATAAATTTTACAAATCACTTGACATTCTTATTTATAATCATCAAAGCATAAAAGAATCCCTCCCCACTCATCAATAATAAACCAGTTAAAACAAATATCATATATCCCAATCCCACCCTACTTATAACCATATGTAATAAAAAAAAGGGGTGGTTAAGGTGTCTGATCATTAGAATATGTAATCAATGGCCCCCAAATAAATGTGTTTTTAAGGAGATGTTAAAAGAAATACAAGAGATGTTTATAGGGTTTAAATGATGTAATATTGTGTTCTTGATGTTAGATGGAAAAAGGAATAAAGAATTTGAAAAAAAAAAAGAACATAAGCAGGACAAAGTTCACAGAACTCACATAGATGCATTTGCAGAAATTTTAAAGAAAACAGAACTTACTTTGGTTTAATTGGATCAAATGGAATTTCCTCCAGGAGATCATAGGTATAGTTGTTATATATTTCAATGTAGGAAACAAAGACACTGTATACACTATCCTCATCCACTTCTTCTGCCTTACAATGCTCCTGGTTGCTGATCATATCGGCACACTCAGGGTCCAGCTTCTGTCTGTAAAGAGGCATTTCTCCAGATCATCATTAATAGCCAACGCCCCCCCCCCCCCCCTCCCTCCGTATTTTCTCTAAAAATAACCTGGAGGAAATATTTCTGTCCTCCAACCCTCCTCCCTATAACAAATCATTTCTCTCCTTTACCCTACCCCCTATGGTAACTGGCATTGCTCTCCTGTACACACCCCACCCCCACTCTCTACCTCCTTGCATCTTGACATTATGGTGCTGGGCCGGTGTGGGGCCTTGAGTAGGGTTGCCAGATTTTCTCCCACCCAAACCTCTCATCTCCTGCCCCGAGGTCTGGAATGCCTTTGCACATGCGTGAATGTCAACACGATTTTTAACATGCATTTAACGTCACTGCATCAATGTCTGCACATGCCGCCCCGAGCTCAGGGACTTCCAAAACCCAGACAAACTGCTGGGTTTTGGAAATCCCTCCAGGCACCCGGACTGTCCTCTAGAAAGGCAAACATGTCCAAGTTTTCCCCTTGAGCATCTCTGCTTGCTTAAGGTATTGAGCATGCACCGAAACCTCAAGACGCAGGGTTGGGTGAGGGAGCAATTAAGGGAACCATGATTTGGTGTAAATACCAAATTTTCCAGTGTTTTGGAGTTCTTAAGCAGGGGGGTGGGCAATTATTAGAGTGGTGTCCCGCAGGGCTCGGTGCTCAGGCCGCTGCTATTTAATATCTTCATAAATGATCTAGAAACAGGAACGAAGTGCGAGATAATAAAATTTGCAGACGACACCAAACTATTTAATGGAGCTCGGACTACAGAGGATTGCGAAGAATTGCAAAGGGACTTGAACAAACTAGAGGAATGGGCGGCGAGATGGCAAATGAAGTTCAACATTGAGAAATGTAAAGTATTACATGTGGGGAGCAGAAATTCGAGGTACAACTATACAATGGGAGGGATGTTATTGCATAAGAGTACCCAGGAAAGGGACTTGGGGGTAATGGTGGACATGACAATGAAGCCGTCGGCACAGTGAGCAGCGGCCTCTAAGAGAGTGAATAGAATGCTTGGTATAATCAAAAAGGGTATTACAGCCAGAACAAAAGAAGTTATCCTGCCGTTGTATCGGGCGATGGTGCGCCCACATTTGGAGTACTGCGTCCAATATTGGTCGCCGTACCTTAAGAAGGATATGGCATTAGTCGAGAGGGTTCAGAGGAGAGCGACACGTCTGATAAAAGGTATGGAAAACCTGTCATATTCTGAGAGATTGGAGAAGCTGGGTCTCTTTTCCCTGGAGAAGAGGAGACTTAGAGGAGATATGATAGAGACTTATAGGATCATGAAGGGTATAGAGAGAGTAAAGAGGAACAGATTCTTCAAACTTTCTAATAAAAGAACAAGAGGGCATTCGGAAAAGTTGATAGGAGACAGATTCAAAACAAATGCTAGGAAGTTCTTCTTTACCCAACGTGTGGTGGACACCTGGAATGCGCTTCCAGAGGACGTAATAGGGCAGAGTACGGTACTGGGGTTCAAGAAAGGATTAGACAAATTCCTACTGGAAAAGGGAATAGAGGGATATAGATAGAAGATTACTGCACAGGTCCTGGACCTGTTGGGCCACCGCGTGAGCGGACTGCTGGGCATGATGGACCTCGGGTCTGACCCAGCAGAGGCATTTCTTATGTTCTTATGTAAAATACGGTACATTTACATTTTGAAAAAGTTTACAAGAGGTATTGTAACTTTCTTACCACATTCACATCTACAAAAAGCATGATGTAAAAGGCTAAGAATGTTAGACAACAGCTTAATCATTTCACAATAGCCAAAAGAACAATTAGAAGTTACAGTGAAAAGAAAACAAACTAAACACCAGCAGTGCCTAACTGTGAATTACAACCCTGTATAGATAAATGCCAGGTGGTCTGTTTTCATGAAAACAGCCAGTTATTACATTACTAACAACTAGGGCCCTACCTACATTGTGGGATGGTCTTAGATATCAATAAAATTGGGGGACAGCATGAAAAACAGCCAGCCAATATTATGCCTCTACTGCAAATTAAGGAAAGATGTAGTCTTATCTACTAGTTTGCCCTGCTTCAGTCTTATCAGAACACTAGTCTTTAAGCCCGTTACATTAACGGGTGCTAGAATAGATGTGTGTGTCTGTCTGTCTCTCTCTTTCTTTACTGTCCACCACCACCCCTTGTCTGCTCCCCCTGTCCAGCAGCACCTCTTCCCTGCTCCCTAATGTCCAGCAGCACTCTTTACTTGCTCCCCCAGTCCCTCTTCCCTGCTCCCCCTGTCCACCACCACCCCTTGCCTGCTCCCCCTGTCCACCACAACCCCTTGCCTGCTCCCCCTGTCCACCACCACCCCTTGCCTGCTCCCCCTGTCCCTCTTCCCTGCAGCTGGCTTCCTGGTGTCTTTGAACCGCAGATGCTCCTCTTCAAAGCAGCCTGCTGAGGATTGCGGCTGGCTGTAGGGAACCTCGCAGGCCGCTCTGCACCTCGGTAGCACGTTCCCTCTGAGCAAATCTGTGACTGCAATTTGCACACTCTGGCTTCTGGAAGGAACACTTCCTAAACCGGTGTAGAACAGAACGCCAAGATACTTCAAGCGCTGAGATGGAGTCAAACGGCTCTTGGACAGGTTGACCACCCAGCCCAGGGACTGCAGATACTCCACAACCCAAGTCATAACCCGGGAGTTCTCTTGAAAACAACACTGCACAAATCAACCAGTCGTCCAGATAGTGTACCAGAATGCCCTCCTTGCGCAAGGCAACTACCACCACACCATAATCTTGGTCCGCAGCACTGTGACCAGAGCAAAGAAGCACACAAAACTGATAAAGCACTCCCAAGATCGCAAAGCGAAGGAACCGTTCATGGGAGGCCCAAATCAGAACATGCAGATAGGCCTTCATCAGGTCGAGAGAAGTCAAATTCCCCAGGCTGGACCACCAGAATTTCGGATTTTAGGGTTTCCATACGAAAAGAGGAAATCCGGAGAGCCCTGTTGTCACCTTTGAGATCTAAAATGTGACAAAAAGACCCCTCTTTCTTGGGCATCACAAAGTAAATGGAGTACTTGCCTGTGCACATCTCCTGAGAAGGTACTGGGGCTATTGCTATAAGGTCCAGCAACCTGAGTAGTATCTGATCAAAAGCCCTCTTCTTCCAAGTTACCTGCCAAGGAGAGGAGAGGAAATGATCTGGTAAAGGTCGGGAAAACTCCAGAGCATAACCATCCCAAATCACTTCCAGGACCCACTGATCTGTGGTGATTTCAGCTCACCCTTGTAAAACAACCACAGCCGGGCTCTGACTGGAAATGGGGGAAAGACCCACAATGAGTCATTGGGTGGCGGAGGAGCCCCTGGAGGAGATAAAACACCCCCCACTCCCAGAGGTTCAGAACCAACTCGCGAAGTCTGGTAAGGTCAGTCCTCCAGGAACCAAGGCACTTAAGAGTCACTCAAAGCCTGAACCAGCTTATCTAACTCTTCCCCAAAAAGAAAGGAGTCGCGAAAGGTGAACTTGCATGCCGCATCCACCTACCAACCCCGAAACCACAGGTTATGGTGGGTAGCTACTCCAAGAGCCATGGACTTAGCCAAGGCACACAAAAGATCATACCTGGCATCAGAGAGATAAGAAGTGCCTAGCTTAATCTCAGCCACTTCCTGATCCACTAAGGACCAGTCAGCAGACTCACGGTCAAGAACTCATTCAGACCACCAAAAACAAGCCCGGGGCCACCAGACCACCACAAATCACCGCCTGGACAGCCAGGGCAGCAACATCAAAACTTTGTTTAAGCAGAGCCTCCATTTTACGGTCCTGAGGGTCTCTCAGGGCTGAATCACCTTCAACAAGCACACTATGTCTGCACGCAATAGCCGAGAACACCACATCAACCACAGGAGACTCAAAGGCATCTCTATCACCATCAGGGATGGGGTAGAGAATCTTGCCATGGACCGTGCCACGCAAAAAGGTACATCCAGAATTTTCCATTGAGCCTGTACTACATCCCAAATATCCTGAAGCATAGGGAAAGAATGGGATGCTGAACGGATCCCTCTCAGGAAAGGGTCCACAACAAGAGGGGGTGGGGGTTCCTTAGCTTCCTCTTCAAAGTATAAAACCGAACACACATGATATATAAGAAATAAATTACATTACATTACATTACATGAATAATGAGCTCCTGCAACTCCTCCCGTTGAAATATGTGCACAACAGACACGTCGTCATCAACCGTCACCTCTAAAGTCTTAATAAAAAATAAATAAATAAATAAATCAGGCCCCCCTGACAGATCTGTAATGTTCTTCCCAAGATCCCATTCCTCATCCAGAGAAAACTGATCAGCCATAAAAGAATCCACGTCCCAAGATGCCCACAGCCACTTGGATGAAGGCTGAGGGGGTTGGACAGAGGCAGCCATGGCAGGAAACTGAACAGGATGGCCATGGAAGGGACAAACCTCCCAGATAACCCCGAGACCCCCAGCACCAAAGCAGGACCTCCAGCTGCCTGTAAATAAGCCTTGCACATGGCCAACACCAAATCGGGGGAGGGGGAACCTCAGTGGCAACAGGAGTGTGTGGCGCAGTGGTTGGAACTACAGCCTCAGCACCCTGGGGTAGTGGGTTCAAACCCCGCGCTGCTCCTTGTGACCCTGGGCAAGTCACTCAGTCCTCCATAGTCCCAGGTACGTTAGATAGATTGTGAACCCACTGAGACAGATAGGGAAAATGGTTGAGTACTTGATTGTAAAACCGCTTAGATAAACCTTGATAGGTGGTATATAAACACCTAATAAACTTGAAACTTAGGAGCAGAAGACACATGCAAGACCTGTTCCCGCCTTTCTAAGACAGGAGGAAGGTCACCTGAGGCTGTGTGAAAATTAGACACGCTTCCCGCCAAAACTGAGGGAAGGGCCATGAATAAACTGTCACCAGAAAACATGCGCAGCACCAAAGGCATAGCCAACCCAGCCACTACAAAAAAACCAACAAAAACCTACACCAGCCCCAGCTGCAGCTAAAACAGAATCCCCAGCAGACCACAACACTGAATCTAACTGACTGCCAGCAGCTAAGGAAACCCAGCGTGGATGAAAAGGGGAAGCCCGGTGCTTCCCCCCACTGCCGAGCGATGCACGCAGGGAGAACCCGGTATGCTGACACCCGAAGCCGGGTCTCCCTTGAGGCGGCCAAACATTCTGTGTACCCGTCAGCTGCATCCACTGATCGGCATCCACAAAAATCGTACTTTTCTTGCTTTTGTGATGTGCTCATAATGAAAGCGCCAAAAACCCACACACAACACCACCGTGTAAAAACAACGGCCTCAGGCCTCTTTTTTAATACAAAGCTCCTTTTTATTCTTGTGTCTTATTTTCTCTTTTTATTTCTTCTCACAGCCAACCAGCTGCATCAAGAAAACGCAGACCCCCACAGGCCCTCTAAACTGTAGTCAGTGCCGGTATTGGCAAGTTGAAGCTCCTCTAGATTCAGAAACACCTGGGGAGGTAGGGGAATAGGGGGAGAGACTCGACCCTTCTGAGTGTGAAAACCCCCCCCCTCCCCAAGGTCGATAGGACTCCTGAGAGGATTCCCCAAGCTCAGTCCAGATAAAGGGACCAGAATAACCAGATCCAACAGGCCTTAAACCTCAGCACAGACTGCACAAACAGACCTTTATTATACTGTTGCCTAATCTCCGAAAGCATTTCTTCATCTGTCTGCTCATTTTGTCCCGGGGGATGGTAATATAACCCTACCTTTATATTCCTTCCCTCCACACATGGAATTTCTATCCATATGGATTCCACACTACTATCTGTGTCATGCAGAATGTTTTATTTTGTTTGATTCAATTCCCTCTTTAACATATAGCGCAACCCTCCACCTCCACAGTTTCTCAACTGTACGGAAAATTGAGAACTGATGGTCCAGCGAGCCAACATCAGGCGGGAAGGCAAAAGTGCATGTGCAGTACAGGCAGTCTCAAGACTTCAAATTTTATTTTTGTTTTGTAAATCTTTATTCATTTTCATATCTTACAACAAGTGTATAATAATCAATCAGAAAAATTTTTAAACAAATCACTTGACAATCTTACTTATAATCATTAAAGTATAAAAGAATCCCTTCCCACCCACCCCATCTATTAATAATAAATCAATTAGCAATTATCATATTTCCCAATCCCACCTGTAGCAAGATTTATGGTATACTAATCAGTTACATAAACAAGTTACGTGTCTGTTAGTTTTGTCTAGGGAAAACCATAAACGCTGCCAGGTCCAAATTTCTTGGTCTATTTATACGACACAAGACCCAGGCTAATGAGAAATACTTTTATTATGAAAATAGAAAAATATAATTCACAAGCCAGCTGCAATATCTAAATATTGTTCACAAAATATCTGATTACATACATGAAACTCAGTACATAATTATCACAATACACTTGTTAGATAACTAAGTAAAACTAATTCTTACACACACTAAACAATTCCTTATAAGAATAATAATCCCTGATTAGCAGCAAATGATTACAGTTATCACCAAGGTAGCTTTACAAACCTTATCCTATATCACAATCAGATGCACTTATCTAACCCCAGCTGATAAGATAATAAATTCCTTATTCTCACCATTCGGTAAGGCCTCCGCCGAAACTTAGGTGAAAGGGAAATCATTTCTTTTTAGCTTAGTAGACGTAAATCCTTTGGTTACAGGAACGAGTGTTCGTCAGCCACTGGTACAGCTATAATTTATTGGCAGCCAAGTTTCCTTGAAGTGATGGAATTCAGAGCTGTTTAAGGTCCGATTCACTCTCTCTCAGGCAGAGAGTCACACGAGGTAACTGTTCAGGTCTTAATTATTAAGAAAGCGATGCGTGCAGGACACCTGTGGTAAGATGTGAGCTTCCTCGCATCCTGACACAGACTAATCATAATTAGCACCTTTTCACTTGGATCTCGTCAGATGACTTCCTCGGACCAATCCAGAAACAGAACTTAGATGAATAGCCTTTCTGTGTAAGGTCTCATACAGGCTGGGAGACACAGGCGCCCAGATAAGAACAGATAAGACAGATAGGAGTATACCTCCCACAAGAATCACACAGCCTAATTATGAAGACATAGATGAATGTCCTTGACTAGAATACCATTCTGGTACATACCCAGAATGCATCAGGCAGAAACAGCAAAGATGTGTTCTTTCTCTCTTCTTGCAAAGTTCACGCTGGAAAGATTTCTTGCACACAATGGTTCAGGCTTGATGATGTTAGAGAGGCCTAACCTTCAGGTGCCAATAAGGAAACACCCCTCCTATATCTTATATAAAACAAGGTATTTAAGGTGTCTGATCATTAGAATATGTAATCAATGGCCCCCAAATCTTTTTTTTTTAAGTGACAGTACACTTTTAACATTGTCCATACCAGGCACCGTGGACAACTTCCCCACATATGAATATATTGCCTGCTTGTCCTGGGATAATAAAGATTAGACTTGAGCAGAACAGAGGCTCTTTAATCCTCGCTTGTAGAGTTAAGGGCTCATCCCAGAGCGATGGGAGGTAGAGAATGAAAACAAGCAGTGGGTTCTCAACAACCCTCACCAACTAATGGGATTTAACTCGATGGTCAAGACTATCAGTTCTATTGCACAAGAAGTTTGAACAATGGATGGTACATTAAATGAAATTAAACTTGGTAAGATGGTGCATACACAGAGGCATCCCTAAGGGCACACTTTTTAAAATATCTGAGAACTTCAGAGCAAGTGCAAAATTGGTGCACAATAGATTGCGCTAATGGGGCTGATTCTGAGTCATTACGTTACATTATTTGTATACCGCGTAACCTTATTTAGTTCTATGCGGTTCACAGCTTAAGAATCTGAGAATCTCAGGAATTACAACAAAATAACAGATTGTTAAATCCTGATCTTACAATACAAAAATGTATCGAATAGATAAGTTTTCAGAAATGTTTATACGATACAGCACTGGCTATATTGCCTTTATAAGAGGTACCTTTCTGGAACTTCTGATATAAGCACTTTTTTTATTTTTTAAATTTGTTTTAGTTTTTTATTCATTTTTCATATAACAAGTGTATCACATAAATTTATACAATTTCATTGAGTACACACTTGATAATCCTTCATAGATCATTGTAAATACAACATATTATTATATAATACTGTACTATAATATTGAAAAAGCATATCATACTTAATAAGTATACCAAGTATTACTCTAATTATAAACCCACCCCCTCCCCTTCTTTTGAAAACTGCATACAATATGACAAGATATAATGATGAATTGTTTATATTATGATATGAATAAAATAAACCCACCCACACCCCTCTTATCCAATATCTTATTATGGGAAAATTGAATCATTCATTGCAAAAATCTGTTAATGGTCCCCAAATCTTCTTAAACTTATCTATATATCCTCTTTGTGTTTTTAAATAAAAACACCCCCCCACACAGGCACTGCTTACTTATTAGGGGTCTTTGGCACTGCAGGTGGTACAGCTCTCTTCTGACGTTCTAAAAGTGCATCGACTTCAGACTGCACTTCCATACCATTCTTGTCATCTGCTTTAAAAACCTGCACAAAAGCATATGTGTTTACTCAAAGTTAGAAAGATATCTGGAATCAAGACCTGAGCAGTAGTGGCTCGTGGCCAGTAAGGAGTGATGTCTATGGGACGGTAATGGAATGGACATCAGGACATGATAGTGCAGTATTTTGTGGAGTTTTTCTACAAAAGCGCCTGCTTTTCGTATGATTCTGGGTAACTCTAGTCAGATACAAGCATATGTGTTAGTTAAGGCCACGCCCAATAGAAGCGTATGAAAAATTGGTGAATAAAAATCTGAATATGGATGTAGCCAAGGCCAGAAAAACACACTACAGATTAATATTAAGGAAAAGCATAATAATATTTTATGTATTTTGCTATTAAGCCAGATCAAAGATGAAATCAGGTATAGATATTGTAGCGTGGCCGGCCCTCGAGGCTTGCGGTAACCGGCCCACGCTTAAAATATTCTCCCAGCGTGCTTCCCCAAGAGGGAGGAAGACCCTGTTGTGAATAAATTCTCCTATGTGAATAAAACAAAATGGCCTCACACAGGTAAGTAATGAAATAAAGAAATCAAATTTATTGTTCATCTGAACAGGTCTAAGCAAAAATGCAAGAAATGAAAACGGACTCAAAAGATCTTGGTCATAATAATGAAAACAAAATAATATGGTGATTACCAGCCTGGTCTGGATAACTTTCCCAAAGTTCTTTTAGCAATATCCCAGGTATAACAGAGTCTCTGGCAGTCCTTGACTCTCCCCAAAGTCTTACTTGTAAATTGACAAACTATGTCACACTGCAATGTGCAGCGCTGCCCTTTCAAAAGCAGTGGCAGAAGGCTGGCGGATTTGTCAAATCGGCTCCTTGTTACCAAGAGCAAAATAACCCGCAAACCCTTCACTAAGGTGCTGGGCAAATCCTGCCCCAGCTTTCAGGATATTCACACCTTATGAAAAGAAATTGCTGAAGTTCTTTTCACAGCAGCCATCTTGGCAAAAGAAAAAAAAAAACTTCCCATCAAAGCAAACCCTTTGCTAGCATACATCCCTTTAGCTAGTATGCTCAAGGAAAATCCTTTTTGCCCAGCAGAAATGGAAACATTCAAAAATTAACTCAAA
The DNA here is from genome assembly GCF_902459505.1 of Geotrypetes seraphini. NCBI lineage: Eukaryota > Metazoa > Chordata > Amphibia > Gymnophiona > Dermophiidae > Geotrypetes > Geotrypetes seraphini. Next base: position 75,051,876 of record NC_047097.1, on the reverse strand, counting down.
AAGCAATTCAACACTAATTAACATCCATTTCCTCAGTCAGTCCCACCTCTGGTAAAGCACTCCAATCCATTGCTTCATATTCTGGGTTTACCAGAGTTGTTCCTACTGGCTCTGTGTCCAACATTTCAATATTCTTTGGCTCTGGAGGAATTGGAGGCTCCTTCCACCTGAGAGCTTCTCCTGTGTCTCTCCGCCTCCTGGACAGCCAGCTCTTCAAATGCTGCAAGGCTGCTGTACCACGACCAGTCCTACTCAGGGGCTGGACTTCCTTCAGCTGAGGCTGCCTTCTACCCTGTTTAGCCAGCCTCTTACAAAATGGAGGATTTAAAGGGGCCTTGCCAGATTTCACCAGGCTGTGTTCTAAAGCAGGTCTGAACACAGCCTGTGCTTCCTGGTCCTGTTCCTGCCTATCAGGGACACAGTGATTAGCCCGGACTAGTTTCAGGGGATGTTTTTTATGACTCTTCCCTAGCACAAGGCCGGCATTGGGCTCGGGTTTGTGACAATGTACACATGTGAAAGTATGAACTGAGGACCAAGTAGCAGCTTTGCAGATTTCTTCAATAGGAGTGGAACGGAGGAAAGCTACAGATGCTGCCATAGCTCGGACTCTATGGGCTGTGACAGAACCTTCCAGTGTCAGTCCGGACTGAGCATAACAGAATGAAATGCACGCTGCAAGCCAATTTGACAATGTACGTTTAGAAACAGGACGTCCCAATTTATTCGGATCAAAGGACAGAAAAAGTTGGGGAGATGATCTGTGGGACTTAGTACGCTCTAAATAGTAAGATAGAGCCCGCTTACAGTCCAAAGTGTGCAGAGCCTGTTCTCCAGAATGAGAGTGAGGTTTCGGAAAGAAGACAGGCAGAACAATGGATTGGTTGAGATGGAATTCAGAGACAACCTTAGGGAGAAACTTTGGATGTGTACGCAGAACCACCTTGTCATGATGAAAGACTGTAAAAGGTGGATCCGCAACTAGTGCATGTAGCTCACTGACCTTCCTGGCAGAGGTTAGAGCAATAAGGAAGACCACTTTCCAAGTGAGAAACTTGAAAGGAGTCGTAGCCAAAGGTTCAAACGGAGGCTTCATTAAGGCAGAGAGAACCACATTGAGATCCCAGACTACAGGAGGGGCTTTAAGAGGTGGTTTCACATTGAAAAGACCCCGCATGAATCTGGAAACCAAAGGATGAGCTGAAAGGAGTTTCCCATGAACTGGCTCATGAAAAGCAGCAATAGCACTGAGGTGGACTCTGATGGAAGTAGACTTGAGGCCAGAGTCAGATAAAGAAAGAAGGTAATCCAACAAAGTCTCCACTGCAAGGGACGTAGGATCATGATGATGAAGAAGACACCAGGAAGAAAATCTAGTCCACTTCTGATGGTAACATTGCAGAGTGGCTGGTTTCCTGGAGGCATCCAAAATAGAACAAACGGGTTGAGACAAAAGAGTATCATTTGAAGTCAGCCCGAGAGATACCAAGCTGTCAGGTGCAGAGACTGAAGATTGGGATGCAGAAGGGTTTCTTGATGCTGTGTAAGCAGAGAAGGAAACTGTGGAAGTAGAATAGGCTCCCTGGAGCTGAGTTGAAGTAGAAGGGAGAACCAATGCTGCCTGGGCCACCGTGGAGCAATGAGAATCATGGTGGCTTGTTCCCTTTGTAGCTTGAACAAGGTTCGCAACATGAGAGGTAGAGGGGGAAAAGCATACAGGAACAGATTGGACCAATCCAGAAGAAACGCGCCTGCTGCCAGACGATGAGGAGAGTAGAGTCTGGAGCAGAAGTGGGGCAGCTGATGATTGTGAGGAGCTGCAAAGAGGTCTATCTGAGGAGTGCCCCAGTGATCGAAAATGGACTGGAGAGTCAACTGATCGAGAGTCCATTCATGGGGTTGGAGAATTCTGCTGAGGTTGTCCGCCAAGGAATTCTGCTCTCCCTGAATGTAGATAGCCTTGAGGAACAATTGGTGATCTGTCGCCCAAGCCCAAATCTTCTGGGCTTCCTGACATAAGAGGCGAGAGCCGGTTCCACCCTGTTTGTTGATGTAGTACATCACGACCTGATTGTCTGTGCATAGCAGGAGGACTTGAGGGAAGAGAAGATGTTGGAAGGCCTTGAGGGCATAAAACATCGCTCTGAGTTCCAGGAAGTTGATATGATGCTTCATTTCCTGGGCCGTCCAAAGGCCTTGAGTTTGGAACTCGTTTAAATGAGCTCCCCAGGCATAAGGTGAGGCGTCGGTGGTGATGACAAGTTGATGAGGAGGCAGATGGAACAGAAGACCTCTGGAGAGATTGGAGGATATCAACCACCATTGTAGAGACTGACGAAGAGATGTCACAAATACGTGTCGTGAGCAAGGATCCGTCGCTTGGGACCACTGGGTAGCAAGGGTCCATTGAGGAGTGCGCAGGTGAAGACGTGCAAAGGGGGTGACATGAACTGTCGAGGCCATGTGACCCAATAGTATCATCATTTGCTTGGCAGAGATGGAGCGTTGTGGAAGTACCTGCTGACATAGAGATTGAAGAGTCTGAAGACGGTTGAATGGAAGGAACGCTCTCATGAGGACAGTGTCTAGGATCGCTCCTATGAATTGAAGTCTCTGAGTGGGGATGAGATGAGATTTGGGTAGATTGATCTCGAACCCCAGAAGTTGCAGAAACAGGATGGTCTGGTTGGTGGCGAGGAGCACTGTCTGAGAGGAAGTGGCCTTGATTAACCAGTCGTCCAGGTAAGGAAAGACTTGAAGGTGGTGAGAGCGCAGAAAAGCAGCCACCACAATCAGACATTTGGTGAACACTCTTGGAGAGGAGGCAAGACCGAAAGGTAGTACCTTGTACTGGTAATGACAGTGATTGATCATGAAGCGGAGGTACTGTCTGGAGGCCAGATTGACAGGAACATAAGTGTATGCCTCTTTGAGATCGAGGGAGCATAGCCAGTCGCCTTGAGTGAGAAGAGGATAAAGAGTGGCCAAAGAGAGCATTTTGAATTTTTCTTTGACCAAGCATTTGTTGAGATCGCGAAGATCTAGAATGGGTCTGAGATCCCCTGTTTTTTTGGGGACCAAAAAATAACGGGAGTAGAATCCCTGCCCCTGCTGATCCAGAGGAACTTCCTCTATTGCGTTCAGAAGAAGGAGGGATTGAACCTCCTGAATAAGGAGGGAAGATTGAGGGGTGTTCAAAGCAGACTCTCTTGGCGGACTTTGGGCAGGAAGTGTTTGAAAGTTGAGAGAGTAGCCGTGGCGGATGATGTTGAGGACCCACTGATCCGATGTTATGATCTCCCAACGGCTGATGTAATCTGAAAGACGCCCTCCTATGGGTCGAGGAAGATGGGCAGATGGTGAAATACTGGCTATGCCTGGAGAAGCACGTCAAAAGGGTTGGGTAGACTTTTGAGGTGGAGGAGGTTTCACCTGTTGTTGCTGAGCTGGCCTAGGAGGTTGTCGTTGTTGTTGACGCTGACGTCTAGGCTGTTGATCTGCTAGTGGTAAAGGACGAGCTACATAGCGGCGTTGATAGGCCGATGTTTGGCGAAAAGGCCGGGCAGGTGGAGTCTTCTTCTTGGTTTTCAAGAGAGTGTCCCACCGAGTCTCATGGGCAGACAGCTTTTGGGTAGTGGAGTCCATAGACTCTCCAAAAAGCTCATCGCCTAAGCAGGGAGCGTTAGCTAGGCGGTCCTGATGGTTAACGTCGAGCTCAGAGACTCTGAGCCATGCCAAACGGCGCATGGCAACAGACATGGCCGTGGCTCTAGAAGTCAATTCAAATGTATCATATATTGACCTAACCAGGAACTTCCGCAGTTGAAGGAGAGAGGAAGAACAGTGGCAAAATGCAGATTTCTTACGGTCAGGGAGGTATTTTTCAAAAGCAGTCAGATCTTGAATGAGATGCTTTAAATAAAATGAAAAATGAAAAACATAGTTCCCTGACCTATTAGCTAACATGGCATTTTGATATAGTCGTTTGCCAAATTTGTCCATGGCTTTTCCTTCTCTGCCAGGAGGGACGAGGCATACACACTAGCTCCAGCTGACTTTTTAAGTGTGGATTCCACTAAAAGTGACTCATGAGGGAGTTGAGGTTTGTCGAAGCCAGGAATGGGGATGACCTTATACAAGGAGTCCAATTTACGGGGAGCTCCTGGTATGGTCAGAGGAGTCTCCAGGTTTTTGTAAAATGTCTCCCTCAAGATATCGTGGAGAGGGAGTTTGAGAAATTCCCTTGGAGGCTGGTCAAAGTCCAGAGCATCCAAAAACACTTTGGATTTCTTGGACTCAGCCTCCAAGGGAATAGAAAGAGATTCACACATCTCTTTTAAGAAAGAGGTAAAGGATGTGGAATCTGGTTTAGAGGATCTGCAGCAGACTGATTCTCATCACCAGAGGAACACTCACCCTCAGAAAGAAGAGGCTCTTCGGAGTCACCCCACAGATCAGGGTCTCTAATTTGGGAGCTATGGTCTCGAGACTCCGGTGTGGAGGGTTCCAGGTGTCGGGATTTGCGTGCCGACTTACCTGACCTCGTAGACACGGTACCGGGAGATGTTAAAGGCTGCAGCGGTGCCAAAGTCTGAACAGCCTGGTGTTGAGCCCGCGGTTCCGGTGCGAGGACTGACATGGAGACCGATGAAGCAGAGTGGACCGGTACCGACAACATGGACGCGGACAATAAATGCTGCTCCACTGTCGGTACCAGTGGCTCAGACCGGACCGGAACTGGAAGGTTCGGTGCCAATAGAGCAGGAAGGAGTTGTTGTAACTGCTCTTTAAGCTGCACCTGGAGGACGGCTGCAATGCGCTCGTCCAGAGAGGGCACCGGTACCACTTTTTTCTTCTGCGGTACCTGCGGTGCCGCTCGACGCCCCGAGGATGAGGAGCCCGAGGTCGAGGGACTCACCTCAATAGGGGCGGAGCGCTTCCGCGGGCGCCTCGTGGTCGGCAGGACTGGGCTCGCTGCTATCGAGACCGGAGGACGCTCCAGCGGGGAAGGCTTCTTAGCCGGCTTACCTGGATGTTGCGACGCCGGGGCGGCGTCGACGAAGTGGGCGCCGACTGAGACGGGACCGACGCAGGTGTCGATGCCGCAGGGTCGGACATCTCGGCACCGAAAAGCAACCGTTGCTGGATTTGACGGTTTTTTAATGTCCTTTTCTTTAATGTGGCACAGCGGGTACAAGAGGAAGCCTGATGCTCGGGACCCAGGCACTGTAAGCACCAGTTGTGCGGGTCCATGAGAGAAATAGGCCGTGCACACTGCTGGCACTTTTTAAAGCCTGGCTGGGGGGGCATGAAAGTAAAAACGGCTTCTGCCAAATCGAAGGCCGAGGCCTCGATGGTGGCAGCAGGCCCCGCCGGGGCAAACTCGAAAAAAGAAACTTCTTTTTTTTTTTTTTTAATAAGAAAAGAATAAAAGAAAAAAAGGGAATACTATTCCGACGAGGTTTTCGCGAGCGGGAAGGCGTAAGGAAAAAATCTTTTCAACAGCCATTGAAAAGCGTGTCTTCTTAGCTCCGCGGAAACTAAGAAACTGGGGACCGCGCGCCTCCGTCGGGCGGGAAGGCACTCGCGCGTGCGCGGTGCAGCCTACTGGAACTTTCCAAGTTCTTAGAGTGCAATCACTCTAAAATTGTCCGTACCGGGGCTCCGTCGGTGCTGTCACCCATCAGTCAAGAATATGCTGCCTGCTTGTCCTGGGATAATACCATGTCTTCACTAAAGAATAGGACATTAAAGAAAATGCAGTAGCAGGTTGCAGTGGCTGATGAGCTACAAGAAATTTTTTTAATCACTATTTTATACTCTCAAAACGACAGGATAACAGTAAAACACCTTAGCACAAAACTTACAAATCGTTTGGCCTGGAAGGGACCAATGCTGTTAAAGATCATGTCGAGACAGCGCGGAAGCAGCCCACCATCTCCTGGGGAGCCTGTCATGGTATGCGTTTTCCCACTGCCAGTCACACCATAGGTAAACAGGAGACCTGGGGTGGAAATACAAGTATAACGCCACATCATTCACTAATGCTTTAGCAGCTTCATGATACATCACCTCAAAAGTTTCACATCATAAGAAGCTTTTTTTTTTAGGGATGGGAGGGTTTTAATATTACTAATTTAAGCTGATTATGATAAATAATTAAGTGATATTGTATAAGTTAAAATGTTATTTTCTGACACACTTGTTGTAAGATGTAAAAACGAATAAAGAATTTTAAAAAAAAGAAGCTGTTTGGGTTTTTTTTTTTACATTTAATTTATTCATTTTTGAATTCTTACAACAAGTGAATTAAACATAATACAAACAATTTTCATATATCACTTAATAAAACACTGGGATGGTATAAAGCACAGTTACTTACCGTAACAGGTGTTATCCAGGGACAGCAAGCAGATATTCTCACATGTGGGTGACGTCATCCACGAAACCCCGACGCGGACAGCTTTTCAAGCAAACTTGATTGAAGATTCAAGTTTGCTGTGCTGCACCACGCATGTGTGTGCCTTCCTGCTCCACTAGAGGGCGCATCCCCTCTTTGTGGTCTCCAGTTCAGATAGCCAGAAAAGAAGCCCACCCCGGGGAGGTGGGAGGGTTGCGAGAATATCTGCCTGCTGTCCCTGGATAACATCTGTTAGGTAAGTAACTGTGCTTTATCCCAGGACAAGCAGGCAGCATATTCTCACATGTGGGTGACCTCCAAGCTAACCAAAAAAGGGACGGAGGGAAGGTGGCAATTTAGGAAAACAGATTACGCAAAACCAACTGGCCAAACCAGCCGTCGCTCCTGGACAAAGTATCCAGACAGTAGTGCGAGGCAAAGGTATAAACCAAAGACCAAGTGGCAGCCTTGAAGATCTCCTCGATAGGCGTGGACCTGAAGAAAGCGACAGAAGCTGCCATCGCTCGGACCTTATGTCCCGTGACCCGACCATGCAGCGCGAGACCAGCCTGAGCATAGCAGAAGGATATACAAGCCGCCAACCAATTCGACAAGGTGCGCTTGGAAACAGGATGGCCCAAACGATTGGGATCAAAGGACAAAAACAACTGAGGAACCTTCCGATGAGACTGAGTGCGTTGAAGATAAAAAGCCAACGCCCTCTTACAGTCAAGAGTGTGAAGCGCCACTTCCCCAGGATGAGAATGGGGCTTGGGAAAAAAAACTGGAAGGACAATGGACTGATTGAGATGGAAATCAGACACCACCTTAGGCAAAAACTTGGGATGAGTGCGGAGAACCATGTCATGATGGAAGACAGTAAAAGGCAGATCTGCCACCAAAGCCTGGAGCTCACTCACCCTACGAGCAGAGGTGAGCGCAATCAGGAAGACAACCTTCCAAGTCAGAAACTTCAGGGGAGACTTATCCATAGGTTCAAACGGAGGTTTCATAAGTTGAGCGAGAACAACATTGAGATCCCAAACCACAGGAGGAGGCTTGAGAGGTGGATGAACATTCAAAAGCCCCCGCATGAAATGCGAAACCAGGGGGTGAACAGAGAGGGACTTCCCATCAAGCTGCTGATGGAAGGCAGCAATCGCACAAAGATGCACCCGAATAGAATTTGTCTTAAGACCAGACTGGGACAAATGAAGCAAATACTCCAGAACCGAGGACACAAAAGCAGACAGAGGTTCCAGATGATTGGAAGAACACCAGGAAGTGAATCTAGTCCACTTCTGGGAATAACAGAGCCTCGTCGAAAACTTGCGAGAGGCTTCCAAAACCTCCCTGACCGACTGGGAAAACTGCTCAGAAGGAGTCAGGTGGAAAGGAACCAAGCCGTCAGATGTAGCGATGGCAGATTGGGATGCAACAGCGAACCCCGACTGAGACAGCAGAGAGGGAAAAACAGGCAGAAGAAGAGGCTCCCTGACACTGAGTTGAAGAAGCAGGGAGAACCACGGCTGTCGAGGCCACCGAGGAGCAACCAGGATCAGAGTGGCATGCGTCGATTTGAGATGCACCAGCGTCCGCAAGATCAGAGGAAAAGGCGGAAACGTGTAAAGGAACTTCCCCTCCCAAGCGAGGAGGAAGGCATCTGCCTCGAGATGATCCGGGGAGTACATCCGGGAACAAAAGAGAGGCAGTTTGTGATTGAGGGGGGAAGCGAACAGGTCTGTCTGAGGGTACCCCCACCACTCGAACACCTGACGCAAGACCCGGGAATGCAGAGACCACTCGTGTGGTTGCAGCAGACGACTCAGCTTGTCCGCCAGACAGTTTCGATCTCCCTGAATGTAAACCGCACGAAGAAAAATATTGTGACGAATCGCCCAATCCCAAAGGCGAAGGGCCTCCCTGCAAAGAGACAGGGACCCTGTGCCCCCTTGTTTGTTGATATAATATATCGCCACCTGACTGTCCTTGCGCACCAGGACCACCTGGTCCTGAAGCAGATGACAAAAGGTCACAGCTGCTAAGTAAATGGCCCGAAGTTCCAACAGATTGATGTGACAGCGACGGTCCTCTGCTGACCACAGACCCTGGGTCCAGAGACCATCGAGATGAGTCCCCCCAAGCATACTCCGATGAGTCCGTTGTCAGGACCTTGTGATGCGGAGGGGCGAGAAAGAGCAAATCCCTGGAAAGATTGGAAGAGTTGGTCCACCAACGGAGCGAGCGCCTCAAAGAAGGAGTCACCTCGATGAGATAGGAAGCGGGGTCCCGGTCCTGGCGCCACTGAGAGGCCAGGGTCCACTGAGGATTCCGAAGGTGCAACCAGGCAAACGGCGTAACATGGACGGTGGAGGCCATGTGGCCCAAGAGAATCATCATTCGCTTCGCTGATACCGAGGGCAACTGAGAAACCTGTTCGCTCAGATGGACAAGAACCGCCTGCCGAGAATGAGGCAGGAAGGAGCGAAGGCGAACCGTATCCAGCACGGCCCCGATGAATTGTAGGGATTGCGAGGGGCACAACTGGGACTTTGGGAAGTTTACCTCGAACCCCAGACCCTGAAGAAACGTAATAGTCTGTCAGGTCGCTGAGATAACCCCCTCCCTCGACGAGGCCTTGATCAGCCAGTCATCAAGGTAGGCGAAAACGCCGGGGTCGACTTTTGAGGGTACCTCCGCGGAGGAGCACGATAGGCCCTCGAAGGAGCCAGCTTGGCCTTAGGTCGCACGAGGGAAGCAAAGGACCGCTCATGCTCCGAAAGGCATTTCGTAGCCGCCTCGATGGAGTCGTCGAAGAGCTCGTTCACCACACAGGGAAGATTGGCCAGGCAATCCTGGAGGTTAGGATCCATGTCAACCAGCCTAAGCCACGCCAGCCGGCAAATGGCTATGGCAAAGGCGGACACCCGAGACGATAGCTCAAAGGCCGCATGAAAAAGATGGAGACGAAGGTGGGACAGAGAATCCACCAGCTGCCCAAACGCAACCCGGCGGGAGGCAGGCAAGTCGTCCTGGAAGATGGGTAAAGACCAGACCAGGAATTTGAGATAGGATGTGAACGTGAACGAATAGTTCAGGACACGACTCGCCATCATCGAATTCTGGTACAGCCTCCGCCCAAATTTATCTAAAGTTTGCCCTTCCCGCCCCAGCGGAACCGCCACCGACACACGGGAGGAGTGAGACTTCTTGAGCGAGGACTCAGCCAGCAAGGACTGGTGAGATAACTGCGCTCGCTCAAACCCCGGGCAGGGAACCGTCCGATATTTAGATTCCATCTTGGACGGAACCGCAGTGACCGCGTAAATTGCGGATAAAGGCCTGCCGGAGCACCGGGGAGCCGAAGAGACTCTTGAGGCAGAGACGGCATGTCAAGCTCCTCCAAAAATTCTTTGGTATACTTGGAGCCCGTTTGGAGGTCCAAATGGAGGGCTCGCCCCATGTCCTGCACGAACCTCGTGAAAGAGGACGGACGAGCATGCCCCAGGTCCTCAGGAGGGGTGGTCGAATGGGACCGCCGGGTAGCCGAAAACGAGGGGGAAGCCTCCCGAGAATAGCGAGGTTCCCTTTCAGCTCACCCGCGCTCCGAACCCCAGGACACCGCGCTTAGGGAGCAAGCCGGGGTCAAGGACCAGAGTGCGAGGCACCGAGGTCCAAACTTCTCGGCCCGGAGCCCCGGACCGAGGAAGAGTCAAAAGCAACCAGGGATTGGAGAGAGACAACTCCGAAACCAGGAGGGGCCCCGCAGCACGCACCGCCGGTGATCGACCCTGTCTCGGGGGGGAATCCCGGGCACGCTTGGCCAGTCGCCGGGATGGGATCAAAACAGGCTTCGTCCGGCGCTTCGCCTCCCGGCGCCCCGAGGGCAAGGAACGCCTTGAGGCCCTGGGCGAGGAGTCAGAAGAGGAGAGACGCCGGGAACGGTGCACCTTGCCCCGAGGGGCCTCGACGCGAGGCTCAGGCTGGTCCGGCACACGCGAGGTCGAGGCCGGTTGCAGGTGGGCCAACGCCGAGGAGAGCTCCAAGAATATCATGGCTCGGAGCATGTCTTGAAAAACAGGCACCGACAGCATCGAAGATATATCGGGCACCGTAGTGCACTCCACCAAGGGCAACCTCGACATCGAGTATTCCCGCGTGGTGGATGCATGCCCCAAAGGCTTGGAGGACTTAGCTGGGACCAGAGGCAGGGCACCCCCCCCCCCTTGCACTGCTAGAGCCCCCGAGGAGGACTTCTTCACTGGCATCGAACCTGAAAAAGGAAGAGGGGACTTACCCGGAGTCGAGGACTTTAAGGTCTTCGAGGACGAGGACATCTGAGGCAGGGCCGAGGTCAAGGCCGGGGCCGAGACTGAGGCCTGCTCCGCGGCAAAAAGGTCCGCCATACAGGCCTGACGGCGGTGCAGAGCACGAGCCTGAAAAGTAGCGCATAAGGGGCAGGAGTCGGTAGGATGGTCAGTCCCCAGGCACAAGATGCACCACCGATGGGGATCGGTAATCGACAGCAGCCGATCACACCGGGTGCACTTCTTAAATCCGGATAAGGGCCGGGACATATGCAAAAGCAAAAGCCGCGGCCAATCAAGGCCACGACGACCCGGGAGCCCCCGGGCGTCGAAAAAAACGCGAAACTATGCAAAAACAATAAACAAGCAGGAAAGAAAAAAACGCACAGCGACTCCGTACGAAAAACAACAAAGCTGCGGTGCTAGAAGGCACGTTGGGACGGAGCTACCAAGAACAGTGTCTTACTGGCTCCGCGGAAACTAATGAACTGGAGACCACGAGGAGTGGATGCGCCCTCTAGTGGAGCAGGAAGGCACACACATGTGTGGTGCAGCACAACAAATTTGAATCTTCAATCAAGTTTGCTTGAAAAGCTGTCCGCGTCGGGGCTCCGTGGATGACATCACCCACATATGAGAATATGCTGCCTGCTTGTCCTGGGCCAATTATAATTTTTTTTAAAAAATCTAATTCTGTTAAAAGTACAAATTTTTGGTTTTTTCTCTTACATAGAGCTTTTTGGACCCCAATTAGATTACAAAAGTTGAATAGCTCTAAGTCTAATAGATGCTGGCATTGTAATCTCGAAGTAGGGACTCTAGATAATTTATTTGGGGATCAAATAAATTGTTTATTGGAAAACCATGTGGCATTATCTTATGATACAATTCTATTCGGAATATCAATGAGGGCAGAGAGTCAAATTTCGTCTAACAATAATAAGCTTTTATTGATCATGACAGGAGTCGCCATACAACAAATCACATTTAATTGGAAGAACTGGAATAGGCTCAATTATTGCTTCTAGTGGAATTCATTATGTCACATCTATAAAATGGAAAGAGCAATTGCTATACAAAGAGGGAATTATAATAATTTTAATAAAATCTGGGTGCCATTGACAAGATATTGTAATGAATAAACACCATTTTTCCATTATAAATGCAATAAGAAGGAAAGGTTGGGGGAGGGATTTTATAATTTTTATCATATAAAATAAAGAGTACCGTATTTTCACAATATAACGCGCACGTTATACACGATTTTACAAACCGTGCGCGTTATACGTGTGAGCGCGTTTTACAACTTTTTTTTTCAATCCGATCGGCATCCCCCCTGCGAACCGGCATCCTCCCCCCCCCCCATTCTCTATCTCCGTCTGCTGGTAGATGTGTGCTATCCCATTGGTCTCTTGATTCATCTGCTGCTGTTGCTAGGGAAATGGCATACCAGCCGGTACCACACTCTTAAGGAAACACTGGAACAACCGCTTTGAGATCTAGCAAGCACTGAAGGGTCTGGCGAAAGGCTATCATCGACCATGCCGCCTGACACGGAGAGGCTAGATATGATCTGGCAGAGAGCGGCAAACTCTAGAGCATAACTGTCCCGCACCACATCCAGGACCCACTGATCGGTCCAATTGGGAAACAAGTTGCACATCCAGGCACCCACCAGAACCAAAGGGGCGTCAGCAAAGAGCCATCGTGCAGGACAGGCAGCGGGGGAACCAGCGGGAGGACTCCCAGCCCCCCCAACGGGCTCCCCCAAAAGGACTGCATACGCTGAGCCAACTGACCCTGGGGAAAAATCGGAAGCCTGGAAAGAAGCAGCCCCACGCCCAGGGCGAAACTGGCAAAATTCCCGCAGACGCCCCGGGCAGTGCCACATCAAGACGCTGGGCAGGCACGGTCCTCAGGCAGATGGGGCACCTTAGAGTCCATCAGAGTCTGAACCAACTTATCTAAGTCCTCCCCAAACAAAAACGACCCCGAAAGGGAAATTTTGGAAGTTTAGTTTTGGATGCGGCAACCGCCGACCGAGCGCGAAGCCACAAGTAAGACGCGCGGCCACCAAAAGCTCCAGACTTAGCCGCAGGCCACACCAAGGCATAAAGAGTCATCTGAGAGGAACGAGGCAGCCATCTCAATCTTCGCCATCTCCTGATCCACTAAGAACCAGTCATCAGACTCACGATCCAGGACACGCTCAGACCACCGAAACATGGCGCAAGCCACCAGCCCCACACAAATAGCCGCCTGGACCCCCAAGGCAGAGACATCTAAATTCTGCTTAAGAAGTGTCTCTAACATATGCTACCCAGAGACCCTAAGGGCAGAACCACCCGCAACAGGCACGGTATGCCACTTAGCAATCTCCGAGACCACCGCATCCACAACTGGCAAAAATAAGGTAGCCCTATCCTCCACCGGGATGGGATACCAACAAGCCAGGGTGCACATCAACCGAAAAGGCGCCCCCGTCGAATTCCTCTGCGCCAGCACAATATCCCGAAAATCCTGATGCACAGGAAAAGAGCAAAAGCAGAGGGGCCCCCCCTACATGGGGTCTCCGGTGGCGCAACACCGAAGAGACCTGCTAAATCAGGTCTAAAAGTGCATCCCTCTGAATAAAAGGCACACCACGGACGTCTCTGCGCCGAAGATGGGAAACCTGATGCCCCGCTGCCAGCGGCTGTCCCCCCTAGAGGATCCTGGAAGCCTGCCAAAGCACCCAGGTCCTCATCCTCTGACCACCAATCTGCAATCCAAGCCCCCCCCCCCCCCCCAGGGCTTGGATGAGGGAGGAGGAAGAGGGGACACCAAACGAAAAGAGGGAGGCAAAAACCACAAGGGGTGCGGAAGGAAAAAACTACCCCCGAAACCCCCCGGGCGCACATGGGACCTCCAACTGTCTGCACAAAGAAAGAAATTAAATCAGAGGGGAAAAAAACCCCGGAGGACCCTAGGGACTCCCTGCCCCAGCAGGGGTCCCAGCTGAAACCTTCCCCTGTGTTTGCAAAACAGGGGGAAGGTCACCTGAGGTTCCAGACAAAATGGAGGGAAATGTCTGTCAAAATGGCGAAGATCCCGCCAAAAATAACTCCTTCAGGGCCTGTAGCAGCTGGGAATCCAAAACTGTCCCAGACGCTAAAGCAGGCCAAGTCGGCATCAGCTGTTGAAAAATCACCTGAGAGGGAATCAGCTGCCTCACTGCCTTCAACCGGCTCACGAGGCACTAAGGCCGAGGAGCTCTGGACGCCTGCAGCCGCTGCCGTCGAAGCTCCACCACCTCACCGGCCCAAACCACCGAGTTCAGGCCGGCTGCGAATGCCTCACGGCTAGACCAAATTGTGTCCCACTCCCCTGGAGAAGGACACAATTGCTCTGTACGTGACTTAGCTAGAAGAAAAGTGCTGGTTAGTGCAAAAATACAGTAAAATATAGTAAATTGACAGGGAAGCAACCCTGCAGACTGGCACTACCTCGGGATTTTTTTTTTTTTTTTACAGAACAGACTCCACAGGCTCTCAAAGCAATAGGCCTTGCTTGATTTAAGGGGCAAGGCTTACTGCTGAGGCTCCTCTAAAAAATGTGGGGAGGTGGAGGAAGTGGGGGGAGGGACCCCGCTTGAGACCCGCCTGGTTTGAGACCCCCGAGGTCGGACAGACCCCCAAACAGGGCCCGCCCAAGCTCTGTCCGGCCAAAAACAGGGACTAGAAACCTTCTAAACAAATACCAACAGCCCTACCAAGGGAAATGGGTACAGATCACTCACACCTGCTGTAGACTGAAGTAGACTGTTAAGAATAGAGAAGGGGATATCTTAGGTACTATTCCAGTTTTGTTTTCAGTCTCCACCTACTGGTCATGATTGGATATATACCATTTCGTAAAGATTAACTTCTACTGGTCTGGAGAGTGCTAAAGAAATGTGTTATATGTGAAGGTTGTAATTTGTTATTTCTCTTTTGGATGTCTTATTGTACTCCGCATAGAATTGCAGGATATGCGGAATATAATTTATTTATAAATTCTTTATTCATTTTAACATTCATTTTTACAAGTGCATCATAATATATCATTTGAATTTATACAATATCACTTGATTATCTATCATAATCAATCTAAATTAATAATATTTAAACCCTCCCTCCCAACCTTATTATTTCATATGTAACTACATAAATCATATAATACTTATATACAATCTTTCTAATATTCTAAAATAGAATATAAGATTAGAAATCCCTCCCCCCACCCCACACTTTGCAATCGTACCAATAAGGGAAAAATGTTACTTACTCAATACAATATTCTATTAATGGTCCCCAAACCTCCTGAAATTTATTAAAATTTCCTTTCTGTGTGGCTAGTATTCTTTCCATCTCATATGTATGACACAGAGAATTCCACCAGAAACTATAATTTAATCTGCTCCAGTTTTTCCAATTAAATGTAATCTGTTGAATGGCAACTCCTGTCATAAGTATGAGCTTATTATTTTTTGAAAAAATTTGACTTTTCTTCCTCATTGACATTCCAAATAATATAGTATCATATGATAAAGCCACCGGATTTTCTAATAAACAATTTATTTATCCCCATATCAATTTCCAAAAAGCTAAAATAAATGGACAATAGAATAATAAAGGATCTAAAGTCCCTGCTTCAAGAAGACAATGCCAACATCTATTAGACTTAGAGCTATCCAATTTTTGTAAACGAGCAGGGGTCCGGAATGCTCTATGTAACAGAAAAAAACAAGTTTGTCTCATAGATGCCAACATTGTACATCTTATCCTCCAAGACCAAATTCTTGGCCATTGAGACGCAGTAATTTGATGCTTGATCTCAATGATCCAAATGTCCCGAAGACCAGTCTTTGTTTTTTTATTCATAAATCCAGATATCAATTTATACCACTGTACAGCCTGGTGTCCCAGGAAGTCCACCTGAAAGCATAAGAACTCCAAACTATATTGATTATTAAGATTTTTCCATTCAGGGAACCCCGCCTGTATGGCCTGCTTCCGTTGGAACCATCTAAAAAAACTTTGGGATTTTTCAAGACCAAATTTATGTTGCAACTGAAAAATCAAGCTGTTTATTTCAAACACAAGATCTCCACAATTAGAACTACCTTCAACAACTCTTCAACCAACCTAGATGAGATACAATCAACCCCCCTCAATAGAAGAAGCCATAATTGCAGATAGAACTTGGACCACCTTCCCAACTCTACAATGGTCCGACTTGAACCAAATATACAAAAAATATAGCCATACATCATGCGACCTGAATAACTGTCCATCTTATCTTCTTACAAATGCATCCCTTAAGTTCAAAACTAGCCTCATGCAATGGATTCAAACTACACTCAATGAAGGTCAATTCCCACAAGAACTAGGCGAGATTATAATCACCCCTCTACTGAAAGATCAAAAAGGTCCTTTAGATATTCCTAACAATTACAGACCCATCGCCTCAATCCCACTGTATGTCAAACTGACTGAAGGTCTTACAGCACAGTACCTCACCAATTACCTAGATGACCACAATATACTACATTCCTCTCAATCTGGATTCAGAACAAGTCATAGCACGGAAACCCTGCTAGCAACACTGCTCGACATAGCTCGACAGTTCCTCAGCCAAGGACGCAAGATCCTAATAATCCAACTAGATCTCTCCACCGCTTTTGATCTTGTTGACCACACCATTCTACTCCAGATATTAGATGCCATTGGGATTTCTGGCATGGTCTATAACTGGTTCCAAGGATTCCTCAAAACAAGAACTTATAGTCAAACTAAAAGATGTTAAATCAGATCCATGGTCTAACCCTTGCGGAGTGCCTCAGGGGTCTCCACTCTCACCCATTCTATTTAATCTCTTTATATCCTCTCTCGGCACCACCTTAGATATTTTAAACGTAACATCTTTCAGCTATGCAGACGACATTACCATTCTCCTCCCCTATGATACCCAAGACCACATCTCATCTAGTCACCTGGAAATAATTTTGGAGGAAGTAGAAAAAAATGGATGACCAACCACAAATTGAAGTTAAATGCAGACAAAACCAAATTCCTCATGTAGAAACAGACAAAAACCCATCCATAACAGAACTGGAAATTAAAACAATCAACATTTCACTTAAAATTCTGGGTGTGTTAATAGACAGATGTTGTACTATGCAGACTCAATTAAATAAAACTACCCAAAAAGCATTCTTCACAATGCGCAACCTAAGAAAAATTAGAAAATACTTTGATAAAGATTATAGGATCATTGTTCAATCCCTTGTACTAGGTCTAGTAGACTACTGCAATATTCTCTATTTGCTTTGCCCCATTAATATGATCAAACAACTACAGACAGTTCAGAATACAGCTCTCAGGCTAATTTATTCTCTCGGAAAATTTGACCATATCACTAATGCCTACCTAGAATCACATTGACTACCGATTCGAGCTAGAATTCAATTCAAACTATACTATATACTCTTTAAAGTAATCTACGGTACGGCACCCACCTATCTATGCAATCGCCTAAATCGTCTACTTCCAACAAGAACTAGGAGATCACAGACCCTATTCTCCTACCCACCACTCAAAGGCACTCAGCGCAAAAAGCTATATGATAACCTCCTAGCAACACATGCAGCAAAAATTGAATCTTCCATCTCTATTTTTTTTTTGTAATTCTTTATTCATTTTTAAAACTTTCATCAAGTGTACAACAATCATAATAAACACAACTGGAACTTGTGGAGGAGGAGTGTGTGGTGCAGTGGTTGGATCTACAGCCTCAGCACCCTGGGGTTGTGGGTTCAAACCCCGCACTGCTCCTTGTGACCCTGGGCAAGTCACTTAATCCTCCATAGCCCCAGGTACGTTAGATAGATTGTAAGCCCGCCGGGACAGATAGGGAAAATGCTTGAATACCTGATTGTAAAAAAACCGCTTAGATAACCTTGATAGACGGTATATAAAATCCTAATAAACTTGAAACTTGAAACAATTAATCAGAGCACTTGCATATCTTATCATTATAATCTAAAAATACAAATGTAACCCTCTCCCTACCCTCCCTCAAAGCCCTTCATTCATAATAAGAAACCTATATTTGTATCCCTCCCCCCTCCCAATACTATATGGTGTATAACTAATAGAAAAATGGCATTTAATCAAGACAAAAAGACGTTAATGGCTCCCAAATTTTAATAATTTCCATTTTGTATCGCTATTGATCTTTCCATTCTATATATGTGACATAATGAATTCCACCAAAAATTAAAATTCAGCCTACTATGATCTTTCCATCTCTAAATTGTTAACTACAACATCTGACCTCAAAGTATTCCGCAAAGAAATCAAAACTCTCCTATTTATAAGGTATATTCAACCTACTTAAACTCTTCCTTCCCCTATCCTTTCTATAATATCCCCAAGTATAGTCTACTACCTGGTACCTTCTTCTCAATGTCCTAATAAAGTAACCGGAATTCCATTTAATCAACATGACTCCTAACATCTTCTACTAAATCATCTACTTAATCATCGTATTGAAATCAGTCAAGCCTAAAATACTCTTAGGGATATTTGGAGCATTGAGATTAAGCATGATATTTCAGCATCTCAATGCCACAAATTTGGTCTTGGAGAATGAGATGTACAATAGAAACATAGAAATAGACGGCAGATAAGGGCCCATGGCCCATCTAGTCTGCCCACCTTAATGTCCCTCCCCTACCTTTGCCCTGTGAATAGATCCCATGTGCCGATCCCATTTGGCCTTAAAATCAGGCACGCTGCTGGCCTCAATCACCTGTAGTGGATGGAAGACTATTCCAGCGATCAACCACTCTTTCAGTGAAAAAGAATTTCCTGGTGTCACCTCGTAGTTTCCCGCCCCTGATTTTCAACGGATGCCCTCTTGTTGTCGTGGGACCCTTGAAAAAGAAGATATCTTCCTCCGCCTCGATGCAGCCCGTAAGATACTTGAACGTCTCGATCATGTCCCCACTCTCTCTGCGCTCCTCGAGCGAGTATAGCTGTAATTTGTCAAGCCGTTTTTCGTATGGTAGATCCTTGAGTCCCGAGACCATCCGGGTGGCCATTCTTTGCACCGACTCCAGTCTCAGCACATCCTTGCGATAATGCGGCCTCCAGAATTGCACACAGTATTCCAGGTGGGGCCTCACCATGGATCTATACAATGGCATAATGACTTCCGCCTTACGACTGACGAAACCCCTTCGTATGCAGCCCATGATTTGTCTTGCCTTGGACGAAGCCTGCTCCACTTGATTGGCAGACTTCATGTCCTCACTGACGATTACCCCCAAGTCTCGTTCTGCTACCGTTTTTGCTAGGATCTCGCCATTAAGGGTATAAGACTTGCATGGATTCTGGCTGCCCAGGTGCATAACTTTGCATTTTTTGGCATTGAAGTTGAGTTGCCATGTCCTAGACCATCGCTCCAGTAGGAGTAGGTCGTGCATCATGTTGTCGGGCACTGAATCTTCGTCTGTTGTGCATTTGCCCACTACATTACTCAGTTTGGCGTCATCAGCGAATAATGTTATTTTACCTCGAAGCCCTTCTGCCAAATCTCTTATAAAGATGTTGAATAGGATTGGGCCCAAGACTGAGCCCTGTGGTACTCCACTAATCACCTCCGTCATTTCGGAGGGGGTGCCGTTCACCACCACCCTTTGGAGCCTACCTCCAAGCCAGCTCCCAACCCATTTCGTCAATGTGTTACCTAATCCTATAGAACTCATCTTGCTCAGTAACCTGCGGTGTGGTACGCTATCGAATGCTTTGCTAAAGTCCAGGTACACGATGTCCAGGGACTCCCCAATATCCAGCTTCCCCGTTACCCAGTCAAAGAAGCTGATCAGGTTGGATTGGCAGGATCTCCCCTTAGTAAATCCATGTTGTCGGGGATCCCGTAGATTCTCCTCATCCAGGATCTTATCTAATTGGTGTTTGATTAGAGTTTCCATTAGTTTGCTCACTATTGATGTTAGACTCACTGGTCTGTAGTTTGCTGTCTCCATCTTTGAGCCTTTCTTGTGGAGTGGAATGACGTTAGCCGTCCTCCAGTCCAACGGGACGCTGCCTGTACTAAGGGAGAGGTTTAAAAGCGCGGACAGTGGCTCCGCCAAGACATCACTCAGCTCCCTAAGCACCCTGGGGTGCAGGTTGTCCAGCCCCATTGCTTTGTTAACCTTGAGCTTTGACAGCTCACCGTAGACACTGCTGGGCGTAAACTCAAAGTTACTAAACGGGTCAACTGAGCCAACCCTTGTCTGTAGCTGAGGGCCGAGCCCTGGCGCTTCTCGGGTGAAGACTGAGCAGAAGTATTCATTTAATAGTTGGGCTTTTTCCGAATCCTTTTCCACATAGTCTCCGTCTGGTTTCCTAAGACGTACAATCCCGCCTGAGTTTTTTCTTCTATCACTGATATACCTGAAGAAGGATTTATCTCCCTTCTGGATGTTCTTTGCTAGAGACTCCTCCATGAGGAATTTAGCCTCCCTGACTGCTGTTTTGACGGCTTTTGATTTGGCCAGGTAGTCTGCTCTAGAGTCCTGCTTCCCTGATTGTTTGTAAGAGATGAATGCTTTTTTCTTCTCCTTGATCAGGTCTGAGATCTCCGCAGTAAACCACTGTGGCTTATTGTTCCTTCGCCGTTTACTTACTGATTTTACATAGCGGTTTGTTGCTTCTTGTCAGCGCCTATGAAACAAACTTGGTTTTTTTTGTTACATAGAGCTTTTTGGACCCCAGTTAGATTGCAAAAGTTAAATAGTTCTTTGTCTAATAGATGCTGGCATTGTAATCTGGATATAGGGACTTTAGATCATCTTTTGTTCTATTGTCCCCATATCTTAGCCTTTTGGAACTCAATCTGGGATCAAGTAAATTGTTTATTGGAAAATCACGTAGCATTAACTTATGATACTGTACTTTTTGGTATGTCTATGAGAAAAAAGAGTCAGATATCAATGTGTAATAACAAACTTTTATTGATTTTGACCGGAGTAGCCATTCAACATATTACTAATAACTGGAAAGACCATAGTAGGCTCAATTTTAAATTTTGGTGGAATTCAGTTTGCCACATATACAGAATGGAAAGATCAATAGCGGTGCAAAATGGAAATTATAAAAACTTCATTAAAATTTGGGAACCATTAACGTCCTTTTGTCATGATTGATGCCATTTTCCTAATATTTTTATATTTAATATGTAAGATAAGGGTGGGGTGGGGGAGGGTTTCTATTACATGTAAAATAAAAATTACTAAAAGGATTTCAGGATGGGAGAGGGAGGGTTATATTTACAACTATACGTTATAATGATAAGATGTACAAGTGGTTAAATCTATGTTATTGTGTTGCAATTTTTGTACACTTGATGAAAGTTTTAAAATGAATAAAGAATTATAAAAAAAAAAAAAAAAAGAAATCAGTCAAGCCTCTAAGTAATGTAACCAGATTTAATTTTTCAATGATATATAATTTACTATGTTAAGTACTGCCTATGTAATTGTAACTCTCTTTGTAATGTAACTAGAAATAATTTCTTTATAATGTTTCCAGAAAATAAAAACATCCTATGTATTTATCTTTGTCTTTATCTATTCTAGCTTCATAGTCTAATAATTATTTTCTCAGGTACTTTAGCTAGATTGTGTGCCTTCAGGACAGTCAGGGAATTTCTAAGTACTTTTCTTCATTTATTTTATTTTATTGCATCTCTTTTGTATCTTTATTGTAAACCGCTTCGAACCTCACAGTATAGTGATATAAAAGAAATAAATTATTATTATTATTATTATTTACCATTAGATATGACATAGTCTAGAGTTCTTATACGTGTCATCACCCAATGCTTCCAGATGACCTTAAATCCGCCAATTTGAATCTTGGAGTTAAGCCATATAGTTTGACTCACCCTCTGACAAAATGGAGGAGCTTCTCGCCAATACCGGCACAAGACCTGCTGAAAAAAACTCCCGAGGCCTGCAGCGGCAAAGAGGCCTGAACCGCCCAGGCCGCTATTGCAGGCAAGCTGGCAGCAGCAGTAAGGGAGTCTCCAGCAGTATCTGCATTATGGAAAACCTTTTTTCCCTGACCGTCAGCAGCTGGGGAAATCCCTGCGTGGGTGGTAAGGGAAGCCCAGGCTTCCCCCCCTGCCTGCTGCCGATGTGCGAAGCACTCACGAAGGGGACCCCTGCTTGCTGGTATCCGAAGCCGATGAGGATTCCCCTTTGTGGCAGCGGGCACACCGCAAACACAGGCCAGCTGCAACAACCTCACAGTGTAAACATAATGAGCACTCTGTCCCTTTAAAAGTGATCATTGCGAAAACTGCTAGTAGCTGAAAAATAAAAGTGTCAGTTAGCAATTAAATACAATTTACCTCAATTGAAGGCTTCCCTTCAGACCGGCACAGCATCAGGATTTTTTTCTTCTCAATATAACTGTAAGGGACAATTGAACAAACCCCACTAGCTCTCAAAGCTATATGCCTTGCCAGTATTTGGTGGCACCTCTACAGTAAAAGTTTGGGGGAGGTGGGGGAAATGGGAGAGGAAGGACTCGACCAGTTAAGTGTGGCACCCCTGAGGTTGGATGGACCCCTGAAAGGGTCCCCCAAGCTCAATCCGGACCACAGAGACAAGAAGGCCAATTTTTTTTTTTTTTGAGAAATATGTTTTATTAGTTTTCAAAAAAGAATAACAACCACAGCAATAGTACATGGTGTACAACAATAATCATGGATACCAAAGTACAGCTCAAATTCACCATAATCCTATACCATCACCCCCTCCCCCTCCCACAACCCTAACAGAAAGGAAATGCAACATAAAATCCACTCCAGTACAAGCTCAATAAAATAATCATACATTTAACAAGTGACTACGAGCTCGTGGTGTTAAAGTATCCCAGAAAGGTGTCCAACATAGACAGAATAACCTGCCAAGAAGGCCAATTTAAACAAAATCCAACTACCCTACACTAAGCCAGGTAAAGACTGCACA
Source organism: Geotrypetes seraphini (assembly GCF_902459505.1). Classification (NCBI taxonomy): domain Eukaryota; kingdom Metazoa; phylum Chordata; class Amphibia; order Gymnophiona; family Dermophiidae; genus Geotrypetes; species Geotrypetes seraphini. Next base: position 75,029,105 of record NC_047097.1, on the reverse strand, counting down.
GGCTTCCCACCTCCACCTGCTGGAGACTGAGAACAGACAGACTGTACTTGGGACTGCACAGCCCACTTGTACTACAGCAAAAAGTTTGTGTCTCAAGTCTCCACCTGCTGGTAGAATTGCGTTATAACCCATCAGTGCTGTGCAGGTCTGGAGGGACGATAAAGAATGGTGTTTGCAAGGAGAAAGAATAGGGGAGCAGAGAGGGAAAAATACTAAGGGATGAAATTTGCAGGAAGAAGGGAGAACAAGCAAAAAGGAGGGATTCAAGCTAATCTGGGGATAGAAAGAGCTGACAGAATCAAGGCAAACAAAAGAAAGCTGAAGAAGAGAGGATGTCAAGTCTTGGGCAGGAAGAAACTAAACCTTCTGATAAGGTAATTCAGCACAAAAAAATAAAGCGGGCAGAGTTTTCAAAGCTTTTGCACAGATTTCTTCCAGGATCAATAGATGCCTGTAATCTATAAAACATTCCTTAATTAAAAAGTCAATGTATGTAAAATGCATGAACAAAAAATCAAGTAGTAATAGCCTACCGTTCCTCCCATGAATGAGGTCTTCCACCAGAGGTTTAGCCACAACATCAAAAAGCTCTTTCTGCGCGACCCGAGTTCCAAACACTTGCTTAAATGAATACTGAGTCTGCAAAAGAAGGAGGCCAAGAATTAGTGCCAAACTTCCACTGGCTTGAGGTAAGGTAGTCCTTAGCAAAAAAAGATTCTCTATAAAATCAGTTGCAAATTAAAAATTAAAATAATTCATCTCACTTTTAAATAAATAACCAATATAGTTTTTTTTTATATATTTTATTTCTTTATTAATTTTCAATTTAAATCAAGCTAAACACTTGTACAGAAAGCAATAGTCATAAAACAAAATAATGCTTTGAACATCTTGCAAAAATAACTTCTATAATTTTAATTTTTCGCTAATTTAAAATCTTGGATCCTTTAGGAGGACTTGAGCTTAAATAGTTAAATAATGTTTTCTTACCAATATAGTTTTTTGTTGTGCTGGGAAAAGAAGAGTTCACTAAAGGAGTAGAATGCTATTTTTGTTGACGCTAAGGCAACTTCAATGGTCATGATGGTTAACAGTCAAAAGTTGTTCCAGTATTAAAGATAAAAGCAATGCTCCCAGGGCTACAGATGTCTGTTGAAGATGTGGGGAGGACACAGGTACATCAGGCTCCATCTCTGGCCCACTTTTTTGAAGCTACTTTCAAATTCTAATTCCAATCCACTTGCAAAGCACTCAGATCTGTTTGTCATTCCCTCTTTAGTCCCCTACCCCTACCCTATCTGCCTTATCACTCTTTTTTTCTCAATGACACAGACAGATTTTGTGTGCGTTACATACACAAAATAAATTGTCCCATAAAAAAAAGCCCCCCCACCGCCGATGACAGCTCTCCCCAACAATCTCTGATGAACACGACACTGGGAGTGATAAAGAGAGCTAATGGTTACTGCAGATGGGCAGACTAGATGAGCCACTTGGCCTTTAACTGCCATCGTGTTTCTATGTATTAAGATTCCGAGACCCAATTTTTCTTGTAATCAGGTTACTCTTTCCAAAACTGAAATACAATATATAGACGAGAGTACTTTAAGTATGACTCCTTAAGTGGTAACAGTCAAAATACTGAGGGGTGAAATCACAGAAAACTATTTTATATCTCTGAATCCATCCATTGGTCAGGTGAAGAAAATTAACCGATAAGATCTAATTTCTCCACCAAATACTGCAGCTGCCACACTACCACAACTTTTTCAGTCACATTTTGTACCCCTGAAAAGCTTTCACTCTCACTGCTGGTAATCTATTAAGGGGGGGAAGGGACTGGGACATAAAACCACACTCAAAGCAGGTCCCAGTGGGCTCACAATCTATCTAATGTACCTGGGGCAATGCTTGAAAATCAGGCTCATATAGCTAGGGATCATGGAGGAGAATGTCCTTTTGTATTCTGCTCCCTCCTAAAACCTATTTATATTGTAAACACCTCCATCACCCTACAATCCCTTTTGTACCTGTTTTTAGGGCCATTACTGCATATATCTGTCCCCTCCCTTATGCAAAACACTTAAGATTTTCTATGCAATCCCCAGCACTCACTCCCAGAAGGAAAAAAAGGAGCCCTTAGAAAAAGGATACAGTGGGGATATCTTAAGCAACGAATAGAAAAAAGGGTTCCTTTCAAGTTTATTAAAATTTGATATATTGCTTACATATTATCTAAGCGGTGTACATAATTAAAAAGGCTAAAATAGAAAATAGATTGGGGCAACACAAAACCAGGACATACAAGCGAAGTTGAGGAGAGGTGGAACAGCAGCGCATATACTCACTTCTTTATATTCACCGTTGCGATTTACTCGGGTCCCTTCAGGTGGATGCAGCTGGACAGTGGTTTCATTGATGACCTCAATGCAACATTCTTGATCCTGAGAACCGAGTGGCCGCACACGACAGTAAACCTGCAGAAACAGCAGCTGTTCATATGTTCCCTAGGCAAATCTCCAAATGCTTATACAAAACGATGCATTCTTTGGTCATTAGATCAGGACGTATGATCATCACATAACACTAGTGATAGAAATGTCAGCCATTATTCCTATTTAGATTAGATTGAGAGTGGATGGGCATACTCAAACGTGATTTTACCAGACTGTTATGTTGGGAGGAAACCAAGATTGAATAATCCAAAGAAATTTTCAGTTACTGGTCCCACACGCTACAATACCTTGCTACTTTATTAATGTTTAAAACAATTTGATAGTCCTAAGATGGACCTTAAGGCACTCGGGGGGGGGGGGGGGAAGAGTTTGTTCAGCTGTAAAATATTCATCTGAAGCAGCGTCGAGCCGGCAGCACTCTAAACAGGCTGCTTGGCTTTGTCCGTCGGGAATTTCACTCTGCCATGTTACTGATGACATCATCAGTAATGCGGCAGAGTGAAATACCCAACAGACAAGGCCAAGCAGCCTCTTTAGAATGCTGCCGGTCCGACACTGCTTTGGATGAAGGTAGGGCTCGCTCGTGGTCAGTAGGGAGGGAAGGGTAGAGGGTCAGCAGGGGTTCGGCTGTGCTGGGGGGGGGGGGGGTTTGAAGAGTTGCCAGTGAATCTCAGGGTAGGGCTTATATTAAGATCTACCCCGAAAATGATGCTAGGGCTTATTTTCGGGGAAACATGGTATTTAAATGTCTCTATCATATCTCCCCTCTCCCGCCTTTCCACTAGTCTAAAGTATACATATTGAGATCTTTAAGTCTGTCCCCATACTCCTTATGACCATTTTAGTAGCCTTCCTCTGGACCGTTCTCCCAGGGGAGCTCAGAACGGTTTACATGAATTTATTCAGGTACTCAAGCATTTTTCCCTGTCTGTCCTGGCGGCCTCACAATCTAGCTAATGTATCTGGGGCAATGGGGGGATTAAGTGACTTGCCCAGGGTCACAAGGAGCAGCGTGGGTTTGAACCCACCTCAGGGTGCTGAGAGGTAGCTTTAACCACTGCGCCACACACTCCATAATTGTACACAATATTCTAAATGAGGAATCAAACTCATATTACAATAGAGCCTGAGGGCCAGCCTTCACCATTTATAAAAAAAAACTTTGCACCTCTCTCTTTCCATACATTCCCTGCAGGATGGAACAAGTAAGGGGCTGCAAGGCTATTTTTACAGGAAAAATATGGCATTTCCTTAAAGACATGAGTTACTGGAATGCTACCCAGTCCATGCAGGGAATTTATAATTACATAAAAGTTATCATCTCAGAATTTAGTCTGTGCTGCTCTCTTTAACTGCTCAGACTTTTTGAGCATACACTTAAATCTGAGATTACACCAATTTCCAATCACTTCAACGGTCTGAAATAGGGGCAGCTAAACTGCTTATTTACTATCTTGTATGGAAACCCAGAATGACTTTGTTTTGGCCAAGTTTCACAAGATATGTAACATCCCCAAGAGCTCTAGTTTTGCTAGTTTGTTCTAGTAAGTTTTCCCGATTACCACTAAGTTCCTACAATAAAGAACATAATACTTATTCTTTGGAGACAGTATCCTTCAGATATGCGAGAAAGAGCCCTCATAGGCAGAGCCACCAATTTAGAGATTTATACACAACTGCTATGAATTCTATCAATGGTATGGGCAAGATAAACAGACCGATCCTTTCCAAAGCCCAACTAGAAGCCCATGTTCACTGGAGGAAGGTTCTCTAGAGTCCGATTCATGTCCAATGAGGTGGAGTCAGTAGAACAGTGGGCCCCACAACTGCACTGGTGGTGCCGAATTCTCCTACAGCTTTCACATCAGCTCAGATACCAGGTACAGTATTTTTGCCTCTGGTACACTTACCCCAACTGGATCTTTGAGATTTGTATTAGAGGATTTCTTTAGCAGCAGCCTCTTAGGGGTTTTAATTTTTCTGGGGGTTAGGAAAAAAAAAAAAAAAAGTTACAGAAGCTAGACATTATATGATTCTGAAAAATACCAGATGGCTCCATTCTATCTACACGGCTGAAGACACAATCACAAGTAGAGAATGACATGAGGACAATGTTAGTCCTCAATCCCACAAGCCTCAAATGTTTTATATTTTAAAAGGATTTAAATATAAAATCAAAACTGACAAAATTCTGTATAATTGTTGTTTATGAACCACAATAGAGCCTCCCATTTCGATCTGTTTTTGGTACAACTATCTCGAAGATTCAGTTGCCTGGGTCTCATCTGAAAAGATTGCTGCTCAGATGTGAGTATATATTTACTAAGTGTCAATTCCAGAGTTTTCTTTCAGTTGAAAGTCTCCTCCAAAGTATAGATCTTTTAGTCTGGCCTCATATACTTTAGACAAAGACATTCAACTATTTTAGTAGCTGTCCTCTGTCTGGTAAGATTTGCCGCTTTGCGGATGATACCAAAATCTGCAATAGACACCCCTGATGGTGGATAAAATAAAGGACCTAGGGCCAAATGCACTAAAGTCAGCGACTGTCGCTAAACCTGTTTTCACAGCTTTAGCAATGATCACTTTTACTGACCCGATGCTCAAAATGGATCACCGCATTGATCCCCCCACCCCAACTTACAATCGCCTATTTTCCGATCGAGCCATGCAAATTAGCTAAAACCCCGTGCAAAGTAGCCAAGCAATTGATGCGCTAACATCGCTTGGCTATGAAAAAAAAACCAACCCAAAAACCCCAACCCAGGGGTTTTGTTTTTGTTTTTTTTAATCTTTATTCATTTTCAAGTCTTACAAGTGTATAATATTCAGTCAGAAAAATTTTTAAACAAATCACTTGAAAATCTTACTTATAATCCTTAAAATATATAAATATAAAAGAAACCCTTCTCACCCACCCATTTATTAATACTAGAACAATTGACAATTATTATCTTTCCCAATCCCACCCCCCTATACCTTATCTAATACCAAGGTGTTTAAAATGTCTGATCATTAGAATAAATAATCAATGGCCCCCAAATCTTTTTAAACTTATGATCATTTTCTTGTTGCATAGCAAGCACCCTCTCCATTTTGTAAATACGACATATTGAATTCCACCAAAAGGTGTAATTAAGTTTAGTATAATCTTTCCAGTTTCCAGTAATCTGTTGAATGGCAACCCAGGGGTTTTAGATATCAGAAAAAACTGTGTTACCAACAGGTCTGCCTGGCTTTTTCCATTTTTTTTTCAATGACAGACATATTTTGCGTGCGTTACATATGCAAAATAATTGTCCCATTAAAAAAAAAAAAAGAAGAGGCACCCCACCGCCAATGACAGCTCTCCCCAACAATCCCCGATGAACGCAACACCGGAAATCTGCCCCTCCCCCACGAGAACAAATTAGCAGGAGGGATGCCCATTCTCTCCTGTCAACAGAGACCACCCTTCCTCCCCTCAAAAAAAGGCAAGAGCAGAGGAAGAAAGAGAAAATGTATTTATTATTTATTTAGGCATTTATTTAGCCCGTCCTCCCAAAGGAGCCCAGAATGGGTTACAGGAGTACATTCATAGTATGGGTAGGCCAATGGTCTCAAACTCAAACCCTTTGTGGGGCCACATTTTACATTTTGGATTTGTAGGTACTTGGAGGGCCGCAGAAAGAATAGTTAATGTCTTATTAAAGAAATGACAATTTTGCATGAGGTAAAACTCTTTATAGTTTATAAAACTTTCCTTTAACAGTTAAAAGGAAAGATATATAAACTATAAAGAGTTTTACCTTATGCAAAATTGTCATTTCTTTAATAAGACATTAACTATTTTTTCTGTAGCCCTCACATTTAAAGTTTAATATCTTTTCTTTCTCAAAACTGACACATTTCAATCACTATATTGAAAATCATTTTCCCTACCTTTGTTGGCTGGTGACTTTATTTTTCTGTGCTTTTAACTATGTTTCCAGGGCCTTCTTGTCCTTTAATTGTTTTTCTCTCCGTCTTCACTTTTTGCCTTGCATCCATCTTTGGCATTAACTTAATATTCAGTTTTTCTGCTTTCTTTTCAAAATCTACGTTTCCATGTCTTACCTTCCCTTCCTATCTCTCTCTTCTTCTGTCCTATTTCCATGTTCTGACATCTCTTTCCTTCCTTTCTCTCCCTCCCTCCTTCCTTCCTTTCTCTCCCTCCCTCCTTCCTTCCTTTCTCCTGGTCTGGCATCTGTCTCCTTCCCTCCCCCATGCCCTGGCATCTCTCCCTCCCTCTCCATGGTCTGGTATCTCCTTTCCTTCCCTCCCTCCCATGAACTTGGCATCTCTTGTTCTTCTCCTCTTCCTTGTCTTCCTTCTCCTTCCCCAATTGGTTGCAGCAGCAACAGAAGCAGCATTTCTCTTCCCCCTTTCCTGTGCAGCAGAAGCATTTCTCTTCCTCTTTCCCTGTGCAGCAGCAGCATTTCCCTTCCCCCTTTCCTGTGCAGCAGAGGCATTTCTCTTCCCCCTTCTCTCCCTTTCCCTGTGCAGCAGCAGCATTGCCCTAGGGTCCCCCTTTCCTATGCAGCAAAAGCATTCTCTTTCCCCTCCCCTTCCGTTCCCTTCCTTGTGGAGCAGCAGGGTGTCTGGCTGGCTCCCTTGCTCAGTCGATCGTTCCGTTCAAAGCTGTGGGTGGCGGCTCCTCGCGAGATCCGTGCCTGCGTCAGAAGCCTCTCTGATATTGTGACGTCAGAGAGGCTTCCGATGCAGGAGTGGACAGCGCAAGGAGCCGCCACTCGCAGCTTTGAATGGAATGATCAACTGAGCAAGGGAGCCGGCCAGACACGCTGCTGCTCCACAAGGAAGGGAAGGAGGAAGAGAAATGCTGGTGTGGATGGCACGAGGAGCCGCTGCCGACCGCAGCTTTAACTGGAACAATCAACTGCAGCAAGGGAGCAATTGATCATCGCATCCAGACCGCGGGCCGCAAAATAGCACCTGGAGGGCCGCATGCGTCCTGTGGGCCACGAGTTTGAGACCGCTGGGGTAGGCCAAATTTTAGTGAGACAATACAGACTTTAGAGCATTTACAGTATGGGCAAAGGGGTTTAGATTACAGCAATTACAGTATAGACATAACAAGCAGACTTATAAATACAGACCTAGTGGACATAGGGTGGTTTAAATTGCAGCATTTTCAGTGTAGATATACTTTGAGGTGAAATAGCTTTTCTTTGCAGGTAGGTGCATCTTTGTTGTCAGAGAATGTGGTAGTAATTCAGGTTATATTTGCAGTGGCATGTGAGTTTTAGCAAGATTCCGTTTGGTATATTAGGTGGTGTCTTTGGGATCCCATCCATCCGGGGTGTAGACATGGGTCTTCAAGGAGCTAGGTTTGTAAAGAGGAAGGTTTTCACGGCTTTTCTGAAGTTCCAAAGACTGTCTAGTGATCTAATGGATGGGGGGGATAATGTGCCACATTCTGGGTATGTAATGAGAATATGAGCGTCTTCGGGCTGTCTCAGACGTGAGTGAGCGGCCTGGTGGCAGGACCAGCCGTTTTTCTGTTTGGGATCTCAGTGATCGGTTGGGGCCGTAATTTTATAGTTTTGATGCTATGTAGTTTGGTGTGATTTTGTGGAAAGTCTTGAAAGCTAGCACTAAGGCTTTAAAGGCGAATCATTTTTGGATAGGCAGCCAGTGCATGGGTGACAAGGTTGCGGATGCACAAGTTTTTTAGAAGTCGGATTGCGGCGTTTTGCACACCTTGTAGATGGGAGAGTGTTTTTGCTGGTAATTCCACTAGTAGAGCGTTGCAGTAATCTAAGCAGGATACCACAAACGCTTATAGTAGCTGGGCAAAATCGTTTTCTGAAAAGTAAGCACAGATGCATTTTAGTTGGCGGAGGTAATAGAAGATGAAGATACTAAAGTTGATACATGGTCTGAGAGCGACAGGTTTGAGTCAAGAATCACTCCTAGGCTGTGGACTTTGTCTTTGGCTGTAAGGATGTCATTTCCCAAGGAAAGAGATGGGCGGGGTATGCGCAGGAATCTTTATGTATCCAGAGAACTTCTGTTTTTGACGCATTGAGTTGTAATTTATTTGCAGTCATCTACTTTTTTTATTTCTGTTAGGCAGCAGTGAAGTTTTTTCATTTGTACATCTCGGTGTTGACCTAGGTGAAGGTAGAGCTGTATGTCGTCTGCGTACGAGTGTATTTCGATTTGGTGTTTTTCTGCAATGTCTAGTACTGGGTTTGACATATATGTTGAAGAGGAGTGGGGATAGTAGTGTACCCTGAGGCACTCCGTAGTCGAGAGGTTTTGGCTCCGATAAGGAGGGTTCCAGAAGTTCTGAGACCTTTCGTTTAAGGAGGAGGAGAACCATGCCAGTGCAACATCATGGAGTCCGATAGAGTGTAGTCTGGATAGGAGGAGTGAGTGATCAATGGTATCAAAGGTGGTGCTCAGGTCTACTAGGACCAGCAGAGCATCTTCCTCCTCAAGGATTTTCCAGCAGTCATCTACGATGTCTAGAAGCACCGTTTCTGTGCTGTGGTGTTTCCTGAATCCTGACTGGAAGTTGGAGAGGGTGGTGTTTGTTTCCATGAAGTCTCGTAGTTGTGCGAGTACAATCTTTTCTAGTATTTTTGAAATAAATGGGAGATTTGAGACTGGCCTATAGCTGCTTAGATTGTCTGGGTCCATGGTGGGTATTTTTTAGGAGTGGTCTTACTACAACAGATTTCCAGCTCTGTAGTATTGTGCCAGATTGTAGGGACTTGTTAATTAGAGGTAAGATGGAGTTCAGGAAGGATTTGCTGGTAGCTAGAAGTGTGGAGGATGGGCAAAGGGTTCATGATTGATGTTGTGGGGTGCAGGGAGACTACTGTACTTTTTAGGTCATTAATGGAAACTGGTTTGCAGCTGTCTAGAGTCTATCTTGTGTAGATTGTTATTTTGTAAAATTTGGGGGATGCTTAGCAAAGCTTTGTCTTCTAAGTCTAAGGATTCTCGTATCTTTGATATCTTGTCATGGAAGAAATTTGAGAGGGATTCACTGTCTAAGTTTGATTGTTGGATGTGGTATGGTCCTTGGGAGGAGGTGAAAAGGTTTTTTGACAGTGAGAAGATGGCCTTTGATCTGTTGGGGATTTTGGATATTAGGTTTGTGAAATATGCCTTTTTTGTTTCAAGTGTCGCTAGTTTGTAATCTTTCAAGAGGCTTTTCCAAGTGGATTTGTACTCGGCATTGTGTGTTTTGCACCAGATTTTTTCCGCTTTTCTGACTTTCCTTTTCTGTTCTCTCAGGCTTTCTGTGAACCAGGGTGATGAGAAGGATCTTGTGTATGTTTTGACTTTTTTAACTCTTGCTAATTTCTTGTACAGTGACTTTATGCCAGAATGCCATGCCTGTGCCTTTTCTTCTAGCGAGTTGGTCGTGGAACTTGTGAGTAGGTCTATTTTAGAGATGCCAATGGAAAAATCATGAAGGTTGACCGACTTTGGGTCGAGTGTGGTTGCTTTTTACGACGATGGATTTTATATGGGCCCTTTGGTCTTGACATGTAGGTTGAACGAGATTACATGGTGGTCAGTCCAGGGGACCTGAGTGTTTGTCAGCGGGGTTGGTTTGTTGTCGAGTAGCGGGCCTTTGAATATGAAGATCAGATCTAGAGTATTCCCGGAGGAGCGGGTGGGGAAGTAGACTTGTTGGATAAAACCTAGGTCAGTCAGTGTCTTTGTGAATTCCCTTGGTGCACCAGTGATGTCTGGGTATTCAGCAAAGCTAAAGTCTCCTAAGATGATAACTTGTCTACCGTACATACTTCTATTTTTAGTTTGCAATTACTTATTCCATACTGGGCAAAGGTGTATCTGTGTTTGATAGATTGTGAGCCCACCAGAATAGATAGGGGAAATGCTAGAGTACCTGATTGTAAACCATCTAAGTAACTTTGATAGGAGGTATATTAATACCTAAATAAATAAATCTGTGTATGAAAAGGACATGGTTTTCTGTTAGCATCGACTATGCAGGATCGATCTGTATTAATCTGGCTTGTTTAGTTTCACAATAAAAATGGATTCAACTTTAAACTTAAAAGTTGCATTACTGAAAGTGAATCAAATTATTGATTCAATAGGTCAAATTAAAATGAATCAAAAAATGTTTCCCCGAATCGAGCAGCTCTACTGTCAGCTTTGGAAAACGCGTATACAATTTCTGAACTTTTGTACAGAGCAAGATTAAACGTAGTTCCAATTCTATTTCCCTGCTGTTGCACTGCATCCACAATCTAGATCTAGCTCCCACTCTTCCCTCCCCCCACAAGCAACACTGGCACTACAGCTGTCATGTCCCCAATCCCTTCATCAGCACTGGCACCAGCTCCACATTGAGCATTGTGTAGTACCTGAAGATTGGAGGATGGCCAATGTGATGCCGATTTTTAAAAAGGGCTCCAGGTAAGATCTGGAAAATTACAGACCAGTAAGCCTCACTTCAATGCCAGGCAAATAGGTGGAAACAATTATAAAATTGTGGAACACGTAGACAAACATGATTTAATGAGACGGAGTCAGCATGGGTTCAGAGGAAGATCTGGCCTCACCAATTTGCTTGACTTCTTTGAAGGTGTGAATAAACATGTAGATAAAGGTGAGCCGGTTGATGTACTGTAACTGGATTTTCAGAAAGTTTTGATAAAGTTCCTCATGAGAAGCTTCTGAAAAAATTAAAAAGTCATGGGATAGGTTCAATTGTAGATTATGAATTGGTTATCAGACAGAAAACAGAAAGTAGGGTTAAATAACCATTTTTCTCCGAGATTGGTGGTATTTCACTTTTTATAAATGATCTGAAAATTGCAATGACAAGTGAGGCGATTAAATTTGCAGAAGATGCTAAACTGTTCAAATTTGTTAAAACGCATACGAAGTATGAAAAATTACAGGCGGGCTTTAGGAAATTGGAAGACTGGGCATCCAAGTGGCAGATGAAATTTAATGTGGACAAATGCAAAGTAATGCAAATTGGGAAGAATAACCCAAATCACATTTACCGGATGCTAGGGTCCATCTTGGGGGTTAGCACCCAAGAAAAGGATCTGTGTGTCATCGTAGACAATACGATGAAACCTACCGCCCAATGTGCGGCGGCGGCCAAAAAAGCAAACAGGATGCTAGGAATTATTAAAAAAAGGGATGGTTAACAAGACTAAGAATGTTTTAATGCCCTTGTATCACTCCATGGTGCGACATCATCTGGAGTATCGCGTTCAATTCAGCTTGGAAAAGGAGACAGCTGAGGGGAGATATGATTGAAGTCTACATAATCCTGAGTGGAGCAGAACGGGTACAAGTGGATCGATTTTTCACTTCGTCAAAAATTACAAAGACTAGGGGACACTCAAATTTACAAGGAATTTTTTTTTTTTTTTAATAAATCTTTATTCATTTTACAAACTTACAATAAGTGTATCAATAAATACAACCATTTGAACTTAGATATAACACTTAATATTCAACAATAAGTCAAGTTAGTTTATCAACCTCCCTCCCTCCCAACCCAATCATCTTATGTATTAACCACATATACCATTTAATAGATACTTTCTTACCATCCTTACCATTAATAAAAGATCAGAAACTCCCCCCCACCCTATCATGATCTTATACTATCAAGGGAAAAATGGAATCTATTCATTACAATCATTTGTTAATGGCCCCCAAACATCTTGAAATTTATTAAAATTACCATTCTGCGTGGCTATTGCTTTTCCATTTTATATATATGACAACGAATTCAACCAAAAACTGTAATTAAGTCTCTTCCAATTACTCGTAATTTTATTTTTTAATACAAGGAAATACTTTTAAAACCAATAGGAAATTTTTTTTTCACTCAGAAAATAGTTAAGCTCTAGAACGCATTACTAGAGGTTGTGGCAAGAATGAATAGCATAACTGGTTTTAAGAAAGGTTTGGACAATTTCCAGGGGGAAAAGTCCATGGTCTGTTAGAAAAAAACATGATGGAAGTCACTGCTTGCCCTGAATCAGTAGCATGGAATATTGCTACTCCTTGGGTTTTAGCCAGGTACTAGTAACCTGGATTGGCCACCATGAGAACGGACTACTGGGCTTGATGGACCATTGGTCTGACCCAGTAAGGCTATTGTTATGCTCTTATAAATAAATAGTGAAATTATAAAAGAATGACCAAAATTAAGTGACAGACTGACTCATATGAGGAAAAGCTTTTTAGCTTGAAGAAAAAAAGTTGAAAGGAGTGTGATAAAAGGTCTTAATCTTGTGTGGAGTGAAATGGGTACGTGTAAATTCACTGTTTCTGAAACTTCTTGTTGGAATATGTGGTAAAAACAGCTAAATGTAGTAATATAAATGAGAGGTTTGGATAAGTTCCTAAAAATCTGCCATAAAATCTTACTACATTTTGGGATTCTGTCAGGTATAATTGTCTCCCAAGTAGAGTTGCACGCGGACAGAAATCCCACCCATCCCCGCCCGGATCCTCTCCGTCCCCACCCGTCCCCGCAAGGAATTACCTCCATCCCTGCCTGTCGCCATAAAAAGCAGCAATTACTTCTGACAGGATCAACAATTCCACAGTTTCTTTTGTGTTTGCGCTGCTGTTTTCCTTGTGGAATCTCTTTGGAATCCTTTTTTTGATTTCTGTTCAGGTAATTAACTTATAAACCCCTTCTTTTACTAAGGCTGATGTGTCCATTATATTATATGGACGAACCATGCTTCCAAAGCCTTCCATCTCCGTCGGAGTCCCGTTGGCTAGAGGGGGGTCCCCGTGGAAGTCTCTTGAGTTAGGGGGGATTCCCGCAATCCCCGTTCAGACCTCTTCTCCCAAACTCGGTATTCCATTTCTAACAGGTGGCCTATCCAGGGCACTTTGGTGCGACTCAGGGGCCATGTAGAAACCTACCTAAGTAGTTAACACGAGATAGGCACACACATTATTGGGTGCTGAACGCAGTGAGAGTTGGAGCATGTAAATTGTACTGAAATGCATGATAATGAACTCATTCAAGTAGTCCATGTTCAGTGCAATCTTTTTTTTTTGGCCAGGATAAGTGCAATATAGGTGGTCTTGAAGAGGATTTCATATCAGTTTCTTAGATTTAGCTGCCAGATTTGTCTTGTTTTATAAGCAGAAGTAAAAGACGTGTTCATGTACAAACTAACAAAGTGAAAGCACACATTCCTTTAAGTCCTAATATGACTCTGACAAAAATTCCATTTATAAGCAAATTTTGCAAAGCTCACATTTGGGAACAGAAGAAGTGTGTGTGCTGACGCTTTTGGTCTGCACATGCAGATGAAAGCTGTGCATGCGTGTGTCCAGCACATTCCCCATTCAGTTTTCAGCTCATAAAACCTGCATTCTGTCAGCTTTCTATATGGCTTGGCATCTCACTAACATGTATGCACAGCTCCACCTTGAGCCTAGTTACATAAGCCGCCACTATGACAAATCTTAGGTCATTCTCTGGCACCATCACCACTCCACATCTCCAAACACACTGGCACCACCATCTCCTGTCCCCCTCCGTCTACCCCACTGACAGGAGCCCTAAGCACCACCCCCCCAACCACACTGGCATCACCATTTCCTGTGCCCCCTCCTGGACAAGGAACACTGGTCCTCCACCTTCTTCCCCAATAACAGGAGCTCTAAGCACACACACCCTCCCCCAACCACACTGGCACCACCATCTCCTGTGCCCCCTCCTGGACCAGGAACACTGGTCCTCCACCTTCTCCCCCAATGACAGGAGTTCTAAGAACCCCCCCCCCCCCAACCACACTGGCACCACCATCTCCTGTGCCCCCTCCTGGACCAGGAACACTGGTCCTCCACCTTCTCCCCCAATGACAGGCACTCTAAGCACCCCCTCCCCAAACCACACTGGCACCACAATCTCCTGTGCCCTACTCCTGGACCAGAAACACTGGTCCTCTACCTTCTCCCCCAATGACAGGAGCTCTAAGCACCCCTCCCCAACCACAATGGCACCACCATCTCCTGTGCCCCCTCCTGGACCAAGAATACTGGTCCTTTACCTTCTTCCCCAATGACAGAAGCTCTAAGCACCCAACCCCCCCAAACCACACTGGCACAATCATATCCTGTGCCCCCCTCCTGGACCAGGAACACTGGTCCTCCACCTTTTCAGCCAATGACAGGAGCTCTAAGTATCCCCCCCAACCACATTTGCACCACCATCTCCTGTGCCCCCTCCTTCTCCCCCACTGGCAGGAGCTCTAAGCACCCCCCCCCCCCTACAGTAGCATCAGCAACAGGACTACATCTGAGAGAGGGCTGGACCCCTCTCAAGTCCCTCCTTCACTCTTGAACCGCAGCAGATGGGTGGTCAGGTTCCCATTCCAGAAGGGAGACCTTTCGGCCAGTGTGGTATTTGGCGTCCCATAATGCACTGGGATGAGGTTGGCAGCAATCTAAGACCGGCCCCCAAGTCTCCCCTTCCCGGGCTGCCAGGCTTGGCTCTCCTCTGCTGCCCCCATCCCCCATCCATCCGCTCCCGCGCTCCTCCCCCTCTCTCGCGCTACTCACGCGCTCTTCATGTCGCTCAGGCTCCGCAGAGACCAGACTGGACCACACCGCCGGCTCCCGAACGCAGCTCGTCTCGCGCCTTTTGCCAAGGCGCCTTATTATTCAAATGCAGCCAATAGCGAGGCAGCGAACGCCGCATCATCCAACGGTATTGGAGCGTAACCATGGAGCCGCAGCGTCGCACAGAGAGTCGCGCGTGCTCGCGCGTGCCATAGACGCGAGACGGAAGTGGCGCTCGGGGAGAGCAGCGCCTCGTAGCGGACACGCCCAGGATCAAAGATCGTTTTCGAATAGTAGTAGTAAAAAGAGCATGCGTTAACATTTGCTCCCCTTCGCTGCTGGAGGGCTTCCAAAGTCATTGTCTATGCCTATTGATAAGATCACTTGGCTTTACCACGTCTTGCCTCTCGTGAAAGGAGCGACCGAAAGGCAAACGGATGGAAAACATCACTTAATAACTATTGACAATTATATCAATAATACTATTATTAACCAACTATTAATAACAGGATTGATAAAGATGTTAATGATATTAACCCCCCACCCCATCTCATGTCAAAATAAGAATTGAGTCCACTGCTGGTCCAGGCACCATTCATGACTAAAGTGACCATTTATTTTTTTCATCCAAACGGGACAAATATTAATATTCAGTCCCGCCCTAGCCCCGCCCCCAATTTCTTCCATTCATTTTTTATGTACACACAATATCTTATTATTTCATAATGGTAACCATAAAATTTTAAAAAAACCCACAAAGCACCCTATACACAGAGAAAATGTTAATTATTTATATTTGGGGGGTTTTCAACGATGTCACCTCAGTAACTATAGAAAAATAGACAAATATAGTGCAAAATATAGACAGCAGATATAAATTCTCAAAACACACATTTTTATCACTAAATTGAAAATAAAATCATTTTTCCTACCTTTGCTGTCTGGTTATTTCATGAGTCTCTGGTTGCGTTTTCCTCTGACTCTGCATCCTATCTTTCATTTCTTTCTACACTCAGGCCCAACAATTGTCCCTTTCTATTCCCTCCCTCCTTCCTTCCTATGTCCTTAGTGCCCCCAGTTACAGTGTCAGTTCTCCTTTGTACCTGTGTTCCAGGTCTCCCTTTCTCTCTCTCCCTCCTCTGTTATGATCTTGCCTCTCTCTGCTCTTCCTCAGGGGCTCTCCCCCTCTGTCTGCACCTCCCAAAGTCCTGCATCTGCCTCCTATCTTTCCCCTTTGGTCCAGGCCTTTATCTCTCTAGTCTTTCTTTACTTACAACCCCCCCTTCTCTGCCGTTTTCTCTCCTTCCTTCATCCCTCCTTCTTATGTCCCCTCACTGCTTCCAGCCTTTGTCCCACCCCCTCCCAAAAAGCCTGCTGGCCTACCTACCCAAAGCCAGTCTTCCCCAAAGCCAGTCTGCCTGTCTACCTCCCCCAGAGCCAGCCTGCCTACCTCCCCCAGAGCCAGCCTGCCTGTCTCCCCCAAAGTCAGCCAGTCTGCCTACCTCCCCCAGAGCCAGCCAGCCTACCTCCCTCCCCCAGAGCTAGCCAGCCAGCCTACCTCCCCCAAAACCTGCCTACCTACCTCCCTCCCCCAGAGCCAGCCAGCCAGCCTGCCTGCCTACCTCCCCCCCCCCCCTACCACGGAAAACAAAAGCCTCCCTCCAGGCCCGATTTAGGTCCACCGCCGTTGCTCCTCTGCTGCAAACCCGGAAGCCTTCTTTCCAACGTCAATTCTGACGTCGGAGAGGACGTTCCGGGCCAGCCAGGCAGCGATTGGCTGGCCCAGAACGTCCTCACCGACGTCAGAATTGACAGTTGTCTAATCAACCAATCGGGATGCACGTTTTTTTAAAAAATGCTCCCCAGGCAAGCCGCCTATATTGAAGGCGCCTCCAGGAGCCTAGGGAGGCCCGCAAGATGCCTAAGCTCGCCTAAGGGCCTTAGGCGAACCTAGGCGGCCCTACGCGTCTCCCTAGTAGAGGAAGAGACGCTTAAAATGTAGGCCAGCAAAATGCTGGTCTACATTGTAAGTAGACACGGCCGCTATACTTATCGCGGCATGAGATCTCCCTGCTGCAATAAGTATAGCGGCCGCAGCTGCCTGTCCCATCACCGGCAGGAGGATGCCCAACTCCTCCTGCCGGAACCCCGGAACCCCCCCAAACTCGTAATCGCCGGCAGGAGGATACGCCCTCCCCCCCCCAACTAAACTCCCTCCTCCAACTAACCTTTAAAAGTTGGTCGACTGGACGGGTCTTGCTGCCGTCCAGCCGACAGGCCCGCCTTGTGGGCCCGCCCCTTCCTAAGGCCTTAGGATTAGTGGGGATAGGCGGACCCGCTATGCCTAAGGCCTGATTGGTCCAGGCTTCTATACCTTTGTTGTGTGGTTTCTGCTTTCCTCATCTTCTCATTCAATTCCTTCCATCCACTGTCTGTCTTCTCTCTACGTCTTCCATTTGCTCTTACTGTACCTTTCCCTTCACCCCCACCCCCCAATTGGCCTGGCACCCATCTTCTTCCCTCCGCTCCCCCCATAGTCTGGAATCTCTCTCTTCCCCATTTCCCTTCAGTGTCTGTTCCTCTTCACCCCACCTTCCCCAGTTCCCTTCAGCATCTGTTCCTCCGCACCCCACCTTCCCCTGTACCCTTCAGCATCTGTTCCTCCGCACCCCACCTTCCCCATTTCCCTTCAGCGTCTGTTCCTCCACACCCCACCTTCCCCAGTTCCCTTCAGCATCTGTTCCTCACCACCCCACTTTCCCCAGGTCCCTTCAGCGTCTGGTTTTCTTCACCCCACCTTTCCCCCCTTTCTCCCTCCCTACCCCTTATCTTCAAGGCAACAATTTCTAAATGTGTTTCCTACCAGCAGCCAGAGCGTTGAAATTGCATGTGGCTGCAGGAAAGATCATCTCTGATGCAACTTCCAGGGTGGTGAATGGCCTTCTCCCCATATCCGTGGCGACCACCTCTTTTCTCTCCCCCATTTTGGTGGGTTACCCGCGGCTAGCCGCAGGTAACAGCCACCGTGTCATTCTCTAACAATGGTTGCTACACCGGTTCTAGCCAGTATTTTACCAGCCAATTATCAGAATGGCCTTTTCCGAGCTTCCTAGCAGTCTCCAATTCCACCATGCAAATGTAATACAATGAGGTCATTAATATTAAGATGATAGTAAAATGGACTCATCAATATCAAATATAAAAGGAGCACTCCGGGTGATTCTCTATCATCGCCAGGGATTCCCTAACCTTGTTGTGCCACACTTGCGGTCAAAATTTTCCCACAGGGTCTGAGCTGTCATAGCTTTAATTTCTGGTCAGTGCCTGAGTGCTGATTGGCTCAGACACCGACAGGAAAGTAAGGTTTGACAGCTCAGAGCCCCGCAAAAAAAAATAGAACCCTGAATTGAAGAATGTCAGGAGGGATGCCGCCTGTTCCCTTAACAATCCTCCAACACCCCTGGCAAGAGGGATGCCCACTCCCGCCACTGGTGGTCTCACAACCCACCCACCTCCCCTGGTTGGCTTCTTGGCTTGCTTACGGAACTGAGGTACTGCGAGCCTACGTAGGGCATGCACGGTGCGGGCAGTTGGCAAACTTTCTCAAGTTCTTAAAATGGTGATTCACTTTTAAAGCTGGATTCAAGAGGAGGGAGAAGATACAAAGTGACTTTAAATGCAACTTTTCTAGTTGCACTTTTAAATTTGAATTTCAAAAAGCACAGACTGTAGTCTCATTCTTTGGAGTGATAAACAGTTAGCTTTGGTACTTTACAAATCAGGGAACGCTCCACCTCTTCCCTCCCACCCACCAGGATTCAACTTTAAACAGAACTAACTCCTACTCAGGATCACAGTCGCCTCTATAACAACAGAAAATATTTGTGCTTTGTTTCTCCAAAAGATGTTTGAACCTGTTATAAGAAAATAGTGTTTATTCAACTGATGATTAGTGAAAGTTCTCCATGGAACAGATACAACACACACACACACATGCAGCCCCAGTGCAAACCACACACACATCACGCTTTGATCTGGAGTAGCGAATGACATGGGGACAAATTTTTCCCCATCTCCGTGGGAACTCATTTTCCCATCCCGTCCCCTTGAGTTCTTTTCCTGCCAGCTCCGTCCTCATCTACACAAGCCTCAAACACTTTCAAATCATAAGTGTTCGAGGCTTGTGCAGTTAAGGCAGAGCTTACAGAAATGGGACAGGGACAGGGAAATTGAGTTCTCTAATCTGAAGTGTTAGCCTCTGCAAAACAGCCGAGGATGGAGATTACACTCAGTCTCAGGCTTATCCCAGTGGGGTGACCCAGGTGGGGCCCTGAGTGATCTTGGGGAATTTTTGCATGGCACTGCCCATTACTGACACCTGTAACAGTGGTTTCAGGCATGTGCTACTAGTCCACAGGAACCGGAGTGAGACACTGAAGCCCCTTATGCCCCTCGATAAGTTCTCTCCTTGTCAGTACAGCTGGTCTTCCGGTAGAGAGCCATCGAAAAGGTGGCCGTCAACATCAGACTAAGCACCACAGAGGTAGCCACGGCCCCAAATGTGAGTGCAAAGGATGGGCGTGGCAAGGAAGCTGCCAGACGGTCCCGTCGCATTGCCATGTCCAATGTGATAGACTCTAGCTGAAAGTGAGTGCCAAAGATCGCGCAGACATGGAAGAGCTGGTGGCTGTGACCTGGAAGGAGCAACAAACATCATAACATGAAACCACAAATCACAACTAAAAACACACAATGCAGAACAAGATAGCATTGGTCAAATGAAGGCATTATGAAAAGAATCATTTACAGCTGAGCCTTGATGAGCTCCTGGGTTTCGACAGTGTGAGCCATGGGGGAGGGGAGTGGCACTAGTAAAAAAACAAAGCCAGCCATCTCTGTTTACAGAGGATGTGTTTCACATTGTCATTTTTCCATCTTCTTAGAACATTAGGTGATGAGCCTGCCGGGACTTAAAAGTACCCGATTCCTATTCAATGTGTTGTAAAGTGCTTTGTGATAATCTGTTTATGAAAAGAGGCGGTTAATAAATCTCAGACTAAAATTATCCTCATAAGGCACCTCAATCCTCTGTCCTGTTCCAAATATCAAGAGATTTGAGTCCAACAGTGGCCAATGTAGAAAGCTCTGCATTAGGACCACATGACAATGGCTGAGCACGTGGAATTACCAAGTGGCTCCAGAAAAGGAATGGAAGTAAAATCCGGATTGGCTGAATCTGTCCTCCTTTTCCTGGAGCCGTCCGGTAGCCCTACGAATGCACTACTTGCAGAACTTCTCCCTCCCGCTGTCTTTTTTTCTGTCTGTCTCTCTCCCTGGCCCCCTTTGTCTGTCTGTCTTTCTGTGTCTCTCCCTGCCCCTGTGTCTTTCTTCTTTTCTTTCTGTCTCCCTTCTGCCCGCTGTCTGTCTTTCTTTCTATTTCTCTCCCTGCCTCCTATGCAGCAGCATTTCTCTCCTCCCCACTTCCCTATGCAGCAGCCACAGCAGCATTCCCTCCCCCTCCATTTCCCTGTGCAGCAGCATTTCCCCCACCCTACTTCCCTGTGCAGCAGCAGCATTTCGATCCCCCCCCACTTCCCTGTGCAGCAGCCACAGCAGCAGCAGCATTCCCTCCCCCTCCATTTCACTCCCTCCACACACTTCCCAGTGCAGCAGCAGCGTTTCTCCTACCCCCCCCTTTTCCCTTCCCATGGTCTGGCCGGCTCCCTTAGTCCCTTGCCGCCCCCCCCCCCCCCCTTCCCTTCAGGCAGTCCCGACAAACCTGCCAACTCCAGCAGCGTCTGCATCACTCTACACATGCTGCTTCGGGGCCTTCTACTGTCCTGATTTACTCTGGCACGTCCCTGATGACATTATCAGAGACGCAGCAGAGCAAATCAGGGCAGTAGAAGGCCCCGAAGCAGCGTTTGTAGAGTGCTGCAGACACTGCTGAAGTCGGCAGGTTTGGAGTCGGGACCGCGGGAAGGGAAGGGGGGGCGGCAAGGGACTATGTGAGCCGGTCAGACATCGGGAAGGGATGGGAGGGTCAGACAGCAAAGAACTTACTTTTTTTAAGTTTAAAGGTGTCGCCGCGGCTCCTCTCGATCCCCGCCAGCGTCGGAAGCCTTCTCCGACGCTGGTGCGGCTCGTGAGAGGAGCCGACACCGCGATCTTGTAGAGTCCAGCGCTGGCGGCCAGTCCAGTGTAGTTAGGTGCTGTAAGGCTGGGGACTCGCGCATGCGCACTCCTGCGGCCACAGACTTACTGATCACAGATCAGAGATCACGGAAGCACGCAGGTAAGAGTGCGCATGCGCGGCTAGGGTTTTATTATATAGGATATTATGTGCTTCATATTATTTTTATTATTGTTTTTAATTTGTCACAGCTCAATAGACTATTGATAGTAGCACTGCGAGGACTTGACAACTTGACACTGACAGTATTTCGGCATCTATGCTTTTGTCAAAAATTGAACTTTGAACTTTACACCCGTGGCTGAATATTGACATCTCATCCTTACGACTCCTTTGTTGAGGCCTCCTTGGGCTCCCTTTTTGGTGTCTGCACCCCCCACCATCACAAAATTTCACAAAGCCATCTATGCAGATAGATAGCACCTGAAGGTTTTGAATATCAAAGCAAATGTAGTTAGCATTTTGCATTGAATCCTTGTAGCAGTTACTGTAACTGAAAAGGAAAAGTACAATCCTTGCATTTCTCTTTTACACCATGCCAGAGGAGGGGGAGATAGGGTTGACCAGTCCAGTTTATTAGAGGAGGGGAACTAGTGCTTTTTACCAGTGGAGTATTACTTTCCATATTTTTGTTTCAGATGGAAAAATGAAGGTGTGAAACGGTTCCATTCCAATACCCTCATGTCTGGAGCTCAAAGCTACTGTGTGCATGTTTTGGGGGCTTGAGCACTGATGATCCAATTGGCACTTCTCAAGAATCAAGAGCAGGAACTATGTTTTGTCATTGTTGGACATTAACCTCAATTTCAAGTTTCATTAAAATTTTATATACCGCCGCTTATCAAATATCTAAGCAGTGTACATGATTACAAACTAAAATTCAAAGGTAATCGCAATAAGCAAGATAGACTAACAGAAAAGTAGGGCTAAAGGGGAGAGAAGAACAATAGTCAATAGGAAAGAGAGGCATCAAAAGGGAAATACAATAGGGACAAGATTTGACGTGAAATGCATTTGATTTGCTGATCCTGATACAATCTGCTGCTGTTCCTTGGGACTGGTTCAGGGACTGATTCTCTGTTCTCCATTGCTCTTTATATGTTACTATTTGCTAATAAAAAAGATGCTCTATTAATTTAGTTGCCCTGTCTTTAATCAGTAAAGTTGGTATTTCACTTCTGCTGTGGGTTATTTCTGAGCCATCCCCTTATAGAGGAGAGGAGGGGAGAACTGTTAGTCTGATCTCAGGAGTCAGTAAACTAATGGAAACGCTTGCTAAGCGGAGGATGTGAGATTTCTAGAATCGAATGGTCTGCAGGACAAGAGGCAGACCAATCTGATTGATTTCTTTGACTGGGTGACCAGTTGGATATGGGAGGGGCACTAGATGTCGTGTAGTTGGACTTTAGCATAGGCGACTGATAAAGAAACTGAATGCATGTGGTATGGTCCCTTCAAATGACAAACTGGATTAAAAGCAGGTTATTACTAGAATAAAAAGTTATTTGCTTAGGAATATACAATTTAATCTTGGTTTTTATTTTTATTTTTGGTTTTTCTTTTTCCTTCACAACGTATCTCCGGTGAAGTAAAGTAAGCAGCCTTTCACTTCAAGACAAAGGGTAGTGGTAAATGGAGTTTGCTTGGAGGATAAGGATGTTGTTAGTGGAGTGCCTCCCTATTTGACATCTTTGTGAGTGATATTGCAGAAGAACTGTCTGGCAAAGTTTCTCTTTTTTGCGGATAATACCAGCTCTGTAATAGGGTAGACGCCCTGGACGATGTGGATGACATGTCTTTGATATGTATTACTACAGGCAGGGGAGCTCTCTCTTTGTAAGGTGTGATGAACCTGGGCTCGCAGGACTTATTGAATAATCGGAAACTTCCATAATTTGACGATGTTTGCCAGTCTGTGCATAACTTTCCAGTCAACACACTGCTAGGCATTGGTGCTGTTGCGGCCTTTGCATTTTGGTATTCCACAAGACCCAAAGCTTTGAAGTCAGGCGATCATGCTCACAGACCTGCAGTTCTAGCTGGCAATGAGCTGATAATATACTACGATGATGATATGAGACTAGAGTTTTAGGAGTTCAATTGGATAATTTGACTATGGAACATGAGATGAAATTGGTTAGTAAGAAAGCTTTAGGCCTTTCAGGAAAATGTGGCCAATACGTAAATATTTTGATACAGCAGTGTTTGCAATTATAATCCATCACTTATACTTTCTTTGATGGATCATACTTGGGAATGGGAGGTGCAAAGGGTCTGTTTCCAGTAGTTGAATTCATTGTGATCCACCATGAACTCATAACGGCTTTGATGGAATACAAATGCTAATGTCATGTAATCTAGCAAAACTTGAAAGAAGAGCAGGACTTGGGGGTGATTGTGTCTGATGATGTCTGGGTGGCAAAGGCAATGGTTAAAGCCAGGAGGATGCTTGGGTGCATAAGGAGAGGAAAAGGGCGGTGATAATGCCATTGTATAAGTCTCTGGTGAGTCCCCATCTGGAATATTATGTGCAATTCTGGAGATAAATAGGATGGAGTCGGTCCAAAGGGCTGCTACAAAATTTGTTAGTGGCCTTTGTCATAAAGCATATGGGGACAGACTTAGAGACCTTAATATGTAAACTCTGGAAGAAAGACAGGAGAGAGGGGATATGATAGAAACATTTAAATATCTCCATGGTGTTAATGTACAGGATCTGAGTTTTCTTCAAAGGAAAGAAAGCTCTGGAATGAGAGAGCATAGGATGAAGTTAAGAAGTGATAGGCTCAGGAGTAATCTAAGGAAATACTTTTTTTTACCAAATGGCTGGTAGATGCATGGCATAGTCTCCTGGTAGAGGTGGTGGAGACAAAGACACCGTCTGAATTCAAGAAAGCATAGGACAGGCATGTGGGATCTCATGGTTCTCTGTTTCTAAATGGTAGTGTAGGGCCTGCTTCCCCCTCCCCTGCTTCCTTGAGACCCATAAATATAAAAATGTATGTGTAAATGTGCCTAACCCTTCTAAAAAGTCCTCAACAGTCTGGTTGAAGATCCACATAAAGATATTTCATATACTTTTCTTTTGTGGTTGCTGAAATGGTGAGAGAAAGAAATGTTCTACTCACCAATGTAGTCAAAACGACCAGGTGCAAGTCTTTCTGGCAAGTGGGATGCAAAGAGAAAGCCAGTTAGGAATGCCAGCATGGTGTGCTTGAGGTGGCCAAGGTTCACTTCATTCTCTGCAGAGCTTTCATCTGCACCGACATAAAGCTGCGAAAAAGAAAGAAATCCAGCAAAGAGGGTGAAATGCTGCAGCTAGGAGGTTCTCAGCAGTGGCATAGGAGTCCATTGCATCACCTCTGGCCCTCTCCCCTCCCCTAGGCCATGCAATTCCAGCAGGCAATACAGTGAACCTAGAGTGTCTCCGACCTGCTCTGCCTTTTTCCGTGTTCACAGCTGAGTTATGTTCTACACATTTGTATTGTGCGCTGGAAGACTAACGCAGCCGCTAATAGGAATAAGGGGTTAGAGAAGTTACTTGCCCTACCATTCTTCTGACTCCTCTCCTACTCCCAGCTGGGCTTGGGTGGCAGGGTGTGAGGAGGGACTAGAAAAGAGGTGACAGCATGACCTAAAAGATGACCTTAACAAATCAGGGCAAAGACTGACAGACCAAGATTTTGATCACACAGATATTCCCACATTGTTATTGATTAATTGGATCCCTTAGTAATGTAGGATTAGTTGTTTTATGATTCTCTTTCATTTATGTAACCTTGTTTTTATTATATTCTGTTATTGTAAAGCACTTAGGGATTTTCATGTAAAAAATACGTAAGTGCAACAACAAACCTGCAGTGAAATGTCAAGTCAAAAGCCAAAGGAACAAACTGCAGTGGTGATGTACAAGACCCTCCACTCCTACGTAGGAGCCTTCGCGGCTGCTGAGTCCACTTTTTATCCACTTGTTATCCATCAGGTTTCTTTGTATTGACACACTCCTTCCTCAGAGGTCCTAGAGTGTTTCTTTGAAACACGGATCGTGTCGGGTCCGGGTTTATCAATCCTTTTGGATACAAACTGTTCTATGATTATAGCTTTATATATTTTTTATGATTGTTCTTTACAGACTTGGAATCTTGTACATCACCACTGCAGTTTTTTCCTTTGTCTTTCGAAAATATGTAAGTGTACATAATACTCTGAAATATTAAATTTGAACTTAATATAATAATTATGGTGTCACCTCAGTGACTTATTTCCATTGCCAACTGTCTGGTGCTCTACCTCTGAAAAGGCAGTACTACAAATACATATTAGAGCAGACCCTAGAACACCAATACACCTAGTACTGAGAAAACAGAACAAGCAGAATTATTAGAGATCTCTACAGAAACTACAGTCTAGACCCTTGGTTCCCAACCCAGTCCTGGAGGACACCAAGCCAGTCGGGTTTTTGGGATAGCCCTAATGAATATGCAAATCTCTGTCATGCATATTCATTAGGGCTATCCCCAAAACCCGACTGGCCTGGTGGTCCTCCAGGACTGGGTTGGGAACCACTGGTCTAGAACAGTGGTTTCCAACCCTGTCCTAGAGGACCCCCAGGCCAATTGGGTTTTCAGGATAGCCCTAATGAATATGCATGGAGCATATTTGCATGCCTGTCACTTCCATTATATGCAAATCTCTCTCATGCATATTCATTAGGGCTAGCCTAAAAACCCGATTGGTCTGGGAGTCCTCTAGGACAGGGTTGGGAACCACTGGTCTAGAACACACATGCATAGACCCTAAATACAGACAGACTCTCACTGAATACAGAATACAGAACGAGAATTTATCAACAGAAATAGAAATATGCAGATAAAAATGGAGCTGGAAATCCCAGAAGTCAGATTAGAGATATACATTGCCCGCAGCATAGTCTAAAGCACAGGTGTCAAAGTCGGTCCTCGAGGGCCGGACTCCAGTCGGGTTTTCAGGATTTCCCCAATGAATATGCATGAGATCTATGTGCATGCACTGCTTCAATGCATATTCATTGGGGAAATCCTGAAAACCCGACTGGATTACGGCCCTCGAGGAGGGACTTTGACACCCCTGGTCTAAAGAATGAATTCAAAATGAAATGCATTTGTTGTTGGGCAGTTTACTTTCCCAGTTGCTTTCTTCTCTTTCCAGAGTCTACTGGCCATTTGCCGCTTCTCTATCCTCCTGGATTCTTCTCCTACATTCCCTCTGACACAGATCTTTCCCTTTCAGCTCTTCTCTCCATTTCATTATTTTCTACCTCTTTGTCCTTCCTCTTTTCACCTTTCATCTACCTCCCAGCATCTCCTTCTCTCACCCCCTTCCTCTCCAATTCCCTTTCCAGTCTCTTATTCCCTTCTGCCTTTCACCCACTCTCCATATTCTCCCTCTACTCACCTCTTTCCCCATCCCCCATCCCCCAGGGATCAATGCAGAAAGCTTCTCTTGCAGCTGCTGCATGTTTCATAAGGCTCTTTTTACTATGGTGCGCTAATGGATTTGTGGGCATTAAGTGCCATGCACCCTATAGGACCCTAATGGACTGCACGGCATAACGCTTGTGTTTTACCAAGGTATAGCAATGCAGAAAGGGTTTTAATGTATTAACTCACTTGGAAACCATGACCACACACTGCATTCGAATGAATTCAAATGCAGTATTTAGCTATTCCCCAGCACACACAATTGAAAAATAAGTTTGGACTGCATGTGGGAAAAATTACACCAGGCCCAGGGCAGAGTAGAAAGGTTGATTGAGAGTTTGTTGGTGCCCCTTTACTCTTCCCAACCCAATTGCCTTGCCCCAATACCTTTCTGCATGACACCCCCACTTGTTCCCTGCACCCCACTCAATCATATTGCCTGGTATCTAGCAGTATCTTCCCACCTCCACTCAACCCCACTCCCTGGTGTGTAGCAATGTCCCCTCCCCCACCCCCTTAATTCCACTCCCTGGTGTCTACCGGCATCCTCCCTTTGCTTCCTCGCAACTGAAAAAAAAATGATCCCTGGTGTCTCCAGTAGTGTCTCCATCCCCCCCACACACACTCTTCTGACCCATCTCACAGATATTCCCAACCCTAAGACTCAAACTTACCCCCCACTCCCTGGTGTCTAGCAGCACCCACCTGAGCCATGGGCACCAGCTCTGTGGGTGCTCAAGCACCCTCAATATTTTGGGGACATCACATGACTGCAGGGGGGGTTATAAACAGGGAAGTTGCTCTTGGCCCCGTGGCTTTGGGGAGCCCCCCGAAGGCCGGCATGTTTCTCCTGGCATATCTCCAACCTCGTCCAGTGTCCCCCTGGCCTTCCCGGTCTAACTTTGAAAAGTAATTATGACCTGCAGGCAGGGGATCACGAGCACTGCAGCCATCCTGACATACTTCCCTTTCCCTCTGCTGTGCTCCACCCAGTCTGAAACAGGACAGGGTGGGTCTGCAGGCAGCCTGTTAAGCGCCTGCGATCCCCTGCAGGTCATAATTACTTTTCAAAGTTAGACCTGGAAGGCCAGGGAGACACCAGACAAGGTTAGAGATTAAAAAAACATGCCAACACACTCTGTATATGAACGGGAAGAGGGGGAGGGGTGAAGGAGAAGAAATAATGGGCCTGGAAACAAAGGAGAGGGAAAAGAAAGGGAGAGAAGTTGGACCCAAAGGGTGGTGTGGAGGGGAGGGGGTATAAAGATAATGGATAGGAGGGTAGTTGGGAAGGGAAGAGAAGAGGAGAGATGGTGGGATTCATTGCTGCAGCCGCTCTTTCACTCTTTAAGATGCTGGCAGTGTGAGTGAAGTAAACACGCTGCCTTCCACGGCCCGGAAGCTTTCCCTCTGCTACTGCTTCCTGTCTCCGCTTAGGCAGGAAGCAGTAGCAGAGGGGGAACTTCCAGGCCGCGGAAGGCAGCATGTTTACTTCACTCACACTGCCAGCAGACCAGAGAGTGCAAGAGTAGCTGCCTTATTAAATCCTGTGGACAAGAGGAACACAGTGGGGTCGCTGAGGGATGGGGGAGCATTAGAGAAATGCTGGACCATGGAGATGGAGAGGAAAAACAAGAAAGAGATGCCAGATCCCTTAGGGAGGGAAGGGGAGGACAGAGATGCCAGACCATAGTAAGTGAATGCAGTTTACAGAATTATATGGCGCAGGACCTGCTTACATTGGAAAGTTGGTCCTCAACCTGGCAGCTAGGCTTCAATGCTAAGAAATGTAAGGTCATGCACCTCGGAAGCGGAAATCCATGCAGGACGTACTTCTTGAACGGAGAAACTTTAACTAGGACTTCAGCAGAACAAGATTTAGGAGTAATCATCAGTGCAGACATGAAAACTGCCAATCAAGTGGAGAAGGCTTCATCTAAGGCTAGGCAGATATTGGGTTGTATCAATAGAAGTTTCGTCAGCCGAAAGCCTGAAGTCATAATGCCATTGTACAGGGCCATGGTGAGACCTCATCTGGAGTACTGTGTGCAATTCTGGAGGCCACATTACAGTAAAGATGTGCGCAGAATTGAATCGGTTCAGCGGACGGCCACCAGGATGATCTCGGGGCTCAAGGGTCTCTCGTACGAAAAGAGATTGAACAAATTGCAGCTCTACACTCTCGAGGAACGTAGGGAGAGGGGAGACATGATCGAAACATTTAAGTACCTCACGGGACGTGTCGAAGTGGAAGATGATATTTTCTTTCTCAAGGGACCCTCGGCCACAAGAGGGCACCTGCTCAAACTCAGGGGCGGAAAATTTCATGGCGACACCAGAAAGTATTTCTTCACAGAGAGAGTGGTTGATCATTGGAACAAGCTTCCAGTGCAGGTGATCGAGGCAGACAGCGTGCCAGACTTTTTATTTATTTATTTATTTATAAATTTTTCAAATATAACAATCAAGTGTATACTTGTACAGAAAGCAAAATTCAAGAATAAAGAAAATAATTCAAACATAATATATAATATATGAAAGGAAAAGGGATTATCTTAAATCTCACTCAAGTCCTCATCATTTGAAATCCAAGATTAAGTAAAAACGGAGTTTAAGCAATCAAAAAAGAAAAGAAATAACAGTTATAGGTAAAACTGTGCTAAGGAAGTCATTTATCATTTTATCCATCATGAGCTTTCTCCAGCCTTGACAGTGATAGGAATGTTGTCAGTTGTGAGGGTTCAAAGAAAACAAATTTATGCGACTTATAATGTACTATACATTTACAAGGATACCGAAGAAAAAAGGTAGCACTCAGAGCAGTAATTGCTGGTCTCAATATCAAAAATTCTTTCCTCCGCCTCTGTGTGTC
The DNA here is from genome assembly GCF_902459505.1 of Geotrypetes seraphini. Classification (NCBI taxonomy): domain Eukaryota; kingdom Metazoa; phylum Chordata; class Amphibia; order Gymnophiona; family Dermophiidae; genus Geotrypetes; species Geotrypetes seraphini. The sequence goes on along the minus strand of NC_047097.1, from coordinate 74,999,537 downwards.
TCTGGCCAAATCAGGAAACATTTGAATTCTCAGTCCTAGAAACTCTTTATGTTTATTTTTGAAATATAGCTTCAATAACCATGTTTTGTCCATTATAAGAGCCACTGAAATAAGCAAAGTTGCCGGAATGGCTACTTCCCTATCTGAGGATTCTAATAGAGCCGACACATCCAAAGGCTCTTGACTTGCTTCTTGTGAATTTTTCTTATCTTTAGTGTCTTTAACAGGAAGATAATAAACCTGAGTGAAAGGTGGTATAGAAGATTCAGAAACTTCCAAAATTTCCGTTAGATAGCGAGTAATCATTTCTCTAGGAGTTACTGTTGTAATCTTTGGAAAATTAATTAGTCTAAGATTATTAGTTCTTGAGGAATTTTCAATTGATTCAAGTTTTCTTCTTAAGTTTGTATTATCTTTGATTAATGCCTCCTGTACTGCTTTATAAGAATTTATATTCTGTTGTTGATTTTCTAATTGCAATTTATTATCAGTGGTAATTTTCTGTAATTCTGAAATGTTCTTATCATACATATTAAACCGTTGTTCTACTTGATTTAATTGAGACGTTAGAGTTTTAGGAATAGTGGCAACCAAGTCCCACAGGGCATCCAATGTTACTTCCTGGGGTTTGTTTAACTGAGGAAATTGGAAGTGTAAATGTGAATGTGAAATCTTGTGCTCACCCACTGGCAAGTCTTCCACAAACTGTTCAGTCTGGATCAATCCCTCTCCCGCAGTTGTCGAGGCCTCCAACTCCATTCTCAGGTTCCCAGAAGAAAACTGGGAGCCCAAATCTCCGTCCCTCGGACTGATCTCCACTGCCTCTGTTTCCAGGCCCATTATTTTAGTTTGTGGTCCTGTATTTGCATAGCATTTATCTATGTGACTAAGGCCAAGTGTTCTGGTAGGAATAAATGTTGAGAAGCACCTTACAGTGTGCTTTGTGTAGTTTAATTTTGTGGTTAACCATTATGTATTGTTAATAAGATTATGTTGTGTGTGTATATATGAATAATCAATACAAGTGGAATTGTCCAATAAAGAAAAGGTGCAACAAATAAAGATGTCTTTCAAACCGTCTGGACAATCAGGTTATTCTTTATTTTTCCAATGATACTCGACCCGACATGTACATGTTTCGGCCCTACGGCCTGCGTCAGGAGTCTATAGATAATGTGTAAAATTATATAAACGCATATAGAGACATATGAACACTATAATAATATAATATACGTTAATGAAAATATAAACAACATTCAAACAACAAAAAATATTAAAAACATATTAGGGAAATATTTAGAATAGAAACAGCAATTTACATATAAAAATCTCAAGGATCAATGTAACCAAGTATATATTTAATCAACCAAACATAAACCATAAAATATGAATATAAATATATAAATAACTAATTCATTATAAGTTCATCATATAAATATCATATAGATTTAAAATTGACCATAGCAACACATAAAATTAAAATCAAAGCAGCACATAAAATTAAAATCAAACTTGATCTAGATGTCACAGCAAAGCAATTTAAACATTTCATATGTTGTTAATTAATAAGATAATTAAAAGCTAATTAATACTAATTAATTACATATAATTACATATAATGGTTATTAATTAAAAAATTATTAAAAATATATATATAATCAATATATTATCACAAGAAGATTAAAAGTAACCAATGTATAATCCCTAAAAGACAATGTGTAGTAATTTATTTAACAAAAAACATTTAAAACCAATCAATGTGTCTAACCACTGTACAATCAATAACCACGCAATAATAAAATGTATATTTAAATGCTAAAAACAAGATATAATATATAATTTAAAATATAATTTATAATTTAAATATATTTTTCTAAAATATATTTTATAAAATTATAGGACCAATGTCCCTCAGTATACTTGGAATTAAACCTAATTAGAAAAAGAATATGAAAAACAACCAAACCTACTGAGTAAAATAAATGAGATATAAGAGCACTGCAGTACCTTGGAGATCTTTGAGTATAAATAACCTCTAGTATGGACCACTCAAGAAAACTGTATTAATCTAAAATAGAAATGGTATATCTATTAAAGAGGACACTAATGTGAAACTGAAGTGTCACAAATCGATAGACACTAAAAATTGAAGCTGTAGATAAAAAGAAAACTGTAGATAAAAAGAAAGGACGTTTGCCCAACTAATATGAGGCTAAGGTGTCATACATTGATAGACACTAAAAATTAAAACTGTAAATCAAAAAGAAGAAAGACGTTTGCCAAAAGGATGTTTTTCAAACCACCGGCGCTTGAACACTAGCACAAAAAGTATACATAAAAGTAAGAAGTGAAAACTAAAGCTAAGCCGCCGTCACTAAAATACTGGCATAAAACGTGTACATGGAAAACAAAACTTAAAAATGAAAAGTGAAGCAGTGAAACCACAAACAAAACCAATGGAAATTAAAATTGAGAGTAAAAAGCCAAACTAAGGCAAAAGAAGGAGGAGAATTCTTACCAGAACGCCGTCATGTGAATGCTGGCTGTAAAGAAAAATGTGAGGTGACCAAGTCGCAAAACCGCAGTAAATAAAAAGCGGAAGAAAACGTGATGACGTCAAAAACGTGATGACGTCATTCAAATCAATGAAGGAGACAAAAACTAAACCACATGTGAAAAAAGCAAAACCAATGAACTAATGAAACTATATATGTGTATATATGAAAATGAATAGAAAAAATGGCATTACAATTAGTACGATTATTATGGGGCAGGGTCTGAGCAAGAGCTTAGGCACCCCCAATCATTTTGAAAAATTGTAGTCTTTCAAGGTGCCAAAAAGAACCCTATTTCTCAAGGTTCTTAAAGCAACATAATAAATTCCCCCAAATACTTAAAATACCAATCATAGCACTCAATACCGAATGTCACTGCCTGTCTTGGCAAGTCCAAGAGTTTGTCCTGAAGCTGCAAGGAGGAAGCAATAGGACGTGAAGAGCTTAAATTATTTATCCAATGGGCTTCCCATAAGATCAAATATCAACAGCCAAGCGCAGAGTAAGGTTGCTTCCCTCACCCCCCCCCCCCACCCCACATAATGAGGGTCTTGTAATATTAAAGTGCTTCAAAGTCATCTGACAACCTTACCCTGTACAACAAGGGGACACTGTCAAACAGGTAGCAGTAGGTAAAAGCCAGGGTGCGGATCACTTTACTGAGCAGTGGTCTCTTTATCTCTGGAAATCTGCAGGAAACATAAGCGATGCAATCAAGAAAAGCTCCCGATAAAACTCAAGTGCATGTGAGCATTATTACAGCTTTCCCTAAATTCAGTCCAAATCGTCTGGAAACAGGGAAATCCTAGTGCATTGGGGGGGGGGGGGGGTGTTTTCGGCAGAATCACTATTTTGTGCAGGTTGTACCAGGTTGTGAAGGAGCATCGAATGCTCATACATTGCAATATGCAAATATCAAGTTATGTGCATGAAATAGAAACAGAGAAACATGAAGGCAGATGTAGGCCACATGGTCTATCAAGTCTGCCTAACCATGCCTTTTTACCATCCCCTTCTCTCCCTTAGATATGCAACATGCTTGTCCCAATAAAGACTTCTGCCTGTATGCAAGGAAGCACCTGGATATGAGTCAAGGACCTCTTGATCTGCACTGAAATGCTCTACCACTGATGTGGGGATGTGGGATTCCAAATGTATTTTTTGTACATAAATATTATCATTATGGCAATACCTACATTTCTGCAGTCGCTGCTGTGATTGCATAACTTGGCAAGTAGGCACAGAGCCCTCAGAGAGCAATGTCTGATCAAGAAGCAAAACTCTTACTAGGTTCAAGGGAAATAAACAAGCCTGTTCATGTAAATGCAAATAAAAAACATAGTAAGTGTAAAATCGCATTGAAAAAAAGCAGGCAATCTAAAAGCAATTGCAATAAAGTGGATGAATCAATCAAAATACATACGTGGTTTATAAACATATGCAATGAAAAGAAGGCATCCATGAATCAGAGACATAATAGGAAAAATGCTATGAGGAGACATTTCTTTTTCCTATTATGTCTCTGATTCATGGATGCCTTCTTTTCATTGCATATGTTTATAAACCACGTATGTATTTTGATTAATTCATCCACTTTATTGCAATTGCTTTTAGATTGCCTGCTTTTTTTTCAATGCAATTTTACATCTAATTACATTACATTACATTAGAGATTTCTATTCTGCCATTACCTTGCGGTTCAAGGCGGGTTACAAAAGAGATTAAAAAAAAACGAAGGATTGCAATGGAAGAACATTTGTCCTTTCTAGAGAGGTAAAGAGTAGGTTATATAGTTTCAGTGTGGCGGGAAGAGGGAGGGGGAAGTACGGTAAGTTTGAAGTTAAAGCTGTTTCAGGAATTTCTTGAAGATTGTAGTTTTTATTTCTTTTCTGAACGTCTTGTAGTCTGGCGTCGTTATCAGTAGACTGGAGATTTGGTTATCTAGTTTAGCTGCTTGAGTGGCCAGGAGGCCATCATATAGTTTTTTCCGTTTTACTTCTTTGATCGAGGGGTGTGTGAATGGGGTGTGTGTTTTTCTATGTCTGATTGAGGTGGATTGGATGAGGCGGTTGTTCAGGTAGGTTGGGCTGTCTCCGTTTAAGGCTTTAAATAACATAAAGTAGAATTTAAATAGTATTCTTTCTTGGATTGGTAGCCAAGGTGAGTTGATATATGCTTCTATAATATGATCGTGTTTTCTCAATGAGTAGATGAGTCTCAGAGCTGTATTTTGGATTGTTTGTAGTTGTTTAGTCATTGTAGCAGGGCAGGGGAGGTAGAGGATGTTGCAGTAATCTAGTAGACTTAGTATTAGAGATTGTACTATAAGCTGGAATTGTGTTTTTTCGAAGAATTTCCTGACTTGTTTTAGGTTTCTCATCACTACGAAGGATTTCTGTATTGTTTTATTTATTTGTGGTTGCATGGTGCAGCATTGGTCTATAGTCATTCCTACTAGTTTTATGGTAGTTTGAATGGGATAGTTGATTGTGTTAATTTGTTTTCGAGGAGGATGAATTTAATTTTGTCTGTGTTGAGTTTCAGTTTGTGATCTTTCATCCAGGTTGCTACTGTTTCTAGTGTTCTGTGTAGTATGTTTGTCATGGCAGTCTTTGTTTGATCAAAAGGTATGAGAATGGTAATGTCGCCAGACTTCATTAATCTCCTATCCAATACCCTAAATCAGATAGAGCTTGGATGAAGGTCTTCAAACTAAAACTGAACACAGATAAAACTAAATTTTTCCTGGCATCTCCCAATGAAAAGATTAATGACAACACGATTCATGTGAATGGCCGAGATTATGAAATTGACCAAACTATAAAAATACTAGGAGTTACCCTTGACAGACACCTAACCCTGGAAAAACATACAGACCTAATGTTCAAAAAAAGTATTTCAGCACTATGGAAGCTCCGCACCATCAAAAAATTCTTCAATGAATCATCCTTTCGATTACTTGTACAATCATCCATCTTGAGCACACTAGACCAGTGATTCCCAACCCTGTTCTGGAGGAACACCAGGCCAATCGGGTTTTCAGGCTAGCCCTAATGAATATGCATGAGAGAGATTTGCATATGATGGAAGTGATAGGCATGCAAATTTGCTTCATGCATATTCATTAGGGCTAGCCTGAAAACCCAATTGGCCTGGTGTTCCTCCAGGACAGGGTTGGGAACCACTGCACTAGACTACTGCAACATCATATATCTAGGAGCCTATAAGAAGACACTCCACAAGCTAAGATTAATCCAAAACACTGCAGTCCGACTCATCTTTGGATTAAAAAAATGGGAACACATCACCCCATACTTCCAAATACTCCACTGGTTGCCAGTGGAATCCAGAATACTCTTCAAACTTGCCTGCATCAGCTACAAAGCGGTCTTTAGGATGCTCCCAACTTACCTCGCCTCCCAATTCTTCCTCAACTACGCTAATAAGAACTCTCGTAGAATAAATCTCTTTAATTACCCATCTCTAAAATCATGTTAATACAAAAGATTCCTTGACAGAATGCTATCGTTCCAGGCAGCCAAACTGAACACATGGCTCGTAAAACCCATTCTCGAGGCCGCGTCATACGCTGACTTCAGAAAATCTCTGAAGACCCGTCTCTTTAACATTATCTGAGTTCCCTTCCTCTGACAATTCAGTTTCTCTGTAAGTACTTTCTCTTCCCATTACCCCCCCTCTCTCCCCCACATTACATGTATATTGTTATAAACCTCTCTTTCTCATGGCATGCTTCTTCTTGTAATTTGCCCCTAACTCATGTTTCATGTTGTAAACCGCTCTGTACTTCTGTACCCTGTTGTAATCATTTGTTGCCTGCTGCAAACATCTCGCACTCGCATTGCATGTATCTTCTTGCAAACCGCTCTGAACTGATGTATCTTGTTTTATACTGCCTTGAATTTATGTATGTTGTAAACTTTTGTTTCTGTTGTAATCATCGCATACATATAGGAAGGAGGCACTGGGGCACTAAGGACATGAGAAGGAGGCACTGGGAGCACTAAGGACATAGGAAGGGACACTAAGGACATAGGAAGGAGGCACTGGGGGCACTAAGGACAGGGGATGGGGCACTAAGGACATAGGAAGGAGGCACTGAGGACACTAAGGACATAGGAAGGAAGGAGGGAGGGAATAGAAAGGGACAATTGTTGGGCCTGAGTGTAGAAAGTGGCCAAGAAGAGAGAGAGACAGAAAGAAAGAAAGACAGACACATCTACTCTAGCACCCGTTAATGTAACGGGCTTAAACACTTTTATCAACTGTGGACCGCTAAGCTCAGACAGAGGTTCATATTGACTGGATGATTCAGATAAATTTGGCATTGGTTCTGGCCTCTGTATGGGAGGTATATGAGGTGTGTCATGTGGTATGAGAGAAGGCGAGCCATTTGTGAAGCGTCTCACTAACTCAATTAGATCTAAGCCCATCTGAAATGTGCAATCTTCAAAGTCATCGCTTTCTTGTTCATTCTGTGATCTCTTTCGTTTGTGGAATTTTCATGTTGTGGCAATTGGACTGATTGATCTCTAGGGCAAAGAAACATAGAAACATAGAAGATGACGGCAGAAAAGGGCCATAGCCCAACATCTGCCCACTCTAATGACCTATCCCCCTTGATTTTACCTCCCTAGAGAACCCACGTGTGTATCCCATTTCCTTTTAAAATCTGGCACGCTGCTGGCCTCAATCACCTGAAGCGGGGGAAATACTTTTCAAAACCCGGACAAAGTGGCGAGTTTTAAAAAGCCGTCCGGAACCCCAGCGTAGCTGATTTCCAGATAGAGTTTGCTCAGGTTTGGCAATTGAGGATTACAAGATCCGAAGCAATGTGGCTTCCCCAAAGTTCTTCCAGTTTACAAATGGGATTATTTACTGCCATTACAATGAATTCACTGCAATATTAGTGCATTGGGGTCTAGTTAGTGGCGTAGTGAGGGTGGGTGGTGCCCCTCCCCCCCTTCCCTTTCCCCTTTTTAACTTTTCCGTGTCGGCTCACGCTTTGTTGTCACTTCCTAGGCGCAGGTCCCGATGCCGACATGGGCAGCAACTTTGCACTGGGGAAATAAAAGTATGGGGGGAAGGCCAGGGGTGTATGTGTGTGGCAAGGGAAGGAGCCCCCCACTAGGTCTGATACAGGATCCGTAAAGACCTAATCCTATCCTAGGGTGAATTTAAAGAAAGCCTTTCCTGACACGTGCTGGAAAGAGAGCGCAGGGGACGCCTGTTCTAAAATCAGTGCCTCGTGGTTAAGACTGGCTTGGTTAACAAGCAGAAAAGCCCAGCTGAGCTGCTGCTTCTGATCTTGGGCACTCACTTAACCCTCCATTCTATCTTACTTGCAAAGTTTACTCTCCTATTGGATCTTTGCGTTATTTCCCACCTGCTTCTGGAACTCATCCGGTAGAGCTGTTTTCTTCTCTAGGTATTCTGTGTCTGGCAGAGATGAAAAGCATTGCTCCTGGAAAAGGCTCCCAAACAGCTGCAGTACTTGCCCTGCGGGGTTCTTATTTATTTTGGCAAGCTGAAGAATTGTAGAACAATCAGTGCTGATTTTGCTTGGAAGGTATCAAGACTGTCATTATTGTTTGCTAATTGTTAGCTTCTTTAATGTGAAAGTCAATAAATAGGTTGAGAACCTATTGGTGATGTTCACCTGTCTTCTACTATGAAACAGAACCCTCGAGAGCTAATGCACAACAGTATTTTCTAAGTCATGAGTTGAGCAGGATCCTTCATAGCAAGGGATGAAGCCCAGTTGCTTTATCCCACTAAAACAATAACACAACACTGATTTATACCCCACACATAAAAACATTAAGTAGCAGTGCAAAATGCCAATGCAGATAAATAAGACCATTAATTTAGGAAAACACAAGAAATCCCTTTGCTGCCAGCTAGAAATATGACAGCAGATAAAGGTCAAATGGCCCACCCAGTCTGCCCATCCGCAGCATCCACTATCTCCTCCTCTCCCTTTACACCTGCATTGTGAGGTCATAGAGCTCTATGAGTATAGAAACATAGAATCATGATGGCAGATAAAGGCCAAATGGCCCACCCAATCTGCCCATCCACTGAATCCACTATCTTCTCCTCTCTCTAAGAGATCCTGTCTCACGCTTTCTTGAATTCAAACATAGTGAGCCAAATTCTATAAACGGCATCCCAGTTGTAGACAGCCAACTGCTGCCTAACCAGCCAATTGGGATGCAAGTCAGGCCATCTACATTGGAGGCGCCTAAGCTTGCCTAAGACTAGGCGTGGGCATGCCATGGGCTGGAAGTAGCCTTAGCCTTAGGCGGACCTAGGTGGCCGTATAAGAATAATAATAATTTTGTTTTTATATACTACCCTACCATATAGTTCTAGGCGGTTCACATACAGTACTAAAAATATACAATAGTTGAATAAAATACATTAATAAAAATAGATAGATATTCCTTAAAAAGTACAACTGTAAAATCAGTGTGCAAATTTCCAATCCATATTCTGGAACATCAATTTACAAACTTTTCGAATAAATCCGTTTTCAATAGTTTCCTAAAGGACATGTAGGAATGGGCCTGAGAAATAATAGAACTTAGCCATGAATCCATTTTACCTGCCTGAAAACCAAGCAATTTGTCAAGGTATCTCTTGTAACGGCAAGGCTTAATGATCGGAAAAACAAATAGGTATTGCCCTTGAGTTGTTCTTTTAGGTTTGTATCTTTCAAAACACAAAGTCAAGTGATTAGGAGCCATAACAAACAGTCCTTTAAAACTGGTATTCTAGCCTCAAAAGGCAGCCAATGCAACTGTTTGTAGGATGAAGTAACATGATTGTGTTTTTTCAGCCCAGAAATTAAACGAACTGCCGTATTCTGTATAAGTCTCAGTCTTTTTTGAAGCTTTTTTTGGGATCCCACATATATTATATTGCAATAATCCAGAATGGATGATTGTATCAATAATCTAAATGATGCCTTATCAAAAAATGTTTTTATCATCCAGAGCTTCCACAAAATTATACAGCATTTTTTAACTCATGTTAAATGACGATCCAATATAATGCCCCAAATTCTAATAGAAGTAGAAATTTGAAAAGTTTGTCCATTCAAGTATAGTTCTTTTTCTTTTATAGTATCAGAAGGACTGGCTAGGAAAAATTTTGATTTTTCCGGATTCAATTTAAGTTTTGCCCTCTTTGTCCATTGCTCAATATGGGTTAATAATGAAGAAATTCGATTTATTACTTCCCCTGTAAAGGTCATAAGTGGGAGTACTCTGGTGATATCATCTGCGTAAATAAAAAATTTGACTCCCAGACTTTGCAATAATTTTCTTAATGGAGCTAAATATATATTGAACAAAGTAGGTGACAGTGGAGAGCCCTATGGTACCCCACAAGAATTACTCCAGGGAAAAGAATAACTATCTTCGCTAAACACTTGATAACGCCTTGATCTTAAGAAACCTTCAAAGCAGTTCCAAACTTTTCCTGAAATACCTATTGAATCAAAACAGTCTAACAATATCTTGTGATCGACCAGATCAAAAGATCCAACTAAATGATCAGTGCATTTGAACCTTCACTAAATAAACAGGGAAGCTAATTTCGTCTCCGTACTGTGCCCTGAACGGAACCCTGATTGACAGTCATGAAGGATATCATGCTTTTCAATAAATTCCACCAAGGCGGAATAACCGTCCCTTCCATAACTTTTGTAAATAACGGGATGCTGGCTATTGGCCGATAGTTGGATTTTAAAGCAATAGATTCTTTCTTGGTTTTCAATATAGGCGTGATTAAAATGTGACCTAACTCATTTGGAAATTGACCATTACTTAATAAACATGTTGTCCAATTAAAAAGGTCAGCTTTAAGAATATTCAGAGGACAATTGTCCAAAAGACAGTTCTTTTTTGTATATTTAGTTAACAATGTGCAAAACGAATTCCAATCTAAAGGTTCAAAATGTGACCAGATCATATCTGCTCTGAGGCCGTCTGTCTGATATTCATTTAGGATATGTAAAGGATCATATGATGATAATAAAGTTGCTCTAAGATGAATAATTTTCTTGTTAAAAAAATCTGCAAGGTCATTAGCAGAAGGTGGACATTCCTTTTTAGAACATTTTTTTGAATCAATGTCAGATAAATTATTTATCAATTTGAATAATTCTCTACTATTATTGTTTGCTGATTCAATTTTATTTGCGTAATAATTAGCTCGTTTATCTGTAATTAATGTTTTATATTGTTTTAATTTACTTCTCCAGCTCACCTTATCTTCATCCTTTCCTGTTTTTAACCAAATTTTCTCCAGTTTTCTTAATTCCCTTTTGAATACTAATAGTTCTTCATCAAACCATACACCAGCAGCTTTTCTCCAGCTGTCCCCCGCACCGAAACCAGCGGGCAGAGAACAACTTCGGGGCCGACCAACGAGCGTGGGAGCACTGCTCCGCCCCCTCCCCCGATCCAGCAGGGGATCCAGCAAAAAAAGCACCAGCACCAGCAGCTTTTCTCCAGCCGTCCCCCGCACCGAAACCAGCGGGCAGAGAACATCTTCGGGGCCGACCAACGAGCGTGGGAGCACTGCCCCGCCCCCTACCCCGAACCAGCAGGGGAACCTGCTGAAAAGTCCCAGCGTCAACAGCGACTGACCCGTCCAACCGCCACTAACAGCACAGCTACTCTGCATGAGTAGTCGCCATCTCCTCATAGAACACCACGAGGACACCAAATCTCCAAGTCCAACAATTCAGCACCATCCACCGTCATCCACCAGTTCCTGCGTCTCCCTCTTCGGAAATTAGTGCTCACTCCACCTATTCCTTCACCAACCCCAGGATCACTCCAAAACCAGCGGACAACAACCCACCAGCCAAACAGATAAGTACTCTGCATGTTTACTCTTTCTAGTCCAAGATATCTTAAACCCTGTACCATCTCTCATTGCATGATGGCTTCCTTACACTACTACCTAACTCTATTTCTCATGTTTTACTGGGCCTGCTACAAAAGCTGGTTAACCAAGGCATTACTCTCCTCTCCTATCTCAATCCTCATTAGACCTCGACCTACCTTCCCAGAACCCAATAGGCCTGCTCAACGCCTCATTCTTGACTGCTCTGAATGGGACCCTTTCCATATCCCAGTTGTCCCCCCCTCTCGCAAACCAAAGAAACCTCACAGAAACATATGCCGATCATTGAAGAAAATTGCATACTCAGCCCCTGTTGACGCTCCTCACTACCAAAAGATCCTAGGTTTCTATTTAAACATCCGATCTATCAGGAACAAAGCCCAGCTAGTTAAAGATTGGCTAGAGGAGACTAACCCCGACTTTGTCTTCTTAACAGAAACTTGGTTGATCTCCGACAACGACATCATAATCCGTGAATGTCTACCACCTGGGAGGGCATCCTATACAGAATCTGGGCCAGTCTGTCTCCACCACCTCTACTGGGAGACTATTCCATTCATCTGTTGAAAAGTATTTCCTTAGATCACTCTTAACTTCATCCCACCCCCTCATTCTGGAGTTTCTTTTCAATTGAAAGACACATCTCTTGCACATTTACGTCACATAGGTATTTAAACGTCTCTATCATATCTCACTTCTCCTGCCTTTCCTCCAATACACCCAGTCTGCCCAGTTACTGCTAAGAATATATCCCCACTACCAGCCATAGAGTATAGTCACCTGTAGGATATCTAAAGTACCTTTTGTCCATCTTCCTTCTTCTTTTAACTGAAATTTGGTTAGTTTTATTCAACAGCTACGTCTATATTTCCTTGACCTCTCCCCTTCCCCACCACAGCACAAACGTCACCTTCCTCCTTTGTCAACTCCTCTGCCATGATTCACACACATCACCCCTCCCCTTTTCACATATCATACATAGACTTAGTAAGTATGCTTGGTATTTTGGAGGGAAACAAAGGCATATGTGGCTGGCCTAGTGGCAAATTGCCAACTGCTCATTTGCAGTACCAGTGTTTAATTCTAAAGAAATGTAACTGCACACAGTGGCAGGTGTGGCTCTGCCGCCCTGTTGGGCAGGTCTTTATCTGCTATCAGTTCTGTGTTACTATGTAACTGCCACATGATACAGCCAAGTACAAGGATTAATCCTAAGATTAAAAGGCTCCAATTCCAAAACCATCTACAGGAAGATTGCCTCTTCTCTTAAAAGCACCAGGAAAAATCTGTTGTAGTCCAAAGAAAAGTAAATCTCAGAGCTGGAAAAACTGAGAAAATCATACCAGACTTACAGCCACTGCTCCAGGAGGACGAATTGCTGAAAGAGGCCCCGGATCTACCATTGTTGGCCTGCCGACAACCATCCAATCTGAAGCAAAAAATTGGTGAAGAGGAAGCTTCAAAAGAAGAGAGGGGAACTAGTCCTTGCTATAGAGCAAAGTGCCAGCAGATGTCACAGGACTCCAGTTGCTCACATAAGGGGATCCTATGCAACGCTCATCGTGATGTCATTAGTTAGACTGACTAGATGTTTTATAGTTGATGAGGGGGGTTAATATTAATTTTATCTGACTTTTATTCTATTGTGTATATTTTTGTTGTAACCTGTCTAGGTCTGGAGATGGTGCGAGACAGGAATGATTTTAAATAAATATCATTCATTGTACAGTAGATGTGTGAAGAAAGGTGCTGTAGTGGGCAGACAAGAATCTATTCACAAAGACACCACACCAGCCACCACAAAGCAAAGCAAGCTTGTGAGATTCATTCCTGTCATGGTATGTACAAAACTAAGTATCATACAAAGTCCAATATAACAAAAATGAATGTCACAGCTATATATTTTAGGCATCCTTGGTATAGGTACATGTAGTAGGGGGGTAAGATCTTGCATAGTGAGCCCCGAGAGTGCGACTAGAGACTTAGTTACATCTGTAAGATGAGTGGAGGGCACATTCAGCTGGGCTAGAATTAAAGGTTAGGGGGGTGTTTAAGAGAGTCAGGTAAAAAGGTGGGTTTTTATCGCTTGCCTGAAATTTAGTAAGCCTGACAGTGATCTGATGGTTAGTGGGATAACGTTCCATAATTTGGGTAGGAAGTGGGAGTATTTGTGGGCACTTTCCAGAAGGAGGGTTCATGCCGGTGGGGTGGACAGTCCCAACCAAAACCCATCAAAAAGGTCATCAGTTAGACCTGGTGACTTTCTCCTCTAAAGAACCAATCAACCCCAAACTCTACTGGAAAGAAGATAACTGGTCAGACTCCCTATGGTCTGACCACAGATTATGTTACTTCACTATAGACTGCCAGCAAAGAGCCAACATAAATAATAAAACAAGAACCAATAAAACCCACACTTCCAGAGGTAAGATCGACCCAATAGAATTCTGGTCCCACTATGAGACTATCATTACTCAGAATACAGAAACAGATCAATTCATGTCCTCATGGACTAAAGACAGCACAAACATTCTAAACAAAATTGCCCCCTTAAAAATCCGCAGAAAGAGAAGCACAAATCTAGAGGGATGGTATGACTCCGAGGTGCTACTGCTAAAGAGAGACCTAAGAAAATCAGAAAGAGTATGGTCTAAATCTGGTACTCAAGAGCACAGGGCTGAGTGGAGATCAAAAGTAAAATACTACAAAAACCTCACCAAGGAAAAATGAAAAAATTTCTACGCCCAAAAAATAGGAAACGTCACAAACAACAGTAGAAACCTTTTCAACCTGGTCAACGACCTCTACAATCTTGAGACACTCACGAACACCCGGGAGGATTCCACCCTAACAGCCAGCACCCTAGCAGACTTCTTCAATTTCAAAATACAAAAATTAAGATCATCTATAACGCCCCCGGCCAATCCCGATGGGTACTTCCCCATCTTCAATGACACAAACACATCCAACTGTGTTCTAGGATCCAGAACCGACCTAAGTTGGAATCATTTCACACCCATAGACTGGCAATCCTTCAACAAATACTACAACAAATACAATAACTCCTACTGCAGACTAGATACTTGCCCCCCCAATGTCATGAAAACTGCTCCAGCCCACTTCAAAGCCAACATGCTGTCATGGGTCAACGCTCTACTATCCGCCGGAAACTTCCCAGCAGAACAAGGCCACATCTTGATAACCCCAATTACAAAAAACTCAAAAGAACCTCCCAACATCCCATCTAATTACAGACCCATCGCCAGCATCCCACTAGTCACCAAAATAACTGAGGGGGCAGTAAATGCTGAACTCACCACATACCTGGACAAATTCGACATCTTACACGACAACCAATCAGGCTTTCGCTCTGGCCACAGCACCGAAACCATCATTGCCTCTCTTCTCGACCACCTGCACTCGCTCTTCAGCCAGAGCTCCAGCGCCCTAATCTTGCAACTTGACCTAAGCAGTGCTTTCGATCTAGTTGACCACACCATTCTCCTAAACTGCCTTGCACACATCGGCATCTCCGGACAGGTTCTCAGCTGGTTTAACGGGTTTCTAAAAAATAGATCTTACAGAGTCATCAAGAACGACTCCTACTCCCATAGCTGGGACAACTCTTGTGGTGTCCCCCAGGGCTCGCCACTATCCCCCACCCTATTCAATATCTACCTCGTCTCCCTGGGAAACCTCCTGCACAACTTCAAGCTCAAATTCTTCATTTACGCAGACGACATCACAATAATCATCCCTCTAACCAGTTTCACCCTAGAGCTGCTTGATTCTATATCACACTTACTCAGGCAGATAGAACTCTGGATGCTATCCCATAGACTAAAATTAAACGCTGACAAAACTAAATTCTTCCTGGCCTCCCCCAACGACAAACTCAAAACTACCTCAATCCAAGTGAATGGATCGGACTTTCCCCTAGAACAAACCCTAAAAATACTAGGAGTCACCCTAGACAAACACCTTTCCCTTGAGAAACACACTGATCTTACCATCAGGAAATGCTTCTCGGTGCTCTGGAAACTCCGCACCATAAAAAAATACTTTGATGACAACTCATTCCGACTGTTAGTACAATCTTCCATTCTCAGCATCCTCGATTATTGCAATATCATTTACCTAGGCGCCATGAAGAAAACCACCAGGAGACTAAAACTGATTCAGAACACTGCTGTCCGCCTTATATTTATTTTATGTAAAACGCTTTGTATTTGGAAAAGCGTTTAATCAAATAATTTAATAAACTTGAAACTTGAATAAACTTGAAACTTGATATTTGGCCTAAACAAATGGGAACATATCACCCCTTTCTACCATAAACTGCACTGGCTGCCATTTGAATCCAGAGTACTGTTCAAGTTCGCATGCCTCAGCTTCAAAACGGTGTTTGGTCTATCCCCAAGCTACCTCATCCCCCACTTTAAATTAAATCACAACAATAAGAACTCTCGCAGAATTCATCTATTCGCCTTCCCCTCCCTAAAACTATGCCCTCTCAAACGATTTGTTGACAAAACCTTCTCCTTCCAGGCGGCCAAAATAAACTCATGGCTTGCCCAAATTATACTTGACGCCCCCACTTACCTGGACTTCAGAAAAAAACTCAAAACTCACTTATTCCACAGACAGAATCCCTAACACTCCCTCTCGCGACTTCTACTCCCTTCAATACACTTGAACCCCCACCTTCCCCCCCTAGGTCCCCTCCAAACCTATTAACTTCCCGGTCACTCATGTATATTCCATGTACTATATTCCCAGTATATTCCTTGCATATTCCTTGTATTCTCCTTGTATCATTCTCCTTGTATTCTCCTTGTATATTACTTGTATATTCCTACTGATGGTATTTTATATCGACTTCATCTCGTTAAATTCCTGTTAACTTCAACGACATGTACATTCCAAAAAATTGTATATTCCAACGTTATTTTCATGTGTAATCTTATTAACTACTGTGAACCGCCTAGAACTCTCTGGGTATGGCGGTATACAAAATAAAGTTATTATTATTATTATTATTATTAAAGTTATTATTATTCTCTCAGCTTTTGATCGCAGGGGTAGATTGTTAGTTTTTTTGCCATGTAGGATGGGACCATTCTGTCGAAGAATTTGAATGCTAGTGTAAGAGCTTTAAAGATGCAACGTTTCCAAATTGGTAGCCAGAGCTGGAGCGACGGAGTTGCGAATAGTCAGGTTCTTCAAAAGGTGAACTGCTCCATTTTGTACATGTTGCAATCTTTGCAGGTTCGTTGCAGATAGTCCAACAAGCAGCGTGTTGCAGTAGTCCATGCGTGATAAGATATAGGCGTAGAGCAGTTGGGTGAATTCTCCTTCTGAGAAGTATGGATGAAATTTCCATAGCTGGTGCAGGTAGTAGAAGGAGGTTGATACTACCTGTGAGACATGACTCATTAGTGATAGGTCTGCATCTAGGGTGATTCCAAGGCTGCGTACTTGATCCTTTGCTTTGCTTTGTATGAGTGCCCCCCTGTATCCTGACCCCTCCACACCTCCCCAAAGTATGAATGTCCTCCTGCATCCTGATATCTTTGGGGGGGGGGCCTCTGCCCCCAGCATCCCCACATCCTCAAAGTAGGAGCGTCCTCCCATACCCCTCCCCATCCTGCATACCTTTTGAAAAGTGCGCCAGTGCGAGCAGCATTTTTGACCCCACCCCCGCTTGCTTCTGCCTCATCTCCCCTCTGACATTACATCCTGGCCCTGTGACTAGGTAGTGATGTCAGAAGGGAGCCAAGGCTGGCTCACCGGGGTGGGAGGGAGATGCACCGGCGAATGTTTGAACAGGTATGGGGGGGAAGAGAGGAGAGGCACCATGGGAGGGTGGGGGGGAAGAGAGGAGAGGCACCATGGAAGGGTGGGGGGGAAGAGAGGAGGAGAGACACCATGGGAGGGTGGGGGTGGGGGGAAGAGAGGAGGAGAGGCACCGGGATTCATCGCGGTTCATTGTGGAGAGGACGATTTCATTGTGGCCCTGTTGAAATGGCTGTGATGAATCGTCCCATTCCTTGTAAAGGTGTCGGGTCCTAATTAGACCCAACAAATCAGCCAACAGAGATGACTATCTTGTAAAGCATAATCCAGAGTGAAAATTTTAACGAGTCCTGATCATCATGGACACCCTACGAGGAGTGCCATTGCGTTGAGTGCATATCTGTGTAACCGAGAAGATCATTCAGTGAAGGGTAACAACATTTTTACTACCTTCTAAGATAGTCAATAGCTCAGGTGCTCTGTTGCTTTCTATAGTATTTCCTTTGCAAACAACTGGTTTTAAACCCCAAGGGTGTTTGCGTCAAGTGCTGCTGCGGCTGTGAAGAACTAAGGCCGGAACTGGGTAGACTTGCATGGTCTGTGTCCTAGGATGGGCTGGGGAGGGCTTCAGTGACTGGATGGTCTTTATCTGTCCTCATTTACTAAGTTACTATTTATCGTTGCTATTGCACTATTAAATGTACTAATATGCAAAAGATTAGTTTGCATATTACTAGCTTTTAAGTAGGAGGGCTGATTGAAAAGTAACTTTCAATCATACATCTGTTTCTCGATAAGAAAATGACCGGAAAGTTGTTAGAATTGTGCTTTACCCTCTGGTAACTAAAAACCTAGACTACTGCAATACTCTGTTAGCAGATATTAGGTGACTCCAACTGATCCAAAATGCTGAAGTCAAACTCCTGACTGGATCACAGAAATATGACCCTGGAACGTCTCTTCTCTAAACCATATTCTCCAGAATCACTTTCAAAGCAGTAGTCCATAGACTTTTCTGTTCAGATCTACCGCTCTTCTAGGTTGCTGTGACCTCTACAACAGAATCTCCTGACAGTTCCTTCTTTTTGCCATATACATAGCATCATTGCACTTGGAGTCATCCTATTTAAAATTTAAGATAGCCCTCAAGACATTTTTTTTCTTGTGTGCTATTTGCCCTAAATTGTAAAATGGTGTCTTGGCTTGATCTGGAAACACAGACTGCTGTAACTGGCTATTATCTTACAGGCTCAGCATCTTAACTTTGCCTCTTTATTCTCTTTTTTGCCTCTGCCTTTTCTATTTTCTTTATTCTGTATTGATTTACTTACATTTCTTTTTCTACACTATTATTTTTAAATATTGTCAACTGCTTTGCTGGCTCTCCAATTAACTTGAAACTAGATTTACATAAGTACCTGCTGAATCCTCAGTCCTACCTGGAGTAGCATGATATCCCTGTGCAGACAGCTGTGTTCATTACTGCGATGGGCACATACCAATCATGGAACACACTAGGCAGCCACATCTCTGGGAACGAGTAAGTAGAGTATGCAATGGCAGATCCTGGAAAGAAAACCAATGAGCTCTTGGAAGTAGGAAGATTACAATTCTTCAGTCATATCTACACAAGTTCTGTGCTCAGCAAACTGCCATGAGTCCTCCTTTGGGAATCAGAGGCGTGCTTCAGGGAATAGGCAAAGTCATGTGACCACTACAGGGGCCTGTGTCAGACCTGATCTGGAAGGTGGAGCTCCTCTAGCTTCAGAGTACTACTGATGACAAGGTAACGAGTTGGGAGTCTCTAACAAGGATATAATGTTCTGCCCATATAGCTTCTCTGCATTTTTGTATTATGCTGATAGACTTTAAGCTGGAGCAATGCAGCTTTTCTGAATGGTTCATGTAATCTAGAGTGAATGTTGCATGTGCCCTATTCCCTCCAGATTCATTGAGATCTTCATGCCCTAGAGTAGACCAAGGTGTCATTTTTAGAGAACCTGGTCCTTATGAGTAATAAACTGAACCCCCCCCTTTTAGAAACACAAAGCAAGCCACTCCATTGCTTGGTTTCCCCCTTTATCCCTGTAATTTGCATCATCTTGTTACCAACGATTCAGTCATCCATTTACTGAGTAGGAATTATTCTGGATTTTTATGTCCCACTTTAAATCCTGCAGCTGGCCTCCAGAACCCCCTTCCTGTACCTTCCGTTGTCACCGGTTCCCATATGGAGCAGACTAAAAGGCTCTCTAAGATCCTGTCCAGGTAAACTATGAGGCCAGTTATTTTATGCACCAAGTGATTCTTGTTTTCAACAACTAACAAGATATGTGCATTCCTAATAATCAAATTAGTAACTATAATGGCAATGTGAACACATTCAGAAAACCCTTTTTCTTGTGTGAAAGTGCAAAATCTCCAGAGAATAAAGAAAAGTCACCCAAAACAGACTGAGGGCTGTGCCATGGGTTTGATCTTCTAGTGTACAGAGAGAAGCACTTTATCTCAGCCATTCCAGACTGATGCCATGCTAGGTTTCCATAGGGAAGGCAAGTGTGAGAGCCTTCCACTGCTGACACCCAAAAACTCTGACGCTTCAAAATACAATACCTTCAAAAGTTAAAGCAAGGAAAGTGAGTTTGCTTCTCCTCTTGCATCACTCTTTAAAAACACCTCAGAACTGCATAATGAATGCCACTGTGATATTTCTGTAAATGAGATGTGTCTCTTACCTAGACTGTACAGGCTGAGGGCACCATAATCAAAGAAAAAGCAAATATGGCGGGCTTGGGTGGACATGACACTGAAGGTGTGAGCACAACTGGATGCGAAAGGGTAAATGCAACAGGAGACCAGGAAGACCACCAGTGGCCAGCTATAGCTGTCATGGCAGACATCCAGGACCCAGACAGAGGCTAGTAGCTTCCACAGGAAGTACCTGAAAGAAATACACAAACAACTTGTTAATATTATGTCAACTTCCATGTTTGGCAAATAGGATCAACTATTGTCTGTTTAGTATTCTTTCTCTTTTGTTAACCGCTCTGAACCAAGAGGTAGCTGCGGTATAAAAGTTTGATGTTACAATTACAGCATTTCAGGCACTAGGACTCTCTCTAGACAGCCAAGCACTAATCAAGCCTGGATCATAAGAACATAAGAATTGCTGCTGCTGGGTCAGACCAATGGTCCATCCTGCCCAGCAGTCCACTGACATGGCGGCCCCAAGGTCAAGACCAGTGCTCCAAATGAGTCCAGTCTCACCAGTTTAGCAGGAACTTGTCCAACTTTGTCTTGAATCCCTGGAGGGTGTTTTCCCCTATAACAGCCTCCGGAAGAGCATTCCAGTTTCTACCACTCTCTGGGTGAAGAAGAACTTCCTTACGTTTGAATGGAATCTATCCCCTTTTAACTTTAGAGAGTGCCCTCTCGTTCTCCCTACCTTGGAGAGGGTGAACAATCTGTCTTTATCTGCTAAGTCTATTCCCTTCAGTATCTTGAATGTTTCATAAGAACATAAGAATTACCGCTGCTGGGTCAGACCAGTGGTCCATTGCGTCCAGCAGTCCGCTCCCGCAGCAGCCCTTAGGTCAAAGACTAGTGCCCTAACTGAGACTAGCCCTACCTCTGTACGTTCTGGTTCAACAGGAAGAGCGTTCCAGTTTTCGACCACTCTCTGGGTGAAGAAGAACTTCCTTACGTTTGTACGGAATCTATCCCCTTTTTAACTTTAGAGAGTGGCCTCTCGTCCTCTCTACCTTGGAGAGGGTGAACAACATGTCTTTATCTACTAAGTCTATTCCCTTCATTATCTTGAATGTTTCAATCATGTCCCCTCTCAGTCTCCTCTTTTCAAGGAGAAGAGGCCCAGTTTCTCCAATCTCTCTCTGTACAGCAACCATTTTAGTCGCTCATTTTAGTGCAGGACTTTTAGTAAAGTCTGTTATGGAGCAGGTTACCTCTTTATTTAAAATCAGCATGGCTTATGGAGATGCTTTGGTGCAGTCACTTAAGTCTGATTCAAGTACACAGGGTTACAGTTTTTTTCTTGTGTGCATGATTTTCACTTTCTATTCAAATTTGGTGTCCTTATCTTTCTCTTTCTGTATCTGTAAACCACTGTGACCCGTTCATCAGAGTAGGTGGTTTGTTAAAACTGAAAGTGGCCTATATGAAAATAAAGGGTCCCTTTTACTAAGCTGGACTAAGAATTGGGAAACAAACAATTGGAAAGCTGATCAGCAAACCTCAGCCAATGACCTCCACTGGATGACCTTCGAGGGGCATAATCCAAACATATGTCTACGTCCAATTTGGACATATGGCGCTAGATGCCCAAAGTCGGCAGTGGAAAAATGCCCATTTTTGAAAAATACATCTAATTTTTTTAAAATTTTTTAAATCATCTATCTGGATGTCCAGGCAGTCGGGTCACCCAGACCACCAGGATGTCTATCTTTACACCACATTTTAGACCCAAATTTTGTCCAAGTCCCAAATGCCCAGAACAAGACCATTTGGAGATGGCAACAGAGCAGTGGGACATCTTACAGGGGACTTCTGTGAATTCACATAAAGGGTGCCACATAAACATCTCACTAGAACTCCCCCAAAACCCACTATACCCACCTGTCTACAACCCCAATAACCCTTATGGCTGCAGGTGGCACCTGTATGGCAGTAGAGTAGGGTTCGGGGGGGGGACACGCATGTGTTCAACCATAAATGTAGTGGTTAGAGTGGCTTATGAACTGGGGTCCCCCCTCTCTAAGGTTCATTAGCCTACCCCCCAGGCTATTTAAAACACCTGTGCGTAGCTCTACTAGGCTTTCCTATACCAGGTGCTGATGTTCTGGAGACTGGTAGGTACTTTTTTATTCTGATCTTTGTGGGGATGTGAGGAGGTCAGTGAACACTGGGGGAGTGTGTGGGGGTCTTTACTTTGTCTCTGCAGTGGTTATCTGGTCACTTTGGATACCTTTTCGGCACTTATACCTGTTTTTACATCATCTAACTCACGTCTAAATTTCATCCAGGATGTCTAGTAAAACTTTCAATTATCCCTGCAGGATGTCTAAGTCAGACAGAAAAGTAGGCGTGATGCTTACAACATACAGAGCTTTCGAAACGATGGCCCTCTGTGGTATGGGTGATCAACTCTGGTCCTCAAAAGCTTCAACCAGGTATGGTATTCAGCTCTTCTTTTGACCATTTTACAAAGGCGGTATAGCAAGCTTTTTAATGATTTGGGAAATCCTGAATAACAGTACTCTTAGAAACTCTGCCGTTATTCTGTTTTACATCATTAGCACACAGTAGGAATAGGGTTCCCAACTGGCTCCAGATTTGCTTGAACCAGCCCTGGTTTTATCCCATTGCATGCAGGGATTTGTAGTTTGATTTCACAATTATATTCCCTAAAAAAAAAAAAAAAGGCAAGATTACAACCCTATTGGTAAATCTAACCCAACTGGTAACTCAAAAAGTAGAATATGGAATCATTTGATAGATGCACCTATATCGCCATTTGACATGGCCGACCTTTGTACGTCATAGGTTCACCTATAGAAAATACAGTACCAGGTTGGGAGAAAGTGCGTCCATATGTTTAGGGTTTCGTTGCTCATGTGGAAAATGCTGATGACACAGTCTGTGGCTGAGCTCCATGGCTGGCGATATCCAGTTATGATGCTTTCTTCATGGAAAACCTGTGAAGAAAAAGCTTCTAAGTCCACGTTTAGGCCACATAAGCAGAAGGGTGACACAGTGTGAGGGTAATAGGGAGTATGATTGCCCTTTATCTCAGCTGACTAGTTCCACTTTGCTGACTGTGGTCTGGTGTATAGGAGCCCCTGAAGTACTGCACCAGGAAAAGGTACCCAAGAAAGGCTTGGAGACACTTTCTCTGTTAAGAACATAAGAACATAAGAAGTTGCCTCCGCTGAGGCAGACCAGAGGTCCATCTCGCCCAGCGGTCCGCTCCCGCGGCGGCCCATCAGGCCCACTGCCTGAACAGTGGTCTCTGACTAATTTTATAAATTACCTCTAATCCTATCCCTATAACCTTACCTCTACTCCTATCTGTACCCCTCAATCCCTTTGTCCTCCAGGTACCTGTCCAGACCTTCTTTGAAGCCCTGTAGCGTGCTTCTGCTTATCACATCCTCCGGTAGCGCATTCCATGTATCCACCACCCTCTGGGTGAAGAAGAACTTCCTGGCGTTTGTTCTAAACCTTCCCCCTTTCAATTTCTCTGAGTGCCCCCTTGTACTTGTGGTTCCCCATAGCTTGAAAAATCTGTCCCTGTCCACTTTTTCTATGCCCTTCATGATCTTGAAGGTTTCTATCATGTCTCCCCTGAGTCATCGCTTTTCCAGGGAGAAAAGCCCCAGCTTTTTCAGTCTGTCAGTATATGAGAGGTCCCCCATACCCTTTATCAGCTTAGTTGCTCTTCTCTGGACTCTCTCAAGTACCGCCATGTCCTTCTTGAGGTACGGCGACCAGTACTGGACACAGTACTCCAGGTGCGGGCGCACCATTGCACGATACAGTGGCAGGATGACTTCCTTCGTCCTGGTCGTGATTCCTTTCTTAATGATACCCAACATTTTGTTCGTTTTCCTTGAGGCTGTGGCGTACTGCGCCGACGCCTTCAATGTTGTGTCTACCATCACTCCCAGGTCTCTTTCAAGGTTGCTCACCCTTAGCGGTGATCCCCCCATCTTGTAAGTGAACATCAGGTTCTTTTTCCCAACATGCATGACCTTGCATTTCCCTAAGTTGAAGCTCATTTGCCACTTTTTGGCCTACAATTCCAGCGTTGTCAGATCTTTTTGGAGGTCTTCACAGTCCTCTATGGTTTTGACCCTGCTGTATAGTTTAGTGTCATCCGCAAATTTAATAACCTCACATCTTGTTTCCGCCTCCAGTTCGTTAATAAATATATTGAACAGGAGCGGTCCCAGCACCGACCCCTGTGGAACTCCGCTCGTGACCCATTTCCAATCTGAGTAATGGCCCTTTACTCCAACCCTCTGTTTCCTGTCTGCCAGCCAGTTTTTGATCCATCGGTGGACCATCCCTTGCACCCCGTGGTTCCATAGCTTCCGTAGCAGTCTTTCGTGTGGTACCTTGTCGAAGGCTTTTTGGAAGTCAAGGTAAATGATGTCTATGGATTCCCCTCTATCCACCTGGCTGTTTACCCCCTCAAAGAAGTATAATAAGTTCGTGAGGCATGACCTGCCCTTGCAGAATCCATGCTGGCTCGACTTTAGCTGCCATTGTTCTTTCCTTCCTACTCATGTGTATTACATGAGGTGTCCTGAAATGTATAGCAGGGTCTAAACAGACCTAACAATATATTCTCAAGTTTCTGAGATCCCCAAACAGAGAGAATGTAGTCATGAGAAGTAAGTGGATGAAGTCAGAAAATACCCTCACACTTTGGGAAGGGTTGGTGTGGGCACATGATGCAGAACCCTCACCTTGATCACTAGTTCAACTCTTTTGAACCCATGCAGAGAACTGCCCAAAAGAGTTAAAAGCTGGTGTATTTAGATTTTAGCAAAGCCTTTGACAGTGTTTCACACAGACATCTAATAAATAAACTGAGTGTCCTTGGGATGGGCCCCAAAGTGATGTAGGGGTTCAGGAACTGGATGAGTGGAAGACGACAGAGGGTAGTGGTCAATGGAGATAACTCTGAGGAAAGGGATTTTACCAGTGGTATGCCTCAAGGTTCAGTTCTTGGACCTGTTCTTATTAACATTTTTGTAAGTCATATTGCTGAAGGCCTGTTAGGTAAGATTACCCCTTTGCGGATGATACCAAAATCTGCAATAGAGTAGACACACCAGATGGTATGAATAACATGAAGAAAGACCTAGCGAAGCTTGAAGAATGGTCTGAAATTTGGCAGCTAAAATTTAATGCTAAGAAATGCAAGATCATGCATTTGGGCTGCAAAAACCTGAGGGAATGGTACAGATTAGGGAGTGAAGAGCTTATGTCCACAACAGAAGAGCTGAGAATTGTGTGTGATTGTATGTGATGATCTTAAGATGGCCAAACAGGTTGAAAAGGTGACAGCGAAAGCTAGAAGGATGCTAGGTTGCATAGGGAGAGGTATGGCCAGTAGGAAAAAGGAGGTATTGATGTCCCTGTATAAGACTTTGGTGAGACCTTATTTAGAATATTGTGTACAATTCTGGAGGCTGCACCTTCAAAAAGATATAAAAAGGATGGAGTCGGTCCAGAGGAAGGCTACTAAAATGGTGTGTGGTCATCATAAGGTGTATCTCAACATGTATACTTTGGAGGAAAGGAGGGAGAGGGGAGATATGATAGAGACGTTTAAATTTCCACATTGTATAAATTTATATGAATGGTAGGAACAGCCTTCCAGTGGAGGTGGTGGAGACAAAAAGTTTATCTGAATTCAAGGAAGCTTGGGACAAGTATGAGAAGGGGATGGTAGATGGCATGGTTAGGCAGACTAGATAGGCCATATGGTCTACATCTGCCTTCATGTTTCTGCTAGCGGCAGTTTCAGCTGTTCACGGTCATAGTAGAAAGAAATTGTATTGGCACCTGTCTGTGTGCTGGATTGCTATTCTATGCATCAATAGCAGCTTCACAAAAATGTTATGCACAGATTAGCATTGCAGCTCGTGTGCAGATCATTTCCTGCATAGACACAGGCCCAGCACTTGCTGCCCTTTTGCACTTGCATCTAGTGCACTAGGCCTGTACAGGTCCTATTGCATACAATTTGTTTCCTGCTGTGGTGATCAAAAATGGGATGTTACACCTGAGTTAGGAATCAGCCCATGGCTCTAATGCAAGCTTTCTGTGTTGGCCCCACAGTTCAGTAGAGTGTCAGTGACTCCTAGTGGTTAAACAGTTGATAAATGACATCTGGAACAATCACCCACATACAAGGTTGGCCTAACCTTTAGGCAAACTAGGCAATCGCCTGAGAAAGCAGCTTCTGAAGGGGGTGGCAAAGAATAGCTGATGTCCAAACATAATATGAGGCTCTGGCAAGCAGACAATTCAAAGAACCATCAATACGTACTTTATCTACAAGGAAAGAGGACTCTGTTCAGATCATCTATTTATCCAGGGAAATGTCCGAACTACCTGTGTATATGCAAAATAAAGTTTAATAATTGAAAGTATGATGTCCTCAAATGTTCCAAAGAGCACAGTTCTGGGAGAGGTAGTGTTGGGTGATCACAATGAACAGATCCAGCTCAACCATTGGACCATGTGAGGCACAAAACCTCCAGCCTCTGATGTGACATGGTCTAATGGTTAAGCCTTCTCCCACCCCCACCCCCTCCATGGGTGCAGCATCTCTTCCTTCCTCCTTCAGTCCAGTCCAGTGTCTCTCTCCCACTTCCACAGCCCCCTCCTTGCAGGTCCAGTATCACTCCTTCTCCTCCCCCCTACTCCCACTCCTGTGGTCCTGTAAAGTGTGTGTGAGTTGCCAGAAGCAGCAGCATGAAGGCAGGCTACCTTGACCCTGGGTGTTCCCTCTGCCATGTCCCACCCACAGAAACTGCATAATAGGAGGCAAGATAAGGCAGAGTCTAGCCAAAGGCTCCACAGTTTACAGGACTGTGGGGATGGGATGAAGAGGGAGAGAGGAGAAGTAGTAATGCCAGCTCTGAGCTGTGTAGAGGGGGAAGAAAGAGACTGAGCTATGGGTGGGGTGGGAAGAGAAGGAGAGAGATATTGGACAGGATAGAGGAAAAGATTCTGGACCCACGGAGAGAGGGAAGGGCACTTATGTAAGCTGGCTCAAGGTGCCACAATCCCTCAAGCCAGCCTTGACAATGGAATAGTTTCATAATTCAAATCATGGAAGAGGAAGAAGAATTAGGGACATGGTGGGTGAGGATGTCTGAATATATGTCTGGGACACCTAGGACCCCCTCCACTGCCCGCCCATTTGGCATTAACAGTAGTTGCAGGTACTAAAGGCAGAGGAGGATATGGATATTATGGGAGGATTATCTATCATGTGCTCTCTTAGGCTGGCGTCATGCTTATTGCAGTACCCAAATGCGGTGAGACCTGGAACACTGCAATAAGCACTGCATGTAAAATAAAGTATGAGAGCTGGAGGCAGTGCAGGGTTTTTTTCTGTTCATCCTTTTGTATCTTTTCTAAACTTTCTATAAACAGTATAACTGCGGCAGAAATAACCCTATTCCTATATGTTCAATGATATCAGGGCTTATTATCCATTTACTACAAAATGTATAGAAATGTTGCCAAAGTGCAGTTAGTAAATGTGTGTACCAAATAAATATTCAGATCCTGGCAAAAAAACAAAACAAAAAAGTATTCCTTGAAGTGACCCAGACCTAAAGAAATATATACCCAAGTCAGTTAGCAAAACCAACACAAAAGACCGATTCAGAATACGACTCCTTATTCTCAAATTAAGAGGTACTAAACAGCACACAAAGACTTCCAGCATTTCAACATGAGACTTGCTTCTTTTGCTTTCTACATTGTGAGAGTATGTACTTGGTTTTTCATTGCCAGTAGGATGCAGCTTCAGGGAAAATATGAAGCTCACTCAAAAACATCAAGCTACTTTGTAAATCCAGATGCAACCGGTGACGCTCCTCAAAAGAAATATAAGGCTGATGAAGAATTTTTGTGACTGAAACCGCACGGCCCCTAAGGAAACTAACATGAAACGGTTGAGTAACCATCGGGCTCGACTTAAGTCCTTTTTCAGATTTACAATTTTTTAATGCACATCTTTTTTGTCAATGATAAATACACCACCCCAGCAATGGGTACGAAAGTGGTTCGAGTAATCAGTTTCATAAAAGTAAGTAACTCAAGGAGATGGTCAACTTCCCTAGCCCAAGCTTGTTGCAATTTATCATAATTTTTTCAAATACCTAAATCTTGGAAAGATTTATGTAAACCAGAAATGGTCAATTTACTGTCTAGATCTGTTGAAAAAAAAGATCTTTTAGTTTATATCCTTTGGGACACTGTAAATTATTAAAACCAAGCAATCTTATAGTGGAATAGTTGACAATATGGAAATTTAGCTCCCCTACAAGTCTGCAAATGTTGTGGAAGATTGAGGATTTTAAAAATCTTAAACCCTTAGTGATTTTTAACTATATTAGAAACATAGAAACATAATGGCAGATAAAGGCCAAATGGCCCATCTAGTCTACCCATCCGCAGTAACCATTATCTCTTTCTCTCTCCGAGAGATCCCACATGCCTATCTCAGGCTCTTTTGAATTCAGACACAGTCTCCGTCTCCACCAACTCTTCTGGGAGACTGTATAAAAGTATTTCCTTAGATTACTCCAGAGCCTATCACCTCTTAACTTCTTCCTATGCCCTCTCATTGCAGAATTTCCTTTCAAATGAAAGAGATTTGACTCATGCGCATTTACATTACGTAGGTATTTAAATGTCTCTATCATAGCTCCCCTCTCCCGCCTTTCCTCCAAAGTATATAGATTGAGATCTTTAAGTCTGTCCCCATATGCCTTATGATGAAGACCACATACCATTTTAACAGCCTTCCTCTGGATCGACTCCATCTTTTTTATATCTTTTTAAAGGTGCGGCCTCCAGAATTGTACACAATAATCAAAATGAGGTCTCACCAAAGTCTTATACAGCAGCATCAATACCGATACTTCCTTTTTCCTACTGGCCATACCACTGTTACGCATTTCTTGAAACCTTTTAGTTGTCTTATTTCTGTGTCTACCCTAGCCTGTAAAACTCTGAGGAATAGGGTTGATCTCTTCCTTGGGTTAACATGGTGCTGTACAACCTTAGAGACATGAGAAGCAGCAGAGGTCTCTGCTGAAAAGTGAAACTGATGGGGAAAAAGATAGAAACAGTGCCTGATGGCTCTCTGAGAATTAGCCAGCAGCAGAAGAGAAGGAACAGCAAAATAGATTTCTTGACTAAGACAGTCTCATATCTTCTTTCTTCTTAATGAGCTTTTCTTTTGGTGCCTTTTCCTCCTGGCAGGAAAGAGGTAGAACCAAGAAAACACCAAGGGAAGGTATAGCATGCTCACCATTTATTCCATATTATAGAAAAATATAAGATTGTGAGTGCACTGAGACAGACAGGGAGAAAATACTGAGTACCTGAATGTAAACCACTTAGGCTAAAAAGGAAATAAATCAAATACTTTTGAAAAAAAAAAAAAGGAGAACCAAGAACAAGGCGAGAAAGATGAAATGCAGCCACTTCTGTCCCAAGAAACACTTACTTTTGGCACCTGTGTGATATGGAGCAGCCGGGGTAGTTTCCAGCTCAGCATTGTATGGGGCAGCAGAGGCCAGTAAGTGACTCTCAGAGGTCACCTTTCTCACCTATTCAGCAGTGAGCAGCAGTTTGCCGGAGAAACACATTTGCATTTGTTACTTCTGGCCAAATTACCTGCTGTCACCTTCCCTCTTCCTTTCACCTCCTCTGAGCCAGAATAGCCTGGTCTCTCCCAGCACCTCCCCAGTCTGGCTCTCCACCTTCTGCTGGCACCGTCCCAAGGTTTCTACAGCGTAAGAAATAAGCATGGGATGGGCAGAGACCAGGTAACTTCACTTAACATATTTGTTCATGCATTGGAAGGCATGTTATGGGGACGGCATTCTCTCATGACAGAGTGGAAAGGATTTCCGAGAAAGTGGGTCCAGCTTACAGACCTGTTGCACCTCCTGCCTACTTGGGCTCAGCTGTTGCCTAAACATTTTAGCAGCTTTGTTTCTCCAAAACGCAGGGTCATAGGTTTACTTACAATCATTCCTCCTAAACCTCACCCACAACAGACTTCTGTTTAGCTCCAAAATACTGAGCCCATGGCACGTGGAGAGGAAGTTTGGTCTACTCTAAAGGAACAGAAAATCACCCTGAGGAAAGCAGGTGACTCCTTTAAGGGGACTGAGGCAGGTGAACTGTACACATGTAGCTGACAGGAAGAAGAGACGCTTGTGCATGTCATTTATTAATTATATGCAAAAGGGACAATCCACAAATTGTTTAAATGTAGGTGTTGTGGGATCGTTATTTAAACAGATTTAACTGTGTAGCAATGGGATAACGCTGCTAAATATTTTTATGGACAACTGTGGCACTATCAGTGTCCCCGAATGAATCGTTACAAACCACACTCTGGACGGTGCCCCCGAATGTATCATTACAAATCACTGTCTGGAAGGTGCCCCCGAATGAATCGTTACAAACTACTCTCTGGATGGTGCCCCCGAATGTATCATTACAAATCACTGTCTGGATGGTGCCCTTGGCAGTGACTTTGGAGAGCATTTAGTTGGTTCTCAGAAAACTGGATGTGATAATTGCAAAAGTCTGCAGAAGAATTTACTACTTTAGTGACTAAAGTTGATTTGTTTTCTAAGTATTTGGATGGGGTACAAATGGAACATTTTTCTCAAACCTCGCAAGATCTTACTTCCTCTATTGTTAAAGATAGTTACAATGTCGGATTGAACAGATTGAAAAATCTTTGTTTCTTGAACTTTCAAAGATCTGCTGGCTTACTTCCTCTGTTGGAAACACTGAATCACTCCTCAGAAACTATTCCTCCTTTAAACAGAATTTACTATATTTCCTCTCCCTCAAAAAAGAATGCAGCGGGAGCACAAGAGGCCTTAAATCAAGAAGCAAAGTTAGATGCAATGAATATATCAGCAATACTGGAGGTGATTCTGAAAGGGCCTTATGGTCTTTTGTATTTAAAGTTAGCATCGAGACACGAAACAACATCTTTGACTGCAACTTTCTGGGGCAAACTATATCTTCTTTGCTGCAAAACAATTTAAGACTTCGCTAGACTTAATGAAGATTTCAACCAGGCAAAGTTGAAGACTGAAGTAATACTAGAATTTTGAGGAGGGGGATTCATGCAATGGCTGCTATGGATTGTCCTAATATGCCTGCTGATCTTATGCGCTGCTCCCTCTTCTATTTGTGGTCCGTGAAAGAATTTGTGATTTTCTTAGGAGAAATGTTTCTTTCGTAATGCTATCTCCATTTTGCCTTAACAAGTGTTTACTTGTGTTATTAGGTTCTGATAGATAGATAGATAGATGAGACAACAGTCTGCACTATCCGGACATACTGTTAAATGTATCTTTACTGACCTCTGTGATATTACCTGGACAGTGCCACTGCATACAAAACCATTCTGGCATTGGATAGCGCCAGGCAGTCTGGGGCAGAGCCACGTTATGCACATAGCAACAATTTTCAGTGCTACTACCCTGAGATATTTGTGGATAGGTCAGGACAGCCAAAATCTGTCCTAAATCTATCCAGATAAGCTATTTGGATAGTGCCAGCACTTCACTGCTCTATCTGGATATTCAGAAGCAGCCACTGAATATTTGGTGCCATGCAGCATTCTCAGCACTCTTACAGAATTGCTCCTGTACCAGTCAGATCAGAAATCCAGATCCCTAAAACTCATTTCAATAGCAAAGTTCACCGTCGATGCCAGTATCCCTAAGCAGCATGAAACAGACGTATTTCCTAGAAAATATTCACTCAATTGTATAAGTGTAATATTTCTAGTAAAAAGAAAAGAAACATGTGCCCAAAGTAATAACGTTAAATGACCTCCAGAGCCAAAAGGGAATATCCAAAAGGAAGCTTTACACTGCTGAACTATTTTGACACCCACCAGACAGCACCTAAGAAGGACCTGGGTTTCCTACCTTCTGTGCTCCCAGCTCCACCTTTCCCTTGGACTGGTTTTCACAGCTCACTTATATATTTTGTGAGACTTTAGCTCTGCTTTCCCAAAGCTTATCAAAAAATATATGAAGTCAGTCCAATAAAAAAGGTTTCACCTTATTTTCCTTTTCTTTTATTGTCATTTAATTCAGGACCGGACAGGATCACAATATAAACCCAGCCTCTCCTGTTTTGTAACACTTCACATTCCTCCACAATGGATTTTAGACGTTTTCCCATACAACTCACCATGCCAAAAAAAAACCCAACCCAAACCAAAACTCAACAATAAATATTCATACAGTAGTGTCATCTCACTATCACTCTACTTCCAGTGCCAAAACCTATATAAGAAGCTTATGACACCAAAAGAGCCCTGATTCCCAGGGTCCAAAGCCTACCACCAAGGACCCCAGAGAGAAAGAAACCTTCAGTTAAGAAAAACAAAGAACCACAAATTAGAAACAAATGTGTGATGGAAACCTCCAAAAACTAAAGTCTAGGCACAGTAGAATAGGAGAAAGAGATATCCATTTCTTCTTGTAATACAGAGAGTCACATTCAAATCCTTCAAGATTTATGCTGTGTTTTCTCTTGTACTTTACTGTCCTGACCCTCAAGTCCTTTTCCAGGGTCTCCTGTCTTCTTTCTCTAGAACTGTTTGACAATCTTCCCTTTCAACTATTTTCCCCATTTCACTCGTCTCTGCCTCTCCACTTAAGCTTAATTTCTTCTTCTTACCACCCCCTCCCCAGGTCACTGATCTGCTTTCAAATATTAAACCTACTTATATTTTTGTGTCTTTCTCTGAAAATGGTTCATCCTTCCTGCAGTGAGTGATATACAGTGAGTTTGTGATTATCTGGATCTATTTTGCATTGACTGCAGCAGCTTTTTGCTGCAATCACCTAATCTTGCCTGCTAGTTCCCCATTTTCATCTTCTATATTGACCCCTTCCCAACCCAGATCCTTTCCTGTCCCATAATCCCTCCTGGCATTCAGTTATTTTCTCCCCTTTTTCAACTCCTTTCCTGTCCCATTTCCACATTTTTCCTCTTTGCCTTCTTTCTAGCCTGTCTAGAGCCTTCATACTACCCACTTCAAACTCTAATGCCTTCAGACCTATTTTCCCCTTTTCACCCCTCTATCTTCCCTCTCTCCCCTCTTTAAACATGTTTTCCCTTCTCACTTCCACTCTCCAAGCATCCCTTTCCTATTTTAATCCCCTCGTTTTTAAGAATATCCCCCTTGAAGCTGCTCCTTTCTTCACACCCCTCCCTCTTAATGCTCTTCTCTCCTTGTTACCAATTCCTCCCTTCTCACCCCAGGCTGACTGGGGCTGTAGGGTTACCAACCCCCAATCCTTCTTCCCACCAGTCTGTCCATGTCAGCTGCAAAATCTCACACTTGTTATTATGAGGAAACAGACCCCACAAGCAGCAGGAGAGATCCTCTGGGCTGGCTGAATACTTCAAACTGCTCCCAACTCCTGATGTGTGTGTGTGTGTGGGGGAAGGGGGAAGAGAGTACAGGGGAAGAAAGGCAGCCTAATAACCCTTAAGAACATAAGAAATGCCCGCACCGGATCAGACCGTGGGTCCATCTAGTCCGGTAGTCCGCACCCACGGAGGCTCAGCTAGGTGTTCCCCGTCGAGGACCTTGATCACTCGTATCCCTCAATGTGTCTTGCAAGAAGATGTGCGTCCAACTTGCCCTTAAATCCTAGAATGGTAGTTTCCACCACAACCTCTTCCAGGAGTGTGTTCCAGGCGTCCACCACTCGCTGTATGAAACAGTATTTTCTGACATTTGTCCTGGTCCTGTCTCCCTTCAGTTTCAGTCCATGACCTCTTGTCCGAATCATATTTGACAACGTGAATAACGTTGTTTCTTGCTCTATTTTGTCGATTCCTTTTAGTATTTTAAAAGTCTCTATCAGATCCCCGCGCATTCTTCTCTTCTCAAGGGTGAACAATCCCAGTTTTCCGAGGCGTTCATTGTAGCTCAAGTTCTCCATATTTTTAACTAGCTTCATCGCTCTCCTCTGCACCCTCTCCAGTATTGCTATATCCTTCTTTAACCCTTGCCACTTGATGCCTGAGGCAACTGCCTTCTTTGATTTTTCCAGTCCCTTCTCTGTCTGGCACAACATCCTGGGGGATCCCTTTCCTTATAAGACCCCCCCCCTCCCTCCGTCTCACATACACACCTTACTTGAGACCAATCACTGTACTGTTTTAGGATGGGAAAGCAGGCATCGATCTCTGCAGGGATTTTTCCTATTAAAACTGGTTCTATTTGTTCATTCTTGGGGCAAATCTTGTGGGTCAAAATTAAGTACAGGGTTTGCAGGACCTGGCTAGACTATCACCAATGAATACAGCTCGGAACTCATGAAAGTCTTTTCATATTACACTACTGCAGCTAAAAATACATGACAAGTTGGTTTGCGTTTTAAATAACTCTGAAGTGCCACTTACTTGATGGCAGGGTGAGCTGTCAGTAATGGACTTCAGGAACAAGCTGAGCCAGTCCAGGGATCGCCCCACATCTCGGCGAACTTGTATTTCCTGTTTATTTTTATTGGAGAAGCTGAAACAGTGGCAGAAAAAGAGGAGCAGCAGAGCCTCCAGGACATAGTGGTTAGAGCTACAGCCTCAGCACCCTGAGGTTGTGGGTTCAGATCCCATGCTAATCCTTGTGACCCTGGGTAAGTCACTTAATTCCCCCTAGCAAAATGCTAGTCTCATTTATATCATATTGAGGGAGGCTCAGGGGTTGTGTGATGGGATAGAAGCGAGGGAAAAGATGGTCCCATGCTGGTAGCTTTGTTTTCTAAGCAGCCTCTTCAGGGCCTCACTATATCCCTGAATTCAAAGCTCAAGTAGCTCTTTTCTATAGCATGTTTGGGTAGCAAAGGGAGATGGTAGGAAACAGGGTTGCCAACTGAATCCAGATTTGCCTGACAGATCCAGTCCTAGGTTTGCCCTGCTGCATACTCTTTTGGTTTTTCACCAGGTACTTGTGACCTGGATTTCCTAAAAGAGAAGTCCATAGGCTAGTATTGAGATGGCTTGGGGAAATCCACTGCTTATTTCTAGGATAAGCAGCATAAAATCTTTTTTACTACTTGGAATCTAGCTAGGTACTTGTGACCTGGGCTAGCCACTGTTGGAAACAGGATACTGGGCTTGATGGACCTTTGAGCTGTCCCAGTATGGCAACGCTTATGTTCTTATGATTTCCTCATTGCATTCCCTAAGAAAAGCAAGACTACAAGTCCCAGCATGCACTGGAATAAACCCAGGACTGGATCAACCATGTTGGGCAAATCTGGATACAGTTGGAAACTTTCATGGAGGGATCTGATCTTTTGGACCTCAGACAGAAAAAGCTTGGCATAAGAACTCCAGGCAATGCATTCGCCCAACACCATTTGATGTCACTTACAGTTTTTTGATGTATACAGTCTCTTTTGCACAAAATATGACTCCAAAGGAGGATCCTAACAGCCTCTTTCCTGCTGCAATACCAGAGACCCCCAGTTAATCTCTAACCTTTCTCTGTATTCTACACCACGAGGGATCTACTCCTTGCAATCTTGGACAGAACATTTCACTCTCCATGCCTAAGATATAAGCCCTCCAGAGAGTAGTCTGCCTGAATGGAAGTTCTCTTGAGCTACTACTGAAAAAGGTGCCAGTTAAGTCCAAAATTGCCCCTTGTTGAATTCTGTTACTGCTTCTGTTTCCAGCTCCTCTGCTAGGAAGCCACTCCAGTCCTCTTTCAGGAATCCTTCAATCAATTTTAACATAGAAACATAATGGCAGATAAAGCCAAATGGCCCATCTAGTCTGCCCATCCGCAGTAATCATTATCTCTTTCTCTCTCCAAGAGATCCCACATGCCTATCCCAGGCCCTTTTGAATTCAGACTGTTTATGTCTCCACCACCTCTTCTGGGAGACTGTTCCATGCATCTACCACCCCTTCTATAAAAAAGTATTTCCTTGGATTACTCCTGAGCCTATCACCTCTTAACTTCAGCCTATGCCCTCTCATTCCAGAGCTTCTTTTCAAATGAAAGAGACTCGACTCATGCGCATTTATGCCACGCAGGTATTTAAACAATATTTCCCCTCTCCTGCCTTTCCTCCAAAGTATACAGATTGAGATCTTTAAGTCTGTCCCCATACATCTTATGACGAAGACCACGCACCATTTTAATAGCCTTCCTCTACACGGACTCCATCCTTTTTATATCTTTTTGAAGGTATGGCCTCCAGAGTCTTATATGGGGCATCAATACTTCCTTTTTCCTACTGGCCATACCTCTTTCTATGCACCCTAGCATCCTTCTAGCTTTCACCATCACCTTTTCAACTTGTTTGGCCACCTTAAGATCATCACATACAATCACAACCAAGTCCCACTCTTCTGTCGTGCACATAAGTTCTTCACCCCCTAAACTGTACCGTTCCTTTGGCTTTTTGCAGCCCAAATGCATGACCTTGCATTTCTTAGCATTAAATTTTAGCTGCCAAATTTCAGACTATTCTTCAAGCTTTGCCCAGTCTTTCTTCATGTTATTCACACCATCATGGGTGTCTACTCTATTGCAGATTATGGTATCATCCACAAAGAGGCAAATATTACCTGACAGCTGTTCAGCAATATTGTTTATAAAAATGTTAAAAAGAACAGCTGAAGAACAGAACCTTAAGGCTCACCACTGGTAACATCCCTTTCCTCAGAGTGCTCTCCATTGATCACTACCCTCTGACGTCTTCCACTCAACCAGTTCTTGACCCAGCCCGTCACTTTGGGACCCATCCCGAGGGTACTCCATTTATTTATGAGACGTCTGTGTGGAACAAAGGCTTTGCTAAAATCTAAATACAACACATCTAGCACACTCCCTCTATCCAATTCTCTGGTCTCCCAGTCAAAGAAATTGATCAAATTTGTCTGACAAGACCTACCTCTAGTGAATCCATGTTTCCTCCGGTCCTGTAATCCACTGGATTCCAGAAACTTTGACCATTCTCAGTTTTAAAAGTGTTTCCATTAATTTGCTTACCACAAAAGTCAGACTTACCGGCCTGTAATTCCCTACTTCCACTTTTGTGGAGAGGGTCCACATCCACCCTTCTCCAGTCCTCTGATACCACTCCCAAGACTAGAGACTCACAGAGGTC
The DNA here is from genome assembly GCF_902459505.1 of Geotrypetes seraphini. NCBI lineage: Eukaryota > Metazoa > Chordata > Amphibia > Gymnophiona > Dermophiidae > Geotrypetes > Geotrypetes seraphini. The sequence continues at coordinate 74,962,288 of NC_047097.1, read as the reverse complement.
AGTGCTTGGACCGCTGCTATTCAATGTATTCATAAATGATTTAGAAACAGGGATGAAGTGCGAAATAATAAAATTTGCAGACGACACCAAACTATTTAATGGGGCTAGGACTAAAGAGGAATGCGAAGATTTACAAAGAGACCTGAACAAACTAGGGGAGTGGGCGACGAGATGGCAGATGAAGTTCAATGTAGAGAAATGTAAGGTCTTGCACGTGGGAAACAGAAACCCGAGGTACAGCTACACGATGGGAGGGCTGTTATTGAGTGAGAGCACCCAAGAAAGGGACTTGGAGGTATTAGTGGGCAAGACAATGAAGCCGTCGGCACAGTGCGCAGCGGCCGCTAAGAAAGTGAGTAGAATGCTAGGTATAATCAAGAAGGGTATTACAACCAGAACAAAAGAAGTTATCCTGCCGTTGAATTGGGCGATAGTGCGACCACATCTGGAATACCGCGTCCAATATTGGTCGCCGTACCTAAAAAAGGATATGGCGATACTCGAGAGGGTTCAGAAGAGAGCGACACGTTTGATAAAAGGTATGGAAAACCTTTCATATCCTGAAAGACTGGAGAAACTGGGGCTCTTTTCCCTGGAGAAGCGGAGACTTAGAGGGGATATGATTGAGACTTATAAGATCATGAAGGGCATAGAGAAAGTGGAACAGGACAGATTCTTCAAACTTTCGAAAACTACAAAAATGAGACGGCATTCGGAAAAATTGAGAGGGGACAGATTCAGAACCAATGCTAGGAAGTCCTTCTTCAGCCAACGGGTGGTGGACACCTGGAATGCGCTTCCAGAAAGTGTGATAGGACAGGGTACGGTATTAGAATTCAAGAAGGGATTGGACAACTTTCTGAAGGAAAAGGGGATATAAGGGTATAGATAGAGCAGTGGTTCCCAATCCTGTCCTGGAGAACCACCAGGCCAATCGGGTTTTCAGGCTAGCCCTAATAAATATGCATGAAAGAGATTTGCATATAATGGAAGTGACAGGCATGCAAATCTGCTCCATGCATATTCATTAGGGCTATCCTGAAAACCCGATTGGCCTAGTGGTCCTCCAGGACAGGGTTGGGAACCACTGAGATAGAAGGTTACGTAACAGGTCTGGACCTGATGGGCCGCCACGTGAGCGGACTGCTGGGCATGATGGACCTCTGGTCTGACCCAGCAGAGGCACTGCTTATGTTCTTATGAAAAGGTCAGTCAGTGGAGCTACCAGAACTTCCCTAAGTTCCTTAACCACCCTAGGACAGGGATCTCAAAGTCCCTTCTTGAGGGCCGCAATCCAGTCGGGTTTTCAGGATTTCCCCAATGAATATGCATTGAAAGCAGTGCATGCACATAGATCTCATGCATATTCATTGGGGAAATCCTGAAAACCAGACTGGATTGCGGCCCTCAAGGAGGGACTTTGAGACCCCTGCCCTAGGATGTACACCATTCGGCCCCATCGCTTTGTCTACCTTTATTTTAGCTAGTTCCTCAAGAACAGAACCCTCTGAAAAGTGATCAGGGTCTATTACTCCTCCTCCCTATTCATGTTTGTCTTCTGTGGTCCCGCTCCCGGCACTTCAGCCGTGAACACAGAATAAAAATACTTGTTAAGCAATTTGGCCTTTTCTATATCAGCTTCTACATATTCCTCCCCTTCACCTTTGAGTCTCACAATGCCACTTTTTGCACTTCTTTATATCACTAATATATATCTAAAAAATGTGTTTTGGAGGAATCCAAGATGGCGGCAGCTCATGACCCGCGCTCCTGAGTCGACATGATGGACCCTTGGTGGGGTGAGGGAAAGGGAGAGATGCTGGATCAATAGAGTGAAAGAGCAAAGGCAAGATGCTAGACCCATGGCAACAGAGTGGGCGAACACAGGGGACATAGAGACTGGACTGGGGGAGAAATGCTGGACTAATAGAGCAGGGGAGAAATGAGAGATGCTTAGCCCAGGATGGGGAAGGGCAAGGAAAAGATGTTGGCCTCGGCAAGGGGGGAAAGAAGGGGAGAAACTGGATTGGGACAGGAAAATGCTGGACATGGAGGGACGTGACAAGGCAATGCTAGGCACAGGAGGATGGATAGGGACACGGATCCTGGACATAAGAGGAGGGATAGGGACACGGAGCTTAGATGCTAGATAGGGAAAAATAGGGATACAAAGGAGAGAAGCAGAATATGTGGAGAGGATAGGGACACAGAGGGTAGAGGTTGAACATGGGAGGAGGATAGGGAAAGGGACTTAAGAGGAGAGATATTGGACAAAGAACACAGGGATGATGGATGGTGGACTTGGTGAGAGAAGAAATTCCAAATGGACAGGAGATCCTAGAGAGAGAAAAGGAAAGAGAAAATGCTCAGACAACAAAGATAGAAGGTATTTGATGCTGAGTTTATTAATTGGAGTGTATCTCCAGGATCTTATATTTCAGTTTTTAGTTCTGTGGTTTTGCTTCTTAAAATTTCCATTGTATTTTAAACTCCAGAATTCTATTACTGATCTTTCTTCCTCCCTTCGGGAGAGATGGTGGAAAACTCAATCTCTGGAGCGGCTTTTTCCCCCCCCCTCCTTTACAAAGCCGCCTAGTGTTTTGAGCGATGGCTGCCGCGGTAACAGCTTGGACATTCATAGGAATTCGATGAGCATTGGAGCTTTGTAAAGGAGGGGCTTAGTTTTGTTCTATTTTTCTCATACATTTTCTTAGAGACCTGCATCTTCGTGGTGTATTTATTTATTCCATTTTCTATGCCATCCTCCCAAGGGAGCTCAGAACGATTTACATGAATTTATTCAGGTACTCAAGCATTTTTCCCTGTAATCCCTGACACCCACATAATAAACTGTTTAGTAACCAGACCCCCTCATGTTTACTCATTTATACTACTCCAGGTCTGCTTTTCTGTGGTCACCACGCCGAGTCTAACTGCTCTTTCTCCTGTGGTCAGTCTGCCTCTTTTTTGTGCTATGGTAGATTTAAATTCACCAGGAATATTTCAGTAGTTAATAATTCACTCTAGATAGCTTTAGTACCATGCAGAGCAAGTTATGTATTTGTTAAAAAGTAAACGATAAGGGCAGTGAGCAAACGGCACTGAATGCTAATGAAACAAAGGAAACAGAAAGGTTGCAAAAGCTTCCGACCCATTAAGCGTAGGATTCTTGTGTGCAATAGATCTAAGTGGAACTCTCAGCTGTGAACGTCGTGAATGTGTTTGTAAACCAGATGAATGGCACAGCTTCTTTTTTTGCTCCCATTGTCATACTCCACCTCACCAGGAAATTCAGTGGGACAAGTTTTACAAACCCGATGCTCTCTCTTAACTCATTTGTCTTTCAGTTGAGAAAAAAGGAGAGAGGGAAGAGTTAACAGGAGGCAGCTCAGGGATTAATTTTTAAAAGTAAATTTAGAAAGGGGTGGTTATACATAAAAAAAATTTGCACAGGTATGTGTCCATTATTTTATTTATTTCTAAAATTTCTAGTCCGCCTATGACTAAGCGCTTAACAATTGTTCAAAGTTCAAAGAGAATACAATTACAAAATACTTTCAAACAATGCAATCAAGTAATAGCTTAATCTACTAAAAATAATGTCAAAAGCTGCAGGAAATTATATGGTGTCAATCTTCACTAAGTATAGTGCAATGATCACAGTTCAAGTTTCTTATTAAATATACCTAGTAACAAAATTTCAGAGAAAAGCCTCAACATTGCCGTTCTAGATTTAGCATCCCGAACAGTTTTCTCCTTCATAGAAGACAATCTCATAGGACCCTCAGACCTGATTCCTCCCACAGGATTTGAAAATTCAATGGAACAGATCCATGCAGATTCTGATGTACTACTGATAACATCTTAAAGCAAACCCGTTGTGCCATTATGAAGGGTAATGCAAAGTAAATGCTAGGTGCTCCAAACATCCTGCTGGCAGCTATCACATTATACAATTTCTTTTGATGAGGGTACAGAAAGCGATGCTTCTTGAGAGACCCTTAGAGGTCTCAAACGTGTCTTTAAGTATTCTGGCCCATTCTTTAAGTATGCTTACTCTGGGATCGGTAGCGTGGGATGTTGCTACTATTTGGGTTTTTGCCAGGTACCTGCAACCTGGATTGGCCACTGTGGAAACAGGATCCATTGGTCTAACCCAGGATGGCTATTCTTAATGTTCATATGAAGCCACTACTGTATTTGCCCTGGAATCAGTAGCATTCTACTTGGAATCTTCTCCTATTGTTTGAGATTCTACCTAGAATCTTTTCTCTTTCAGATTCCGAAATCTTGCTAATCTTTGAGGTTCTGGAATGTTGCTACCATTTGGTTTTCTGCCAGGTATTGCTACCTGGATTGGCCACTGTGGAAACAGGATCCTGAGCTAGATGGACCATTGGCTCTTGTTATGTTCCTATAGAATACATGGTGGAAGCCACTATTTGCCCTGGAATAAGTAGCATGCAATGTTGCTACCCTGAGATTCTACTTGGAATCTTCTCCTATTGTTTGAGATTCTGCCTGGAATCTTGCTACTCTTTCAGATTCTGGAATCTTGCTACTATTTAGGTTACTGCCAGGTACTATGACCTGGATTAGCCACTGTGGAGTAATGGAACAGGGGAACCAAATCCACAAACGCAAAGACACTAAATAGACTGGTGGACACAATCTATTGCATAAATGTTCTTTTATTCATCCAATAACTCAATGACTTTTATTCATCCAATAGCTCTTTGACTCGACATGTACATGTTTCGGCCCAAAGGACCTGCCTCAGGAGTATTGAAAATCTTCAGGGCAATATCAAGAATTGTTTTCATAAACATACGAGATGTCAAATTTCTGAACGTGGTGCTGTGGATGATCTAATGGTTGAGTCTTCTAAAGAATGTGTGTGGTAGCCAAAAGAAGCCCTAGGCCAGCCGAAGGGGTAGCACTATACACTAAGGAGGACATCAAAGTTACCAGGATCACGGACATCAAGTACACCGCGGAATCCCTTTGGGTGAACCTGGCCAGGGGGAATGACAAATGCCTGTATCTTGGGGTTGTATACAGACCTCCAAGACAACAGGAAAACATAGATATAGAACTAATCAAAGATATAGAGACCATCACTTTGCATGGTGTTGTTAGGGGACTTCAATATGCCTGATGCAGATTGGAACAAACTTTCCCCTACAAGCAGCGGCAGCAAAAGGCTACTAACCTCCATAAAGGGAGCACAAATCAGACAGATGGTATTGGAGCCCACTAAGGATCAGGCGATACTGGACCTGGTACTCACCAATGGGGAATGTGTCACAGAGGTTTCGGTAGGCGATAAGTTGGCCTCCAACGACCACAACATGGTGTGGTTTCACCTCAGGAAAGGATTCACTAGATCTAACACATCCACAAATGTCCTCAACTTTAGGGGCACTAACTTCAAAAACATGGGTGATTTCGTTTATCGGGCGCTGCAAAATCAGGCTGCAACTGATAATGTAGAGGCAATGTGGTCAGCTCTGAAATCTACCCTACACGAAGCAACCAACCTCTACATAAAAACAGTAAGTAAACGGCGGAGGAACAATAAACCTCAGTGGTTCTCTGTGGAGATCTCGGACCTCGTAAAAAAGAAGAAAAAAGCATTTATCTCCTGCAAACAATCAGGAAAACGAGAGACCAAAGAAGACTATCTGTCAGCAGTCAGAGAGGCCAAACTCCGGATGGAAGAGAATCTAGCAGAGAATATTAAAAAAGGGGATAAATCCTTCTTCAGGTATATCAGTGACAGAAAAAGGAATACGGATGGGATTGTGCGCTTTAAGAAACCAGACGGGAACTATGTAGAATCGGACTTCGATAAAGCCGAACTACTAAATGAATACTTCTGCTCAGTCTTTCCCCTATAACAGCCTCCAGAAGAACGTTCCAGTTTTCTACCACTCTCTGGGTGAAGAAGAACTTCCTTAAATTTGTACGGAATCTATCCCCTTTTAACTTTAGAGAGTGCCCTCTCGTTCTCTCTACCTTGGAAAGGATGAACAACCTGTCTTTATCTACTAAGTCTATTCCCTTCATTATCTTGAACGTTTCGATCATGTTGAAGAGCACGGGTCTGAGTACCGAACCCTGCAGTACTCCACTTGTGACGCTTTTCCAGTCCGAGTATTGTCCATTTACCCCCACTCTCTGTTTCCTGTACACCAGCCAGTTTTTAATCCACATGAGTATTTCACTCTCGATTCCATGGCTCGCAATTTTTCGAAGTAGTCATTCATGCAGAACTGAAAATCATGGGAAAATTTCATGGCGACACCAGGAAGTATTTCTTTACCGAAAGAGTGGTTAATCATTGGATTGAGCTTCCAGTGCAGGTGATCGAGGCCAGCAGCGTGCCAGATTTTAAGAATAAATGGGATGCCCGTGTCGGATCTCTAAGAGGGTAGAGTTAAGGGGATGGGTCATCAGAGTGCGATCTCTCAGAGGGTAGTTAAGGGGGAGGGTCAATAGAGTGGGCAGACCTGATGGGCTATGGCCCTTTTCTGCCGTCATTTTTCTGTTTCTATGTTTCTATATATAGATTTTACGCCTCGGTGACCGTGTCCTTAAAAAGGGACCATGCTTGCTCTAGCGTTTTTACAGTGTTTATCCTCTTCTTAATCTTCTTCCCCACCATGAGTCTCATTCCTTTGTAATTCCCTTTTCGGAAATTCAGTGCCATGGCCGTCGTTCTGGATCGATGTTTCACCTCCGTGTTCAGGTTGAAGCGGATCATATTGTGATCACTGCTTCCCAGCGTCCCTTCTACTTCTACACCTTGCGCGGGTCCTCGTAATCCATTTAGAATTAAGTCCAGAATCACATTTCCTCTCGTATTTTCCTTGACAAGTTGTTCCAGGAAGCAATCGCCTACAGCATCCAGGAACTTGGTCTCCCTACCGCAGGTGGAGGTTCCTAGGTTCCAGTCTATCCTCTGATAATTGAAGTCACCCATGATAACTGTGTTGCCTCCCTTGCAGTTGTTTTTAATCTCGTCTGTCATTTCTCCATCAATTTCTTCAGACTGTCCTGGGGGTCAGTAGTAGATGCCGATCTTCATTTCCATTCCATTTGTTCCCAGAATTTTGATCCATAGAGACTCTAACTTATTTTTCGTTTCCAGTGTGTTCTCTCTCGGTAGACTCAATTCCCTCTTTGATGTATAGGACAATTCCCCCACCTTTCTGACCCACTCTGTCTCTGCGGAATAGCTTCTATCCCGGTAGCACAGTGTCCCAGACATTTTCTTTGATCCACCATGTTTCCGTGATGCCACTGATGTCAAGGTTATCTTTTTGTGCCATCTTATTCTGTAGGCTCCTTGCGTTCGTGCACATGTAGTGGGCAAAAGCACAACGGACAAAAACTCAATGCCCGACAACATGATGCACGATCTACTCCTACTGGAGCGCTGGTCTAGGACCTGGCAACTCAGTTTCAATGCCAAAAAATGCAAAGTTATGCACTTGGGTAGCCAAAACCCATGCAGGACTTATACCCTTAATGGTGAGATCCTAACAAGAACGGTAGCAGAGCGGGACTTAGGGGTGATTGTCGGTGAGGACATGAAGGCTGCCAATCAAGTGGAGAAAGCTTCATCTAAGGCAAGACAAATCATGGGTTGCATACGCAGGGGTTTCGTCAGCCGTAAGCCGGAGGTCATTATGCCATTGTATAGATCCATGGTGAGGCCCCACCTGGAGTACTGTGTGCAATTCTGGAGGCCGCATTATCGCAAGGACGTGCTGAGGTTGGAGTCGGTCCAGAGAATGGCCACTCGGATGGTCTCGGGACTCAAGGATCTCCCGTACGAGGAACGGTTGGAAAAGTTGCAGCTGTACTCGCTCGAGGAGCGCAGAGAGAGGGGAGACATGATCGAGACGTTCAAATATCTCACGGGCCGCGTCAAGACAGAGGAAGATATCTTCTTTTTCAAGGGTCCCACGGCAACAAGAGGGCATCCGTGGAAAATCAGAGGCGGGATACTGCGAGGTGACACCAGGAAGTTCTTTTTTACTGAAAGGGTAGTTGATCGCTGGAATAGTCTTCCACTTCAGGTGATTGAGGCCAGTTGTGTGCCTGATTTTAAGGCCAAATGGGATCGACACGTGGGATCTATTCACAAGGTAAAAGTAGGGGAGGGTCATTAGGGTGGGCAGACTGGATGGGCCGCGGCCCTTATCTGCCGTCTATTTCTATGTTTCTATGTTTCTATACTAAGAACATAAGAATTGTTGCTGCTGGGTCAGATCAGTGGTCCATCATGCCCAGCAGTCCGCTCACGCGGTGGCCCTCTGGTCAAAGACCAGCACCCTAACCGAGACTAGCCCTACCAGCGCACGTTTTTGTTCAGCAGGAACTTGTCTAACTTCGTCTTGAATCCCTGGAGGGTGTTTTCCCCTATAACAGCTTCTGGAAGAGCGTTCCAGCTTTCTACCACTCTCTGGTTGAAGAAGAACTTCCTTACGTTTGTACAGAATCTATCCCCTTTCAACTTTAGAGAGTGCCCTCTCGTTTTCTCTAGCTTGGAGAGGGTGAACAACCTGTCCTTATCTACTAAGTCTATCCCCTTCAGTACCTTGAATGTTTCGATCATGTCCCCTCTCAATCTTCTCTGTTCTAGGAAGAAGAGGCCCAGTTTCTCTAATCTTTCGCTGTACGGCAGCCCCTCCAACCCCTTAACCATCTTAGTCGCACTTCTCTGGACCCTTTCAAGTAGTACCGTGTCCTTCTTCATGTTGGATGCAGTATTCCAGGTGAGGGCGCACTATAGCCCGGTACAACGGCATGATAACCTTCTCCGATCTGTTCGTGATCCCCTTCTTTATCATTCCTAGCATTCTGTTTGCCATTTTTGCTGCCGCTGCACATTGCATGAATGGCTTCATCGACTTGTCAATCAGAACTCCCAAGTCCCTTTCCTGGGTGTTCTCTCCAAGTACCACCCCGGACATCCTGTATTCGTGCATGAGATTTTTGTTACCGACATGCATCACTTTACACTTATCCACATTGAACCTCATCTGCCATGTCGATGCCCATTCCTCGAGCCTGATTGTCATGTTGCAGATCTTCGCAATCCCCCTGCGTCTTCACTACTCTGAATAACTTCGTATCGTTTGCAAATTTAATCACCTCGCTTGTCGTACCTATGTCCAGATCGTTTATAAAGATGTTAAAGAGCATGGGTCCGAGCACCAAGCCCTGCGGCACCCCACTGGTGACGCTCTTCCAATCCGAGTATTATCCATTTACCCCCACTCTCTGTTTCCTATGCTCCAGCCAATTTTTAATCCATGCGAGTATTTCACTCTCGATTCCATGGCTCGCAATTTTCTGAAGTAGTCATTCATGCGGAACCTTGTCGAACGCCTTCTGAAAATCCAGATATACGTCGATCGGATCACCCTTGTCTATCTGTCTGTTTACTCCCTCAAAGAAGTGCAGCAAGTTCATCAAACATGATCTGCCTTTGCTAAAACCATGCTGACTGGTCCTAAATGGCCTAAGTCACAACGTCCAAGTTCCGTCTAGGCTGTATTGTAAAACTTTCGGTTATACATTCAGTATGACTAAGTCTAGCACGGCCCACGTCCCGCCCTCGACACTCCTCCTGAAATGCCCCGTTTAACTCTGGTCATTCAGCAGCACAGGGAAGGCCTATGTCATTTGTAAACACGTCCAAAACCCGTTTCGATTATCAGCATTTGGACATCTTTCGTTTATGATCGTCCAAGAGCAAACTTAGGCTGGTTTTTGAACGTTTTTCTCTTTCGATTATGAGCCACATATTGCTCAGTAGATGAATAACTCATAGGGAAACCTAGCTATATAATGATTTTTTTTGGGGGGGGGGGAAATGTTGTATTCCGATAAAGCATGATTGTACTAATTTTTTCTTACAAATATTCAATAAAAATATTTAAACTCAAAAAAACAGTGAATTTAACTGGTAGCCGAAAAGGCATAGTTCCTGGTCTTTCTGTCGACATGCAATATGGTATGAATTGTATTTTTAATGTGGATTGTATTGAAGTATTACCCGGTACCTTTAAATTTTGCCTGCTGCGCCCGCAACACTTCCCTAATTGTGCCAGTTGCTGGTGCTTCGCAGGGCGGTTGCCTGGTGATTACTGGCACATTGGGGCCAGTGGCGCACAAGCACACTGCTGCGTGGTCGCGCACTACTTCTGAATGGCTGCTCAGTTCTACTGAGGCAGCCATTCAGAAGTGGCGCACACCCATGCATCAGCGAGCTTATGTGCCACTGGCCCTGACGTGCCGGTAATCACCAGGCAGCCTCCCTGCGAAGCACCAGCGACCGGCACAATTAGGGAAGTGTTGCGGGCCCAGGCATTAGCGTGCGCTTGTGCGCCACGGGCCACAACACCTCCAAAATTTAAAGGTACCGCCAGGGGGCTGGGATGGAATTTAAAGGTGCTGGGGGGCTGGGATGGAAATTAAAAGTGCTGGGGGGTGTGTAAAAGTGATGATTGATTGGGGGGGGGGCTGGGATAAAATTTAAAGGTGTCGGGTATATATTAGTATACAATTTGATTCAGAATGGGTTTTTTTCTTGTTTTCCTTCTCTAAATCTGGGGTGCTTCTTATGGAGCGAAAAATACAGTAAGTAAGTCATATGTTGAAATTTTATTGCAAAGAATGTGTATGTGTGATTGGGTTTTCATAGTATAAAATGTAATATATTTAAAAATAAACATAAAGTAACTTCATTCATAATATTATAATTGAGCTCAAAGATATTCAGGAAACCGAGACAGACAGTTATCTATCATCTTGGGCAGATGGTAAATGTAAAACATTTAAATCCATCACCAAGACAACATATTGCAGTTTACGTCTTTCTGTCTGACATTCTCAACAATCACTATTTTGATTTGGAGAGCTGGAACGTGTCTGCTGGTTACAAAAATGCAGTTTTCAACACAAATAATTAAGCACCAAAGAAAATTCAGTAGAAGGCTGCAATTCCGAAACTTTTTACTAAGGCGGAAGCCCTAAAACATTCTTTCCAAAGAAATAGTCACAAAAATAAAGCTCTTGAAGATAAAAATTTTATTTTACAATCTTATAAAGCAGCTTTACATGAAGCACAAACATCTCTTCACTTTGTATATAAACATAAGAACTTTGAATTCAATCTGCAAAAAATCACATCTGGCGGAATATAAAACTAACGTGCACATTGTGCTTAAACTGCTTTTCCCAAGGGTCCCCCTTTCAGGGTATCCTGTAAACAATTTATTGCATATTTAACACATCATCTCTTCCACCTGCAAAGTGTAGGACACGAAAAAATGAGTGCGACAGTGAATGGAAATAGCAGCTTCTAGTGAAACCACAGACGGACACGCTTTGCAGCTAATGAGCTTGCTGTAGGCACAATCTCGAGAATATGAAGAGCCTCATCCCTAGGGAAGAAACCTCAGTAAAATTGCTACTTACTTTTTACAAAGCACGGATTACATTTAGCTCCAAATGTTTATCAAATCTCTCACAGTGAACACTAGATTTCCCCCCTTCTCTCCCAGTGTTACTTGGAATATTTGTTTTCAAAGCAGAAACAGATGTTACTAAAATGTCAGCTGCTTCCCAAGATTTGAAACTTAATTGTCAACTCTCTGGTGGAAGGAAAATTCCAAATGAAATTGTCCATGAACTGGCTCTGCCCTCTCTTGCCTCAATTCCCACCCAAAGCAAGTACCCCTCAAGTACTTTGTACCTATAGATCTTATCCCTAATATTCAAAAGGAAAATACTGCCAGACATTTGCTCAGACAGAGGTTGATTTTCTAGTTAGTCCAGCAATGGACCTACATGTACTTTGTCCAAGAAAACAGGCCTGGATACAACCTGACTTTCTCTTAGTTAGATTTCCAATCCTACCCATAATCCAGCTAACAGTAAACAAGTGTGCTAAGGAATCCCAGCCTACATTTAGGTGGAATAAAAAGAGAGATTCTCAAGCACTTTATTCACCTGGAAAGCTGCACTATTTGTACTTCAGTTGACAATATAATTCATGGGAACATACAACTGCAGTCACCACCTTCATTCAGCTGAAGAGTTCAGCAGTGATTGAGTTCATAAGGATTCTAAAGTAGGAGGACAGTGAGAAGACATCAAACTCTCACTACCACTTCTAGAGAATTTGGGTGACGGACCTAAAGTACTGAGTCACCAGCCGTGGGCCTTGGAAAATTTGTCAAAAGACAAACAAAAAAAATCTGAATTCGGTTGGGGTGTCATCAATACATTTGTTTTACAGTTGTAAGCTCCTCATTTTACCAACATCCTAATGAAACTTAACCCTGCCATGGAGATGCATAATAAAAAAGTCTAAGTCCGTTTTGGGCCTAGGGTGCTAGACATCCAAAGTTGGCAGCATCTAAAGTCCATTCTCAAAATATACGGCCAAAATATTTTTTTCCCGAGAATCGTCTACTTCTACATCCAGCCATTTGATCATCCAGGCTAAGTCATCTATCTTTATACTACATTCTCGTCCAAAAAATCATCCAAGTCCCAAATGCCTAGAAAAAGACCTTCTGGACATGGGAGGGACCAGCAAAGTGATGGACTGGCCATCCTGACAAGGCAACAAAGTAGTGGGGCACCTTACAGGGCACTGCTGTGAACTTAACAAAAAGGGTGCCACAAACATCTCACCACAATTCCCTTGCAGGTCATGGTGAGCCCCCCTAAACTTATTATACCCACCTGCCTACCACCCCAATAGCCCTTATGGCTGCAGGTGCCACCTATATGGCAATACAGTAGAGTTTTGGAGGACTCATATTTTCAACCATGAATGCAGTGGTTAGAGTGGCTTATGGGTCTGGGTCCTCCTCTCTATGGTTCAGTAGCCCACCCCCCAGATTACTTAAGCCACCTCTATGTAGCTCTATTAGGCTTTCCTATGCCAGGTGCTGATGTTCTGGAAGCAGGTATGTACCTTTTTATTCTAAATTTTATGGCTTTTGGGGAGGGGGAGGGAGGGGGTCAGTGATCACTGGGTGAGTATGTGGGGGGTCTGTACTTTGTCCCTGCAGTGGTTATCTAGTCACTTTGGATACCTTCTGGGCACTTATACCTGTTTTTAGATCACCTAAGTCACAACGTACGTATAAGTTCCTTCTAGGCAGTTGCGTTAAACTTTTGAATATCGCTGCAGGATGACCAAGTCTAGGTTGGCCCACATCCCGCCTACCTCCTGCCCTACCCACGCCTCCAAAGACGATCCTTTTCACTCTGGGCGCACAGAGGCAGTCAAAAGGCCTAAGCTGCTTTTAGATACGTCTAAAACCCGGTTTGATTATTGGCACTTGGACAACTTGTCTTTTAGGTCGGATTATAGATGTATTTCCTTTTCAATTATGAACCGTTTAGTGTTTTTAACTGATAAATACACATTTAACAAAATCATAAGATTAAAATATTTCTCTCTATATAATAAAACCATAAAACACAAGACAAAATGCTCACTAGCTAGGAAAACAGAAAAAAATACGTGTAGCACATTACCCCCAAGTTAGGCGTCAGAATTTCATCTTAAGGGGTTACAGATGAATTACTTTCCAAAGACACCTCTACATGTAACAGCAGTGGCAAAACTCCAGGGCATTTAACCAACACAAAGATCCCACCTACCCTAAACAACTCCCAATATGTTCAACTAACAAGAAAAGTTACAAAGCCGGATACTATAGTTAAACGAGTTGTCTTTAATAGCTATATTGGACTAATGAGATCTTTCAGCTGAGTTGATCACTGTGAAGAGGAGGAGGAAGTCAAAACACAGCCTGATACTTAACTCTATTCTTCCTGCTGTGCTAAAAGGAAATCAGTGCACAGCAGAAAGATTATAGCCCAGTTCAAACAACCAAAACATACACTGGGAAATACGCTGTGGACATCAGTGTGAGCCCTCTGTACTTAAGAGCGTGTGTTCATTACTCTCCGTTAGCAGAAAGACATGGGAGATACTCAGCTGCAATTATCCACGTAACATCGGAATGAAACCATTTTCTGGCTCTTCACAGATTAGAGCATATTTTTATGCCAATATCTGAGGCCTGCTATGTGTATATCTGTGAGCTTGCTCCTCCCCTACTTGGATATTTAAAGGTCAAGCTTCTTTTCAAACTAAGGACTTATCTGATAACCCTTTTGAATTGCCACTGCCTGGCTCTTTACTGAACACTGAATGTAATTAATATTACAAAACCACCACCATAGATTCTAGAAGCATAATAGGGAAAAAAACCCTACTATTTGGGAAACCGGAGGGAAAAGGAATTGCTATATTTATAATAAATTTGGACCAATTTTATTGCAAAACGTACTTCAATATGAAGATTTTTCTCCATTTGTCTTTTAATACCAGTTAAATCAAAATAGCTAAATTTGATACTGGTCTGGTGTAACAGGAAAGAAAGATGACCCTATTGTTTCTCATAGTCTGGAATATATCAGTCCAGGACATTAGGATGACTGAATGCCTCTCACATATCTGCATGGGAATGTGTTGGGCATTTCTCTAATGCACAGAGCTCAAGATATCCCAGGCATAGGGCTACTAAGGAGACTAGAAATTTGCCTCTGGCACCTCGGATTTTCACAGCCCCTTTAAAAACACAAACAAGAACTAAAAGAGTTTCCAACCACCAGAACAGAATCATCTTCCTTACACTGCACAGCTCTTTCAGAGCCTGAGCCATGTGGTGCAGAAACTCTTGCACTAGTCTTGTGAGATTTGTGAACCTGAGACCAAAGTGAGAGTTCCTGCACCCACAGAGCACAAGCAAGAGGCAGCTCTTGCTCCCACAGCTACAGATATCAGGGTTATGGCCGACAGCTGAAAAAGGGGAGGGTAAGGAATGTAACCTGCAAAGTGGTGGGTGTGGGTTTGGTTGCCTTTATGGGCAGGCAAGAACTTTATCTGTTACTAGGACTGGTTGCAGATGGAGAGAGGGGTATAGCCTGGTGGAGGGGAAATCACTGGCTGTCTTGTGGGAGGTAAAAGCTAAGGGATCAACTTGCTTGGGGAGATAGGGACTGGAATGTTGGATTGGGTGATGAAAAGGTGGGGGGGGGAAAAGCAGATTGAGTCTGGGTGAGGAGGGAGCTGCTGGCTATATATTTTTCCACTGGCCTTGCAGGGGTGCATAAAGGACCTGGTTTTTCCATTTTTCCCAGAGGCCTTAGAAACCAGGCCCTACATAAGCAGATCTGACAGATTTAAGAAGAGACCCTCTTCCCTCCCTCTCAGCTCTACTTCAGAGGGAGCAAGGAGATGGAACTGGAGGGCTCAGCTCCTGGCTCCTAAATCGAAAGCAAAATTATCAGTGGAAAGTTTTTCTCCTTCGATTGTAGGAAATGTTGCAAGCTCAGTTGCTTCCAGTTTGAAGGAGTGTTTATGCTTTTGGTATTTAGTTTAGTTCAGTGATTTCTCTATTTGACCTGATAGATTTCCTTACACAAGCAATAGCAAACCTGACTGATAGATGGAGAAGAGTTTCCTATGGGGTGCTCGGAGTATCAAATTGTTGATTTGCTGGACTGCATTGGCAGAGAAGAATGTGGGAAGTCTTTATGCCACTAAAGCTGTGAAAAGAAATCAGAAAGTTTTCTGTTTTAGTTTTGTTACAATGATTTAGTTTAAAGCTAAGTAAAAACGTGGTACTGGGTGGCGAGACAAATTTCTCGCCCTTTCTGGCATACCTCATTCTAGTTGGGGCCCTGTGCCACTAAGGCTTTTCTCCCATGAACAGGCTGAGTTAATCAGACCCTTTGTCTGCTTTGAATTGTTCAACCAAGTATTAAACCATCTGTCTGCACCTCTAAAATAAGCCTCTCTTTCTTTCTGAAACATGGTTTTGGTTGCAAGCTTTAGTTATGCTTTGCCCTGCCACCCTTCAGATAGGTTTTCCATCTCTTCAGGAAGTCTTTGAAGATAGGGGAGTTATCAACGGTGCTGAGGAGTTGCAGCTGGTTGATGTGGGTAGTGTGATAATCCCAGCGAGCTAGGTTGGGGGCTGTACCCAGCATGAAATGCCGCAGATCATAGATGGTACCTGAGCCAGTATCATAGAGGGGCAGCATGGCTCTGAGAGACTCCAAGCCCCGATCATACAAGGATTTTGCTTCTCTCCCCAGCTTCTCCCCAGCAGTCTCTTTTAGATCATAGAGTCCAACTAAAGAATAAATGAAACCATTTAAAACAAATGAACTCGGTGTGGTTGGGTACTCTTCATACCAGTCATACTTATTCATAAAGACGGCTTTCACTCCATGCTGTTCTGACAGCAGCTTGAAAGGTGCTGTGGCTTTTAAAGCTGAGTTGAGGAACAGATGGTCTTTTGTTATCAGATAAGCCCGAACTAACGTTGAAATGGCCTGTCCTTGTGCCATGGCAGAATACCAACCTGGGTTCAAAGATTTAAATCCTTCCCCTAGTTTGCGAGTCACCATAATTGGCCAGCCACCTTTGTCATCTTGATTTCTTAGCAGCCAATCACTTGCAGCAAAGAAAGCAGCCATGTGGGCAGTAGTCGCTATGGTGATGTTGTCAATAAAGCCTTGTCCCCGCACCACCAGCCTGACCACCTTTTTGGGCATGATTTTTGTTTGCTTCACAGCCTTTGTGTTGGAGAGGCCCACGCCTTTCTTCAGGTCTGTCACCAGGTCTCTTGTGACTGTGCTCCAATTGGTCCTTGAGCCAATGCCATAATAAACGTCTCGTTCTTTAAAAGCGATCAGCTGTGTGTTGGAGACATAATGAACTGTAAACAGCTGGTTTTTCTCAGTTGTCTCCAGCAATACAGACACACTCCCATTGGTTAAAAATTTGAGGTCAAATGAAATAATAAAGTCTTTTGTGTTTCCAAGTTGCAAGGATGCACCCTCTGTCGATTCTGGAAAACAATTAAACAAGTGACTAGTTAAAAAAAATCTCTTTCATAAGCAAAGTCCCCCAATTACATCTGAATTTATACTCCACTATACACCCATGTTTGGATCAGTGCTGATTATAATATAAAAATACATCATATCAGCATGTAAAAATAAAAAATTAAGTTTAAAATAGTGATAAACCTATTAACATCAGATAGTTTTGAATTAGCAATTTATGAAATCTCAAGTAACATGGAATCAGTCTTAATTTTACTGGAAGGGAGTTCCAACACCGAAAAGACTGAAAAGCAAAACCTGCTGCGTGAACAGATTTAAGCTTTACTTCGTTGAGCAAAGGATATTGCAAAACGTAAGAAACTTTTGATCTCAGGAAGGGATGAGTTGGCATAACTGCTATTAAACACGGAAGATTGACTGTGAGCTTCTATTGATCTTCGTTTATGCAAAAACCTTCCAATGTCTAAAAGATGTTTTAGAACAACCTAAATCCAGTGATTTACAGTGAATGTTCTTCAAATTATGACCCCAGCACTTGAACCACCAGTTGAACGTATTTCTGACCGATACATTTGTGGCAATTTGATCTAATCTTTTATTTATGAATCGAATTATACCTTCATAGGTTCACGGTGATTTACAAGTAAGAGCAGGGAAAACTTACAATTGAAGGTCATATCAGATATCCAATAAACTCATTATACAAACTGAACAAAGGTACAGATAAATAGCAACAAACTTTTTACAATTTGATTTGACATTAGACACTGCTGGAATGGAGCCGATATTTTTGTTGTAGATGAGCAGAATTACTGTGTTAAGTCACAAATTGTTTGATCATTCATACACAACTGATAATCAAGTAATATGCTCAAAACTACAACTACAGTAATTTCTGAAACAAATTATTTACCTTGGATATTAAGTAATCTGTTAGGCAGATCTTTCGTAGGTGGTGTTTATCAGTGTTTAATTTTAATTTATATTAATTTGTCCCAAGTTCCATCTTTGCAAAAGAATCTGCAATAACCCCTAAACCATCACTGAAATTAAATGGAAGCATAACTATAATATCATCCTTCAGAAAATCAAAGAAATTCCTTAAAGTTTCACCAAACATTAAAAAGTACTGGGGAAAGTGGGGAACCCAGGGAGTATGAACTCTTTAAATCCTACTTCTCAAGAATCCTTCAAACCACTGATTGACCATTCCCACAAGGCCTAAATTTCCTAACAGAATGGTCACCAAGTCAAATGCAGAATGAGTTCATGGTCCTGTCTGGCTTGGGCTGATAAACAGTTTAAAGCCTAAATGCTAACCGGGTTCTCAAAAGCAAATCATATTGCTCAAAACAGTCCTCTAATTGGCTAGCCACAAGGCCCTCCATTATTTGCACAAGTAAAGGATTACTAGGCTGATAATTACATACTTGCGATGCATCTAAAGAGGGGGCCTTTACAATTAATTTCAGTAAAATATCTCCCATATTAAGTGGAAATAGACCCACAAATGGTCTGAAATTATAGGAAAATGCTAAACCTTGAAGCTCAAGGAAAGACATTCAACTGACAATAAGACTTGGAAAACGTTTTGGTGTGAGAAATTCATCTGTACTTGGAGCCTCACAGTCAGACCTCACTGAATATACATTTTTAATTAAAAATGGGGTCAGTTGACTTAACAAATTCCTTATCTTATCCTGGAAGAATATTGCGAGATCTTTTCTAGGTTCTAAAAGACAATCTGGCTTTAACACAGGATAATTTTGGTTTGATTATCCCATTATTTGAAACTAGTCTTATAGCCCGTTACATTAACGGGTGCTAGAATATATGTGTGTGTGTCTGTCTTTAATTCTTTCTCTCTCTCTGTCTCTCCTTTGCGCTTTCTGTCTTTCTTTTTCCTTGGCTGTCCACCACCACCCCTTGCCTGCTCCACCTGTCCATTCTCCCTTCCTTTTATCTACCCTGTCCTGCAGTAGGATGTCTGTCTGTCTGGGTATTTTTTTTCTTTGTCTCTCTCTCCTTGCATGCTGCCTGTCTGTCATTTTTTTCTGTCTGTGAATCTCCCTGTACCCCCTTCCTATGTCCATAGTGCCCCCAGTGCCAATTTCACAAAGGTCCTCATACATACTGTATATTAAAACCACAGCTTTTAAAATGTATTGAAAGTCCAAAAAAGCGAAAAGCTCTGAGCAAAAAAATTATAGAAGGGAAGGCTCACAATTCCTTACATTGCAAACACTTAAGGTCATCTAAAACGGTGGCTTTGTTCTGCTGCCTTCAAAAGTCTATGGATTACAGTGCCATCGATAAAGGATACGGAATGAATACAGATGAGATCATGTAATCTTTCCTCTCCATTTGTTCATCCACTGAAAGACAAGGTTTCAGTCTTAAAAAAGACTCCATTGTCTTTGCAACTAATTGACTTGTGAATTCTAATGAGACTTATTAACAAGGCGAAGGTTTCAAAATGAAAATATTCTTCATATACTTTATAGATAAAAATTCAATAAATGACAGGAAATTAACCTGTACTGAAACTAGGGCATTTGCCGGAGGTGCCACTAGGCCCTGTAATCAAGGATGCCTAACTTTAAAAAAAAAGAAAAGTTGGGTGCAGGTAATCGACTCATTTGGTGCTGAACTTTTAGGATGCCTACTGACACCTAAGTGAAGGCGCCCTCTGATACCACCTACCTGAAAAGTAGGCATAATTACAGGCAGAAAATAGGTATCGCTAGGCATCTGAGTTAGGTGCTGGTAAATTAAGCCAACTAAAACCTAGTCTAATATACCAGGGCCTAGCGAAATTTAGTCACCAACAAAGTCTCACATAATATTGAAAGAACCAACAAACTAAAATCAAAGTTCTATACTTCCACACACCCCAACAGACCCTCCCTGTAGAAGAATCCTCCAAAATGCCTAGGTTGCATCCTGGACTCCACACATACCACGGAACCACAAATCTCCAGTCTCCAAAAGAAATCCCTCTATACCTTGAGACAACTAAGACTAATCCGACCATACTTTTACCAACACCACTTTGCCTTAGTTGTACAGCTGATGATAGTTCCACAACTTGACTACTGCAATCCCATCTACATGGGAATCAACACCACTCTGGTTCACAAAATGCAACTCATCCAAAACACTGCTGTCAGACTAATCTTCAACCTGAGAAAATATGACTCGATTACAGCCTTCATCAGGCAACTGCACTGACTACCCATCCCGTCACGAATAACCTTCAAAACTTCATTCATCATTCACCGTATACTTTACGGAAACTCCGCGGCTCCTCTCATCCAGCTGGTCTACTTCCCGCAGAACCCTCAACAGAATACTTCTAAATCTCCCTTCCACAAAAAATCTGCAATACAAATGTGTTTTCCACTCCATGCTCACCTTTCTAGGTGTAAAAATTTGGAATGACCAGGACGGAACCTAACCACACCAAATTCCGGAAGAAACTGAAAACTCATCTATTTGGCACCTAATCACTTGTATCCTCTTCTCCTCCTGTATCTTCCTGCCCACTTCTAACCCCTTCCTCTTTAATGTCGCCAAGAGTTTGTATAGGTATGTGCAACGCACAAATGGAAGAAATAAATAAAAATGACACCTAGGCGATGCATTGGATTCTGTAAGTGGCACCTGGTGGTTGACAACCGCGCTGAGCAGTGCTTACAATGTTTATAGAATCTGGTCCAAAATGGACATTCAGCAATTGGCACATAAAGGTGTTTAGATATATTCTGAAAATATGGTCATCACTTTTTTAAATTCCTCTTCAGAAGTGGCACACTGAGCTTTCCCCAGAGTGTTACATAGGATTCCGTTTGAGGGTCCTGTTCATCATGGAATACAGTTTATTCAGGTTCAATAAACCATTCGAAATAAAACCCAATGTTAAGAGCATAATTCATTCTGATAGATCAGAAGTATTGTTAAATGGATAGATCAAGCCATACAGACCCGTCAGATGTTCCTAGTCAGAATAAACAGATAACATACAGTCCTACTGGTTGTTTCCATGTGGCATTCTCTCCCTAGAATTAAAATATCATCATTAGGCCAAACGCTTGGGTATAAAAATAGGCCTTCAAGGACCCCCTCAAGGCCCAGCTCAAAAGGACTCTGGAAGGTGCATGGAAAACAAAAGCCCAAGACAGTGTTAACATTCAGCCACTGATGGAAATGGGAGGATAAGATGGTGTTCGTAAAGGACTGGAGTAGTTGATCAGTTTATTTAAAGCAATCAAAGAACACTAGAGTCTCTGTATGAAGTGCCACTCATTTTCAGGTCAATATTCAGCCTGCAGCAGTCTGCATTTTTTTTAAAACACAGACCAATGCAAACAGAATTAGCCCAAGATATTCACTGCCGAGGCCATGTCTGGTCAAAGGCACTAAATATTCAAGGATCACCCCTCAGGTGCTAGCCGCTCCATAGACACTTTTGCTAAATATTAATCGGGACATGCTCTCCTCCCTTTGGAAGCACAGTAAGACCTCCCCCATACTAGATCCTCCCCCCCCCCAATGATTGTTTGCTTACCTGTCCCTTTCCCTGGTGGTCCAGTGGCAACCTCAGAGTACTTTGGAGGAGGGGTTCAAAAGGGTGGCTCCAGATGTTCAAAGGGATGAAGAACTCCATGCCAGGCCCTGGAAGTTAACCAATATGTGGCCAACAGTGGCCAATATGTGCCCAGTTAACTTTGCTGCAAAAAGTTTGAATAGCCTTTTTTCTGGGCTTACTTTCTGTGGTTTCTCAGAATAACAGACTGAACATCTCTGCTAGCTGACTAGGTTTCCACACTGCCCTAACTCCAACCCAGGACCACCCACACAGTAGGCGGTTTCAGCATGGGCTGTTACAGGGAATGCACTGGATATCCCAGTTACCTTCTCCTGGCCATTCAAACCACTCTAAATATCTAGGGAAGGGATTCTGAATTTAGCTTACCTCCCCCCTCCGCTCCAGTTGTAGCTGAAGGTGAGCTACAATCAAGTACAATAAGTCTGTTCCTGTGTGGCTTAAAATCTAAGAGGATTAAGTGTTTTGTCCAAGATCCCAAGGAGTGGCAGTGGGATATGCACTTTGGCTCCCCTCTAACCACACATGAATGTATAAAGATTTCCGGGTTTGAACCAAACCTCCTTTGAGCTCATAAGCTGCAGCAAAGAATGACCTTCATTTTCCATCAATGTGCATTAACCCACCTGGCACAATAAACTGCTTGACATTACTGGACCTAGATTTATCGAAGAATGAGGTGACTGAACCCCCTTTTGGAACCGTCCAGTCATTAGGCCCATTGTCTTCTGCTGTTTCATATACCTCTACATGTGGGGGTTTCTCAGTGAGATTTTTGCTATAATGGCTTAGCCCATATTGTGCGATCTGGATGGGGTAGAAGTAGCCTTGAGGTCCCCACTGAGTGGATAAGGGCACTCCTAGAAAGAAAAAAGACAAAGAACATTAATACTGTTACTTAGAAATGGAAACTTTAAAAAAACCACATTTACAAGGCTTCACAATTTGTCATCACTTGGGGAAAATGTCTCAGTAAATCCAAATTCTGATCTTCACATCTGCCACTCCGCTCAGAGTCCTAAAATTAGAATTCTGTTATGCTCAATATAGTAGATATTTATTAACCACCTTTATGAAGAGATTCACCCAAAGCAGTGTACAGCAGGTATCATTTAACATAAAACTTACAATTTTGTTAAAAGTATAACAGTAGTAAAAAGACCAAATATAAACAAATATGATGAATGAGGTCAAGTCAAAATCAGTAAATTGAAACTTAACAATGGGATTACCCTGAAGGAGTTTCAGAAATATTCTTATTAACAGCACTGAAATTCAAATAAGAGATATATAATACATACTAAAATGGAGATATATCACCGTTTTTCTAGAATAAAGCTTATCCTATAGCCGAACGATCAAATGCAGATATTAGATGGGGACAAGACGGCTGGTAAAGCATGCATTGGGATAAATAAATGGGAGGCTAAACTCAAGGCAAGTGATTTATTTAGTTTAAGATTGAAATCTATTTTATTACGAGACCAGACAAAAATACAAAGTATGTGAGAACAAGAACAAACAGGTCTCAATAACATTTCAGGAAACAAGCTGAACCCCCAATCCGCTCCCCCTTCAGAACCCCAGAACAGGAGAGCTGGGAAATCCAGAGGAAACCCCCTCTCCCAATAGAAACACCAGTGGCTCATCCCTTATAGCCAAGCCAATTATAGAAACTCAGCTCCCCTTTCCCACCTCCCAAACCTGCTCCCTTAATGTCCTCCCATGGGATGCTGGAGCACCCCCCCTTCCCCATCACTTCACAGCAAGTTCAAAACTGCACTGCGGGCTCTAGGGGAGAGAGAAAAAATATAGACCTCCCAAACTTGGAGAAAAAGCATCTTATGCTTTGGAGCTATTTTAGCAACCCATAGTTCCAGTAACATGAGAGCATGGAAATGATTTCTCCACACCCAATAGGAGGGGGCCACGTTACTCAACCAGGCTGACAAAAATAACCTTTTTCCCCAAAGTAAAAGGCAGTGGCCTTTATTAGACAATTTAAAGGCCTCGTATCTGTCCAAAAGGAGGCCCACTGCAAATAACGGCATCTGACACTGTAGCAACCATCCCAGGTAGTAGAACAGTGGTCCAAAAATGCTTAACTGAGGGGCAAGCCGGAAAGCATGGAGAAAAGAATTAATACTGCAAGAGCACTTACCACAGTCGGGAGACACAACATACCCCGGACTTATAGACTTGATCCTGGGATACTGCCACTCTCGTAGGTCAGAACTAATAGAAATCTTGGGAATTCAACAAATCAATTGTACGAAATCAAGGGAGACCCGACATAAACCCAAGTCAACAACCCAGCGATCTCGCAAGACCTCTCGTGTGTCCAGAGAAAAAAAGGCATTGAAGATCTTGATGTAGCTGAGGAACCGTAAAGCCGTCTTCACTATACTGCTCTACAAAGTCCTGAAGGCGCCGCTCCAGTATCTAGAGAAGCAACATAATGGCACAACTGGCGATATGCAAAAAAATTCCCTACATTTAGATGACATTGCCGCCACAAAACTGCCCAGGATTTTACAGACCCATCAGGCTGCAAAATATGAGAAAGCTGAAGTATTCCCAGAACTAGCAATGCGTTTAAAGCTAGCGTTGTCGCTTTCCGAGTAAAACTGCAAATCCCCCACTAGAGGCAACACATTTGAATAGCTGAGATTCCCAGCCCACCTTCCCACTAACTCCCTCCAAACTGTACACAAGGGGCACAACAAAATGCTATGCCTAGTCTCAGAGGGAATCCGTGCCAAGGAGCATGCAATCATGAATAAATGTGCCAAGGGACAAAAAAAAAACGCCTGCTCTGTTTCAGCGTGTAGTCCTGTCGACTAGAAAACCATTCCCCCAAGTGACAAAGCAGACACGCCAAATTATAAAGACAGATGTCAGGAACTCCCAACAACAAACTAAAAGCAATCTGCGACTACGGAATAATTCAGATAAGGGAGGAGCCATCACCATCCAAAATAAAGAGGAATATTGTAATATAGCTAATTTGCATCTAGACAATAATGAGATATAGCAAAGTATCCAATTGCATCCCACAAAACGTCTTCAGTCTCTTATTTGTAAATTAACCAGCAAAGCCTTAAAAGAAGGTTTCATTACTTCTAGAGACCATAGATTTCTAAATAGAACTCAGCCAACCAAACCATTAATTTATTTTTTACTTACAATGCATAAGGATCTTAAAAATCCCCCCGGTAAGGCCTAGTATTTCCATAAAAGATTCATTATTAGAACCACTTTCAATTTTTATGGATTCATTTTTGAAGGTTGATGTTCCTTGATCCAAATCTTATTTTTGGGACACTAAGCATTTTTTGGCCAAATTGGCGAAGGTTGAAGTTGGTGATGGTCCAATCATAGTGGTTACCTTAGATGTGACCTCACGCTACACATCTATCCCTCAACTTGAAGTGTTAAACATTATAGAAAAAACATTAAACCAAAGAGTAAGACCTAAAAAAATACCAATTTCTTGTACAATTGTCTAGATTAGCCATGAATGAAAATTATTTTATTTTTAATGATCAGCTATACAAACAACTAAGTGGAGTAGCAATGGGAGCCACATTCGCCCCTTCAGTGGCGAACTTATATATGACATCATTTGAAGAGACTTGGGTATATCACTCGCCATTTGCTGAAAAGATCTACACTTGGTGGAGATACATCGATAATGTCTTCATGCTGTGGTCTGGGTCCCACATGGAATTACTGAGTTTTGTAGAATCTTTTATTCTTGTGATCAAAACACTCAATTTGTTTGCAATTTTTCTGATCATGATTTTTAGATCTTTTAGTTTACAGTAATGATCAGGAACTATGCACCAAAACATACATAAAACCAACAGCCAAGAATACTTTTTTTTCTTTCTCAAGTTGTCATCCTTGTCATCTGAAGAAAAGTTTGCCCTTTTCACAAATGCTGAGACTGCGTAGGAATTGCACTTACTTAAAACATTTTAAAACTCAAGCAAATGAACTCAGCAAAAAACTAATAGATAGAGGGTATCCACCAGATATTGTACATCGGGCTTACACCAGAGCCAAATAACAATAGGGATCTATTGTAAACTGAACAACCCCCCCCACAGATCAACAAGACGTCTTTACTTGTGTATTGAAACACACAACGTCCAGTTCTGCGATTGCTAATCTGATCAGACAGAGATGGGATATCATCCAATCTTTAGCACCTTTTGAACACCTTCTCTCCAGAAAGGAATTCTGTCCCTCCAGTATATTAAAACAATCAAAAAGACAGGAGACATTAAGAGGCTCATGTTCTATATGTGCAATTACATCACAAATTAATGAGTTTATAAAGCAAGTCTCATGTATTTAAATATTTCAACAATTGCAGAACAGATCATGTTATATACGTCATGCAATATCCCTGCAAGAAATTATACACTAGGAATTATACAAGGGAATTGAGAACACATCTCCTTGAACACAAATAAAATGTAAAGCATTCTGTGATTAAGGAACTTATAGTGCAACATTGCAATTCCCTATACCATACCTTCACTGATCGTTGTCAAGAGAAATTTCCATGGAGGTGATCGGGCACAAATGCTAAAACATCGAGAGGCTTTTTGGATTTTCATTTTGCAAACGCTTCATCCAAAAGGGTTGAATGATAAGATTGATTGGGGGGGTGTTCTATTAACAGTTCAATTCATAAAAGTTTCACGCATTAACTATGATGTAACATAGCAGCTATGATTGGCTTAGGGGAAGCTGATGTCAGTTTACATATTCAACTCACTCAAACGTGAGCGCATCAGCGCCATTTTTTGAATATCGATTGAAAGCCAAGTTCTTTCCTACTGCTTTTTTGATTATGTTAAGCACATATTTGAGGTTTGTGGTCAGTATCATGCCACGTTGTACTTTTATTCATGACATTCCAGTTAGCTTCTGAAGAAGCCTGACAGTTTGGTGAAACGGAGGCCCCGTTGTGCAAATAATGCTGGCAATGCAGTAGTGTCTCAGACAAGATAAGTGCTTATGAATTTGAGTTGTTCACTAGGCATGTTTTAAAAAAACTGAAAAATACTAACAAAACTTCAAAAAAACTTTAAAAAATTTTTGAGTTTATCTAGGAGTTTTTGGACTAATGATAGACACGTGACCGACTTGTGGGAAACGACCCGTGAAGGAAGCGGTGGGACCGTTGGATGACCAAGGAATAAAGGGATCACTAAAGGAGGACAAAGCAATCGCCGACAGACTGAACACGTTTTTTGCGTCAGTATTTACCAAACAGGTTATATGCAGCATACCGGAACCCATCAGGCTATATGCTGGAAGCGAAAAAGGGAAACTGACAGGGTCTACAGTCAGTCTAGAAGAGGTATGCAGACAGATCGACAGGCTTAAGAGCGATAAATCCCCGGGACCGGATGGCATCCACCCTGGGGTCATCAAGGAACTAAAAGGGACCATAGCTGAACTGCTTCAACTAATAGCTAATCTGTCAATCAAAACAGGAAAGATTCCGGAGGACTGGAAGGTGGTGAATGTTACACCGATCTTCAAAAAAGGTTCAAGGGGAGACCCGGGAAACTACAGACCGGTGAGTCTGACCTTGTACCAGGAAAGATGGTAGAGGCGCTGATAAAGGACCGCATCATTGATCACCTCGATGGACACGGTCTGATGAAGACCAGCCAGCACGGTCTTAGCAAAGGCAGATCTTGTCTGACAAACTTGCTGCACTTCTTCGAGGGAGTAAACAAGCAGATAGACAACGGTGACCTGGTCGACATTGCATATCTGGACTTTCAGAAGGTGTTCGACACTTCAGAAAATTGCGAGCCATGGAATTGAGGATGAAATACTCACATGGATTAAAAACTGGCTGGAGCACAGGAAACCGAGCATTGCCCATTTACCCCCACTCTCTGACTGAAAGAGCATCACCAGTGGGGTGCCGCAGGGCTCAGTGCTTGGACCTGTACTCTTCAACATCTTTATAAACGATCTGGACATAGGTACGACAAGCGAGGTGATTAAATTTGCAGACGACACAAAGTTATTCAGAATAGTGAAGACGCAGGGGGATTGCGAAGATCTACAACGTGACATAATCAGGCTCAAGGAATGGCAGATGAGGTTCAATGTGGATAAGTGTAAAGTGATGCATGTCGGTATCAAAAATCTCAAGCACGAGTACAGGATGTCTGGGGCGGTACTTGGAGAGACCTCCCAGGAAAGGGACTTGGGAGTTCTGATCGACAAGTCGATGAAGCCGTCTACATAATGTGTGGCGGCAGCGAAAAGGGCGAACAGAATGCTAGGAATGATAAAGAAGGGGATCACAAACAGATTGGAGAAGGTTATCATGCCGCTGTACCGGACGATGGTGCGCCCTCACCTGGAGTACTGCGTCCAGCACTGGTCGCCATACATGAAGAAGGACACGGTACTACTCGAAAGGGTCCAGAGAAGAGCGACTATGATGGTTAAAGGGTTGGAGGAACTGCCGTACAACAAAAGATTAGAGAAACTGGGCCTCTTCTCCCTTGAACAAAGGAGATTGAGAGGGGACATGATTGAAACATTCAAGGTACTGAAGGGGATAGACTTAGTGGATAAGGACAGGTTGTTCACCCTCTCCAAAGTTGGGAGAATGAGAGGGCACTCTCTAAAATTGAAAGGGGATAGATTCCGTACAAACATAAGGAAGCTCTTCTTCACCCAGAGAGTGGTGGAAAAATGGAACGCCCTCCCGAAGGCTGTCATAGGGGAAAACATGCTCCAGGGATTCAAGACAAAGTTAGACAAGTTCCTATTGAACAAGGACGTATGCTGGTAGGGCTAGTCTCAGTTAGGGCGCAGGTCTTTGATCAAAAGGGCCACCGCGTGAGCGGATTGCTGGGCATGATGGACCACTGGTCTTATCCAGCAGCGGCATCTCTTATATTCTTATGAATGGTCCATCCAGTCTGCCCAACCTGAGTAAGGTAACCCGCCCCTACAATGTTAACTTACTCTGTACAAACATTCATGTACTCAAAGACTTCATTGATTTTTTCGCTGTATGTCCAGCTCTTCTTATTGTAAACAACCTCGAACTACCTTGGCTTTGGTTGTATATAAACAATAAATTATTATTATTATTCAATTTAAATTTTTTATTTTTAGCTATTTCTGGGCAAGAATCCAAAGCTCTACCCGGTACTGTGCTTGGGTTCAACTGTTGAAATCTCCGTTAAAACCTACTCCATCCCATCTAAACCCTCCCAGCCACTGAAGCCCTCTCCAGCCCATCCTCCCCCAAACGGCCATATACAGATACAGACACAGACCATGCAAGTCTGCCCAGTACTGGCCTTAGTTCAATATTTAATATTATTTTCTGATTCTAGATCCTCTGTGTTCATCCCACGCTTCTTTGAATTCAGTCACAGTTTTACTCTCCACCACCTCTCTCGGGAGCGCATTCCAGGTATCCACTACCATCTCCGTAAAGTAGAATTTCCTAACATTGCTCTTGAATCTACCACCCCTCATCCTCAAATTATGTCCTCTGGTTTTACCATTTTCCTTTCTCTGGAAAAGATTTTGTTCTACGTTAATACCCTTCAAGTATTTGAATGTTTGAATCAAATCTCCCCTGTCCCTCCTTTCCTCTAGGGCTTCCAGTCTCTCCTCATACGTCTTCTGGCGCAAGCCTCCTATCATTTTCTTCGCCCTCCTCTGGACCGCTTCAAGTCTTTTTACATCCTTTGCCAGATACGGTCTCCAAAACTGAACACAATACTCCAAGTGGGGCCTCACCAATGACCTGTACAGGGGCATCAACACCTTCTTCCTTCTACTGGCTACTGCAGTAGTTTAAAAAGGTCTCTGAAGTCTTTTTCTCCTATAGAAGGGGTGTAATTGTTAGAGATTCAGTTTGTTTAGTTTGCACCTATAGTTGCACTTTATTTTTGGTGACGTTTTAAACAAATCCCAATTAAACTTCCTCTAATTTTGGCGCTCAACATAGAATCTTAAGAAAGCTCCTTAAAGCTGGCCTTTCTACTCATACATTAGAAGGAATTTATACCCATAAAAGAAATTTTAAAGAGACATGACATAGAGGGTAAGGGGTGCAGAATCTAAGGTGAGAGGAGTTAGACACTTTCTTGTGAAGAGTGTAAAGCTCTTGTCCGACATAATACGGAACCCAGAACACACAAAGGCAGACAGATGGCTGCTAATGCGCTTTTCTAAATCACAAGCACGATCCTCCTCCCTCTATATCATTTGCTCAATAGGCAGCTAATATAACTTACGGACTGGCATACCAAATCCAGCATGCAAAGTTATAGTTACAGTAGTTCAGGAGATCTCTCATAAATACATGGATCACCGGAGCTAAATCAAATCAGCGTCTGCTGAAATTAGATCAGACATTGATGTCCCCATTAGTAATTTGGTTTTTGCTTTGCAAATGAAAAGAGGGCCGAGACAGGTCATCTGGGGTTCAAATCCCAACAATACTCCTTGTGATCTAGGGTAAGTTACTTAACCATTCAGTAGCAGACTGTAAGCTAATATACTGTACTTATATTAACCCCCTCCCCCCGGGCTAAATCCAAATTTCCATCCCATCCCTTCCAGCCACACACAGAAGAAAAAAATACTAACGATGTTACAGTACTTTCCTTACAAAAATGGGGCTGAATTTTACAACTAAAGATTTAAGTGCAACCTGAGACATGTGTTTTATTGATGCCACAATTAATACATCTATCATTATTTGTCCTAATCCCCAGGTAAAGCAAAATATCAAATTGTACTAAATACCATTTAAAGAAACCACTAACCTTCCACACCACTTATACACTTGACTCTCTCGCGGACTTCCACGTTGTATCCTTCAAAGGACATAAACACACCGTCTGGATGATATGGTGCTCTCTGGGTATACACTTTGGAGTAGCTCTGAGAGAACTCGAACCTCTCATAGCCATCATACTGTGCTATTTTTCCATATACTTCAAAATACTTCTCTATCCAGGAGAAGGGAAGGTAGACCTCATTGCCCTCTCTCCTGCCTTTAATAGTTTGATCTTCATTGATCAGGCAGTCTATGTCCTCAAATTTGAGGCCCTGACCTTGGTTTCCGTTGCCATTCAGCCCCTGAGCCACTGGAGGTGCTTTCTGTTGCTCCTGTGGCGATGCCTCTTCCGACTGTTGCTTGGCTGCTAGATTCAGCCCATAACTATTGCTTTCAGGTGCAGAGGCTCGCTTCTCAATCCCATATATTCGGAAACCATTGTTGAGGTCATAAGGAATGTGAATGGCTCGGTCACTGGTGCATTTGTTCCACAGAAGGATGGTCACCAGAGTAAAGAGAGCACAAATGACGATTAAAGTCTTATAATTGACCCGGGCTGCCAAGCAACGCATATTCACACCATACCTACAAAAAAAAAGAAAAAACGAAAACATTACGAATCACACATTATACAATTGTTACATCTGTGTTTCATCAAACACAAAATACATACCACAACACAACTACACACCAAGTCAAAGTTCTCCGCTGCTGTGTCCTGAGCTTATGAAGGTGTAACAGTATCCAAGTTTATTAAAATCTTATTATCTTGCAACATGGACAATCCTTCTGGGCAGCTTACAATCTAAAAGTCAATACTACAAATAATAAGACTATATCACTTTCATGTATACATAAAATTTAGCCTAAATATAACTCCAAAGTTTTATAGTAAAGGAGGGAAAGGTAAATACAATCTGGTAGTTTTATGTTTTGCAAAATTCCACCGATGTACCTAGTTCCACCTTTTTATTTATTTTTAATGTCAATGTTGTACTTTTATATTTTATAAGCATCTTCAAATAAAAATGTTTTAATGTCAAATTTTTCAAGAGAGTTCAATAATCTAAGAGACAATGGTAAAGAATTCCAAAGTTTAGGACCAGTTACTGAAAAAGTAGTAGTTCTTACATGTTTGTGAACTATCTCTTGATTTGAAACAAAAACAATGATCTTCCCTAGCAAAGATAGACTATCTGGCCCTGATTCTCCAAAGTGCCGTCCCGATTTTAGGCAGCTGTAGGCGTCCTATAGCTGTCTAATCAGCCAATCGGGATGCACGTTTTTTTAAAAAAATGCTCCCCAGGCAGGCCTGAAGGCGCCTCCGGGAGCCTAGGGAGACCCACAAGATGCCTAAGCTCGCCTAAGGGCCTTAGGCAAACCTAGGAGGCCCTACGCGTCTCCCTAGTAGAGGAGAAGCTTAAAATGTAGGCCAGCAAAATGCTGGTCTACATTGTAAGTAGACGCAACCGCTATACTTATCGCGGCAAGGGATCTCTCTGCTGCTATAAGTATAGCGGGCCGCGGCCTGTACGATCGCTGGCAGGAGAGTGCCCAATCCCTCCTGCCCGAAGACTTCCCCCCCCCCGACAATATCAACAGACCTTAGACTTAGTGGGGATGGGCAGACTTTCTAGAGCCTGGGCCAATCAGGCCTTAGACTTCGGCGGGATGGGCCAGGAAGGGGCAGGCCCGCCTCATTTCGGCCAGGCGTGCCCGCCAGCTGGACGGGCAAGACCC
This sequence comes from Geotrypetes seraphini, assembly GCF_902459505.1. Lineage (NCBI taxonomy): Eukaryota > Metazoa > Chordata > Amphibia > Gymnophiona > Dermophiidae > Geotrypetes > Geotrypetes seraphini. The sequence continues at coordinate 74,930,123 of NC_047097.1, read as the reverse complement.
ATCTGGCCGTAAGAACAGGTTAGTTTGGTGGGGTGGAGGTTTGGGGGTTGTTAGCGCCGGGGGGGGAGGGTGCGTCTTCGGGCAGGAGGGATTGGGCACCCTCCTGCCAGCGATCGATATTGTCGGGGGGGGGGGCATCTTCTGGCAGGAGGGTTTGGGCACCCTCCTGCCAGCGATCGGTAGTGTCGGGGGGGGGGCGGTTGGTAGTGTCGGGGGGGGGGGCATCTTCTGGCAGGAGGGTTTGGGCACCCTCCTGCCAGCGATCGGTCAGGGGGCCGCGGCCCGCTATACTTATAGCGGCAGAGAGATCCCTTGCCGCGATAAGTGTAGCGGGCCATGTCTAATCTAACCCGATTCTCTAACCAGCGTCTATAACATGGACGCCGGTTACAGAATCGGGGTTTAGTGTAGGCCGATTCTGAATAGGATGCCTCTCCCGGGCGTCCTATACAGAATCAGGGCCTAGGTGTCTTGCGGGCCTCGCCTTCAATATAGGCGGCCTGCCTGGGGAGCATTTTTTTAAAAAAACATGCATCCCGATTGGCTGATTAGACAGCTGTAGGATGCCTACAGCTGCCTAAAATCGGGATGCACTTTGGAGAATCAGGCCCTCTCTGTCTAGTCCAATTAAACTTCATTCCTCCACGGTACAAATTGTACCAAGTCTTAAACTGCTGGGTGCTATTCTTGATGGAAAACTTTCCTTTCATGACTAGATCAGTTTGGTGGTGCAGAATGTTTCCACCAATTGCGTTTGATATACTCTCTATCTAAACTGCTCGACTCATCTTCATTATTTTAATCCATTCACTTGTGAAGAGAGTTCGACCATGTAACCCCCCCATTGAACACAAAATCACATATAAAGTTCTATTAATTTTCAAAACCTGTGCAACTAACTAACCTGAATTCATCAATAAACTACTAATACCATATTCCCCTCAGAACTTGCTTTCCATTCCATCTTTAAGGCACTTCAAGACTTTAAGTGCTAATATTTTTTTGGTTACCGCCCTGTTACTCTGGAACTCCTTAACTCATTTCAAGTCCAAATTAAAAGTTTTCAAAAGAATTCAAAAGCGAGAATACGATGATTCCAAACGTAAGCTAGGTGATAAAGAGTTCCATAAAGCTGGAGCTATTGCAAAGAATGCTGAGTTTCTAGTTCTTTCCCATTTTGTTTTTGCAGGATGTGGAATTACTAATCTATTGTCTGGTAAAGATCAAAGAACCCTTGATAGGGAATATGGGATGATTAGTGATGCCAGGTAATCAAGGACACCCGAGTGTAAGATTTTATACGTCAAAGTTATTTTAAATTGTATCCGTGAATAGAAGGGTAGCCAATGTAACAAGTTTTAGTAAGGGAGTTATATGATATTTCCACGCATTGTTATGCACTCTCACTGCCATATTTTGTAATGTCTGAGGACTATGTAGTTCTACCCTATTTCCTTTTGTTTCAGTTTATATTAAGTAATTTTGTTTGTCTCATTACTAATCTGCTGGTATTGCTGTTTGTTTTTATTAGTCTCAATATTAATGTTATTTTAATTTTTTTATTAATCCTGTACTATTATTAATATTCTATGTTATGTCCTTTTAATGTATTGTAACCTGCCTAGAAGTCTGATTTGGAGGTATAACAAATTTTTAATAAACTTGGAAACTTGCTAATATCATTCCGTCATATCAGAAAAACAGAATCCATCATTTTAGCCTAATAATTTTCTTTCCACGTCCACCTAAGAAATCTGTTAATTACAGGTCCTTCTCCCATTCCTAATATAACAAATACTTACCTGCTGTCAACCATCTAATCATACATTAAGATGACAAATCACAAGAGACCAAAATCACAAAACAGAGGCTGAGAATGAAGGAGCAAGGTGGCTGAGTACAATATCATAAATGATTTCTGACCAAACTTCAGTACTGGAGGCAGACAGGAGATCAGAGAAGGATAAAACCAGGATCTAGAAAGAGCAGATAATGAAAAAAATACTAGAAATTAAATTACCAGGCAATTAGATCTACAAAGAACATGGGAAATGCCATCCTACTCCTCAATCCATCCTATAAACAAACAAAATTCAGACATTATAATTGCAGCTCTGATACTTAGATAAATAGAAAGGATAACAAAACCCTAGAGAATAAAGTAGTTACCAGAAAAAGTGTAACAAGACAACCTATTCTGGTTATTTATAACCTGCCTAATTCTCATGAGTCCAATGTAGCGTAACAGTAAATTCTGATCTGTAAACGAAGTCTGTTCCAACATTTGCTGGTTTGAAACAAATGAGCTGTCCAGCCTTTAACAACGCAACGTGTTTAATTGAAGGGTAGGACAAAAAGGAACAGCTTTCTACATGGTGAGAGAAGCCATTGAACACCTTCCAAACTAAAGAAACAGTCAAACTCACTATGCACCAGATTCATCAACAGCAACAGTGCTTTGCAACAAATGCAATCCATGAGTATAACAATACTGCAATACCACAAGCGGAACTAGCACCCTATGAAGTCAGTTGGTTCAAATCAAAGCAGTTTACCAGTACTTTTTTGCACCTGGGACTTTCACTTGGTTCCATTGGTTTTAAGCTCCACCTTCAATGATCTAGACCGGTGGTCTCCAACTCAAACCCTTTGCAGGGCCACATTTTGGATTTGAGCCTCAGAAAAAAAGAGTGAAAGAAATGACAATTTTGTATGAGGTGAAACTCTTTATAAATCTTTCCTTTTGGCCAAGTCTTAATAATAATATTGTCGTTTTATTTCACTTTTGTGATTATGATAAACAGCACCTGGCGGGCCGCGAGTTGGAGACCAGGCTCTAGGAATGAAGAGCAGCTTCCGACGTCACTCAAATCGGTGACAAATGGGTCCCTGAAGAGAAACTCCTCCTCGTCCCTCACGTGGCGCGCCTTCGAAGACTTTTCTAGAAGCGCCAGCGCCTCCCCCACCCAACCGTCGCCTCACCTCCTACCCGCCAACTCTCCGGCCTTCGGTCTCCCGACGCCGGCCCCGCCCCCGCCCGGAAACAGGAAATGGCGTCGAGGAGGCGGCACGCGTCAGAGAAGGGCGGGGCTCCAGCGTCCGCCTCTCGCGCGCAGCTCAACCGTTCAGTTCCTGTGTTTCGGCGGCTTTTGCCCCACAATGCTGCTTGATAAGAGAGAAGACGTGGCTGATGTCTTTTCAATGGAGCCTGACCTAAGACGTCGAATTCTACTGGACAAAGGCAATCATGAACACAAAACTCTCTTTTTGGTGCTTTCCAACACTGCTCATAGCTCTTGTACCGTAAGGGAGGCCGCTGCCCCTCCCCCACCCTTTTCCGGCATGAGCAGCGTGCCCACATGGGTGTCAGCTCACCCTTTGATGTCACTTGCTAGGCACAGGGCCCAGCAGTCATGTCCGCGCCAGCACCAATGCAACCTCACGGAGGGGTACCGCACCCTTGGCAAGATGGCGCCCGGGGTAATCATGACCTGATGAGAGCTAGTCAACACGGTTTCAGGAAGGGGAAGTCATGTTTGACAAATTTGCTTCAATTTTTTGAGAAGGTGAATCGACAAATTGATAGCGGAGAACCATTGGATATCGTATACTTGGACTTCCAGAAAGTATTCGACAAGGTACCACATGCAAGGCTCATGAGGAAACTACAAAGCCATGGAGTAGAAGGGGATATACTAAGATGGATAGGCAAATGGCTGGAGAATAGATTGCAGATGGTGGGCATAAATGGGAAGTTCTCAGACTGGGAGAAAGTGATGAGCGGCGTGCCCCAGGGCTCGGTTCTTGGGCCCATTTTATTCAATATCTTCATAAATGACCTAGAAGAGGAAACAACAAGTAACATAATCAAGTTTGCAGATGACACAAAACTATGTCGGGTAGTTGGGTCGAAAATAGACAGAGATGCACTTCAAAGAGATTTGAACCAACTGGAGAAATGGGTGGAAAAGTAGCAGATGAAATTTAATATAGAAAAATGCAAAGTGATGCACCTGGGCAGGCAAAACAAAGAACAAGAATATAAAATGTTAGGTGTAACATTGGGCAAGAGCGAACAAGAAAGGGACCTGGGGGTACTGATAGACAGGACCCTAAAGCCGTCGGCTCAATGTGCAGCGGCGGCAAAGAAAGCAAACAGGATGTTGGGCATGATAAAGAAGGGCATCACGAGTAGATCGGCGGATGTCATAATGCCGCTTTACAGAGCAATGGTCAGACCACACTTGGAATACTGTGTCCATCACTGGTCTCCCTACCTAAAGAAGGATATAACCCTGCTGGAGAGGGTGCAGAGACGAGCCACGAAGCTAGTTAAAGGTATGGAGAATTTGAGCTACAAAGAACGCCTCGAAAAACTGGGATTGTTCACCCTCCAGAAGAGAAGGCTGCGAGCGGATATGATAGAGACTTTTAAAATATTAAAAGGTTTCAACAAAATAGAGCAAGAAACTTCGTTATTCACATTGTCAAAAGTGACTCGAACAAGAGGTCATGGACTAAAACTGAGGGGCGGCAGACTCAGGACTAATTTCACACAGCGAGTGGTGGACTCTTAGAATGCTCTCCAGGAGGAGGTTGTGACGGAGACCACCATTCTGGGATTCAAGGGCAAGTTGGATGCACACCTTGCAAATCACATTGAGGGATACGGGTGATCAAGGTGTCCATTTGGGAACACCTAGCTTGGCCTCCGCATGTGTGGGTCGCCGGACAGGATGGACCTTGGGTCTGATCCGGTGAAGGCATTTCTTATGTTCTTATACAGTTGTTTATAGTTGATATAGACCTCTTCGCTGAAATGGTTGATTTGATATTTCTGTGTACTAGATAGTAGTACCACTTATTTAGGTGTTTCCAGAGTAAATGTTACACAGTAATACAGTGCCTGCTACTCTGTACGGGCACCAGTCACCCCTTCTTAAACACTGGTTGTCAAGTCTCCACCATTCCAACCATAAATGATGGAATCTTGGTTATAACCACCTATGATCCCCAAGTATTGCAGACAGTATTTAGTTTCAGTTTACAGTTTATTTAAAATTTGATTAAAACGCTTATAAGAACTTCTAAGCACTGTACAAACTAAAAAGGGGTAAAGAACTTTCACAAAATTGTACAAAACCAATATAACATTCAATGGACAGTGACTGTCAGGAACATGTCAAGATGTTTCCCCCCAAGCTGCTCAGCTCTTATGCGCAGGCCCAGTAGAGTGCAGAGCCATGACTGATGGAGCTTTGAACAAGCAGTAGCAAGGGCAAAAACAAAAACTTGCAGTTGAAGCTTCTTTGCTACGGCATGTTCGGGAGTATTTTCTTGTGTGTGTGTCCATAGTGATTTTAGACGCAGGACACACACTTGGCCACTGACTTTAAAATTCAAGCAGATGTTTAACATTCAGGTCAAACGTTCCTACTTTCATGCTACCAACAGCTCCAACCAGCAAGAAAGGTTTGCATGCTAAAAGGTAGGCGTTCCTTGCTGTGCTGGTCAGTAAAATCCTTTTGTGCATTGGAGGCTGAAGTAACTCACAAGCTAGACTTACTCAATCTGTATGCCCCTTGGTCTTTTGCTATTTGTGTCCAGTACTGACCTTGGTTCCCCCAATGCTGGAATTCTCTGCTAGTAGAAGGAATGTCAACAGAGTCGCTAGAGCAGGGCTGCCCAAGTCCGGTCCTCGAGATCTACTGGCAGGCCAGGTTTTCAGGATATCCACAATGAATATGCATGAAAGAGATTTGCATACCAAGAAGGAAGATCTTTCTCATGCATATCCTGAAAACCTGGCCTGCCAGTAGCTCTCAAGGACCGGACTTGGGCAGCCCTGCGCTAGAGTATCTGTTCTATCACGTTGCTACTCGAGACCTGTCCTAAAACCAGCATGTACACACTTAATCTAAAGAGAAGCATCTTGCAGAGGGTGACATGGTAGACGGAGTAGGAATCAAGAGTTATGCTCACCGCAGCAATTGTTGCTTTCATCCAATGAGCAATGGTTATTTATTTACTTACTAACTAACTAACTAAGGATTTGGTATACCAGTCTTCACAGTTCACATGGCACAGTATTAGCAGATATTAACATTAGAAACAACAAGGCACTTAGAGTAATAACACTACATTAGCAAACCCTGACTCTGGGTTCAAAAAGGAAACAGTATAACTAAAACAGCCAGAGGAAAAAATTCAGCTTCCAGAAACAACCAAAACTCTTTGTAAACTTTCTGAAATAGCTCGGATTTTACACAGATTTTAAATTTTTTGTCTAAACGTTCCTACTTAATATCGATTGGATGTGAGTTTCTCAGAGGTAAAAAGGGAACCCATACTAAAGAGTGGTTGAATCAAATCCCTAGACTTCCTGTGAGGTTTGTGGCCAGTTTGATTACTCCTATGTTGACAGGTCAAAAGCCTCTTGGCCTTGGGCACTTGTGCTGCTCCTGGTGCCAGGGACCTCTCAAATGTAGATTGTCTTGGGCACAAGTTGATTTGTCTGTTAGTGTCCTTTGATTCTTAGCTCCCAGGAACTATTACTGTATATACTTGAATATAAACTGAGATTCAGGTCAGCGTTGACCCACCTCCTCCTCAACCTGTTTGCAGGCCTCTGCCAGGAGACCTGATGGTCCAGCGGTGTCCAGGATATGAGGGATCCCTCCTGCCTCTTGACCCAGCTGATTCTAGTTATTTATATCTTCCTCCCTCCTCCCCCGCACACCTTTAGTATCCCTGGTGGTCCAGCAGTGAATCGCGGCAGGAGTGACCTTCCTTTGCTCTTTCCTGTGCAGAGTCGCTAGCTGATTGGCTGCCATGAACTCACGGGAGGGACAGGAGGTGGGAGGGATCCCTCCTGTCCTGTCCACTGCTGGACCATCAGGACTCACGGCAGCCTGGTGGAGGCTTGCAAGGCATCAGGAGGAAGGGGGCCAAAGGGTACAGAACCTGGCAGGGAGGGAGAGGAGCTGGGTGCAGAGACTGACAGGGCACGGCACTGCACTTGAATATTAAACCCTCCCCGGTTTATATTCGAGTCAACCTTTTTTCCTCCTTTTGGGAGGGGGGGGAAAGGCTACTTCGGTTTATATTCGGGTCAGTATAAATTCAAGTATATACAGTATATGCATGGGAAGGCCTGGATCTGTAGCTTAATTTGGAGTATAGAGCCAGATCCAAGCCTGAGAGAACCCCAGCGCGTGTCCCTGGCCAGAGCAGCACTGCAGTTGGGACATCCATGGCTGAAATAATTCAGTGTCACTCCTTCCCTCAGTACTACTTTCTGATTCTGCAGATGGGACATTCCAATCCACATCTGGCATATATTAAAAGACATAACCAAGGGGGTGCTAAAAAGTTCTCAGCCCAACCACCCAGCTTCCTAAATTCTGAGAGTTATTTTGCCAGAGTAGCTGAAAAGAGTGTTATCTTATTTCTGTAAGAGCAAATTTGCAGAAACAAAATTCTCTGTTTTGACATTGTTTCAGTTAATTGATTGAACCATATCCACATCATTCTCTTCTTAGTTGGGCTGAGAACTTTTTAGCACCCCCTTATAATGACTTGTTACAGTTCTTATATGTTTTAATATATTACATAAACACAGTTCCAAGGTGCTTCTTTTCGCTATTTCCATGGACTTTTGTGGAATTATTGTGTTTGTGTAATAAACGTAAACTGTAGATTGAAAATCTTGCCTCTTCTGTTGCTCTGGTATATTTTGAGGCAAGACTTTCTTCTTTCCTTCAGTTTTAATATATGCCAGATGTGGATTGGAAAGTCCCACCTGCAGAATCAGATGTGGATGCTTTTCAAAGTGCTCTGCTCAGACAAATGGCGATGGAAGCCACGAGGGAAGGAGTGACACTGAATCTGGTATGAGTGATCATCACACGTTAAGGTTTGATAGTAGAGTGTGGATCCACAAAACTCAAAGTCTGGGATTTCAAACATGCTGACATTAGGGGAGACTATAGGGAGAAGTGAAAAGACAGTGGTGCAAGCTGAAAGGAGCTGTAAAAATGGCAATAAATGTTTATGTAATGAAAGTAGCATACATCGAGGGGAAAAGGAAACTGATTCAGTTCTCCAAAAAACAAAGGCCCAAGAGGTAGGCGAAAGCAAACGAGAGGGAAACTCAATGTGAAGAGAGAAATACAGCTGCAAAAAATGGCTAAAGATAAGTGACAAGACTTTGGATATGTTGGGGGAAGAAGGACCGTCAGAAATAGAATTGTAAGACTGAAAAAGTAAGAACAGAGGCATCAGAATGGAGTGGGGGGGGACCATGGGGGCACAGAAACATTTGTTTAGCTTATCTGCTTTCTCCTCATCAGTCTCCACTCAGTGAAAAGGGAGGGGTGCAATAGCTCTGCCCTAGACCCCACCCCATCATAATAGTACTAATTGTAATGCAATTTCTTCCATCCATTTTTCATATACACAAAATATAATCTTGTTAATATGTAATGGTAACCACAAAATTTTTAAAAAAACACAAAGCACTACTACTACCACTATTTATCAATTCTAAAGTGCTGAAAGGCATATGCAACACTGTACATTTAAATTCAATAGTCAGTCCCTGCTCAGAAGAGCTTACAATCTAATTTGGACAGACAAACAGGACATCTCAGAGTTGGAGAGTTTGTGGTAGAAGGAATGGTAGAATGGGTCGAGGTATCTGACGGTGAGTGAGAGTTAAGAGCTGAAAGCAGCTTCAAAGAAGTGGGCATTTCTCTTGGATTTGAAAACTGCTAGAGACGGAGCATGACACTTTGATTCTGGCAGCCTGTTCCAGGCATATGGCATGGCAAGAAAGAAGGGATGGAGTTGGCAGTGGAGGAGAAGGATACAGATAAGAGAGACTTACCCAACAAATGGAGTTCATGGGGGAGATAAATGAAGACAGATATTGGAGGGCTTCAGAGTAAGGCAGTAAGAGGAGTTTGAACTGTATTCAGAAATGGATGGGGAGCCAATGAAGTGACTTGAGAAGAGGGTAATGTGAGAATAGCGGATCTCATGGAATATGAGTATTTTGAAGGGATGAGAGACAGTGTGCGGGAGACCTGAAAGAAGTACGTTGCAGTAATCTAAGCACACTCTTTCCCCCCCTCCCCACTCCTACACAGCATTTCTTCCTCTCTCTCCTCTGCCCCCATGTGCAACATTTCCTCCTCTCTCTCATTCCCTCCTTTATTGCAAAGGGAGTGGAGAAAGAGAGAGAGGTGATCCAGGGTACATCTCTCCCACCCTCTCTACTGCCACATCCAACATTTCTCCCTCTCTCATCCCCCAGACCAAAGGAGCCAACTTTTGAAAATGATTGGGGTGCTCAACTCATAACTCACAATAAAATTCTTCTCATCCAGAAAAGAAAGGAAAAACAAAGTACATCTGGTAGTGAATGGAACATCATGTGTATATGTGAATGGAGAAGATAATGCACCATTCGTGGAAGAAAGTGTTCATGAATAAGTTGGATATAGCTATGGGGCTGGATGAAATACTGTATATCCCACGATACAGAGGGAGCTCAGATCTTTGGAGATTGGAGAAGAGTGGCTGCTATAAAGACAACTGCCTCAACACACATCAGATCCAGCAAAATATTTCAAAAAATGTCTGTTTTGAAAAATGAAAATTATATTACAGATTTGGTGACACCTCAGGCCAATATCTAATTCCTCCCTGACAAACATGCAAAAAGCCAGTCAGAATCTTACCATATCCCAAGAGTTCTTAAAGATATACATATAAATGGTCGATGGACTGAGACACAGAACATTCAATGGCATTTCTGGAACTGCTACTCTTCTCCTGCTGCCTTTTAGCGACACCTTGAGGTCATCTCAAGAAGTGCAGCCTGGTTTCCCAGCATGGGGAAGAAAAGCCATGCAGAGACAGAACAGGATAGAGGGGCACATCACATACACAGCCTCTTTCACAAAGCCACGCAACAACAGCCCCGAAGCCCTTTAAATCTCTATGGGATTGGCTTTGTAAAAGAGGCTAACAGTCTTTAAAATCAGAAGTGTTCTTTGAAAAATTTGAAATGGAACTGTTCACACTGTGCTTTGATGACCTTGGCAAGCATTGGGGAGCCACAGAAGAAAACGTGCACTTTCCCTTTCTTCTCCTGCCCAATTTTCTGAAACACCTGGAAAAAGAAATATAACTTAAAAGCTGCCCCGCTTTCTCGAGCAGATGTTTATTTTTATTTATTTAAAGGATATAGCCTGCGCTATCCATCGTTCTAAGCAGGAATAATCAGATCCACAGCACTAAACTATTGTGATGTCTTTCATAGCATAAGAGCTTTTCTCAGCTGGCTGATGTGACCTTGGCTCTTGAACTGGGCAGTGTTTCTGTAAAGAATGCCAGTAACTGGGTAGAGGTTCACACCTCGATTGCTCAAAAATATGTGTAAATTATATTGAAGACTTTCCCCCTCTTTTACGAATGCATAGAGCAGGTTTTAGCGCCAGCAGTGGCGGTAACTGCTCCTATGAGCGTCGGAGCAGATACCGCTGCTGCCGGTGCTAAAACCTGCACTATGCATTCATAAAAGAAGGGGTCACTGCACCCACCCAGCTTCAAATGAGACACTATTGCATTTAGGCTCCATACTGGGAATATTGGCATTTCTGTGCTCATTTTTGTGTCTACTCGGTGTCCACTTCATGAAATTATTGTGCTAAAGAGTACATTTCTTATAATCTGTTCTAGTTTTCAGGGATTGTCTCTGAGTGGATCATGTGTGTCGTCAGATTGACTGCTTAGATCCGCCAAGTCCTATTGGATTGAGACCTTAGTATGTGCTCTGCTCCCCTAAAGCAACACATTGATGTCAGACAGGTCAGTTCCCTGGCAGAAGAGGTCTTACTGCTATGTTTTGAGCAGATGTGGAAATGAACATAGATTAAATGTTAAAATTTACATATATTATGCTGTCCATTAAAACCGTTGCTGTACTGTTCATACTTACTATTAATTCACACAGTAAAAAAAGGAGGCTGTTTAAGGGAGGATATAAAAACTGTATTTAAGTGGGAAGGGTCTCCCTTTGACATTGTGGCCAACCAGTGGTTAATGACTTTAAGAGGGTCTGAATGGGCAATTATGTGGTACATTGACATAATTTTGCATCTATTTGACTACTATGTTCATGTTTATTAATGTTAATTTTCTAACATGTCTTGAAGTTTAAATTTGTTTGGACTTTTTTGTGTGGGGGAGTAAAAGTATAAGCAGTGGCATCTATAGACAGAAAAATGGATGGTAGCAACAGGGAATCAAGATAGGTATAGAGGGGAGAAACAATTCCTCACATCATTCCCACCCCCATTTTAAATATGCAACATAGGACCCCAGGCCTTTGTATACATAAAGAAACATATTGGTGACAAAGCTTACAGCTGAGGCACCTCTAAAATAAAAATTTTGGGAGGTGGGGGAGTGTGGCATCCCCTGACGGACCTCCGTAATGGTCCACCCAAGCTCAATCTGGCACCACAAACAGAGATTAAAAAGGCCACTTTAAACAAAATTCAACAACCCTACACTAACCTAGGTAAAGACTGCACAGGCTTCCCACCTCCACCTGCTGGAGACTGAGAACAGACTGATTGTACTTGGGACTGCACAGCCCACTTGTACTACAGCCAAAAGTTTGTGTCTCAGTCTCCACCTGCTGGTAGAGGTGAGTTATAACCTATCAGTTCTGTGCCAGTCTGGAAGGACAATAAAGAAAACAGTCTTGTAGTGGATGCCCCTTTGAATAGCTGTCTCTGTGTCTTTTCCATGTTTCATATTCACTTGTAACCCCCATGATTTGTGGAGGTTTCTAGTACATCCAGGCTCTCTCGCCCACCTCTTGGTTTAGGCTCTAAAAAAATTGGATAATCTGCATCCAGTAAGCATTTGATCCCTCCAGTATTTTGGGGGTGGAGGCCTATGATATAGGGGTTACAGAGGATATACTTGTTCTTGTTGGCTTTTTTAAAACATGTTTTAAAAGGTTCTTCGACAAAACCCTCTCTTTCCAAGCTGGCAAATGGAATGCCTGCCTGTCCACTCTCATCTCTCTTGCCCCAACTTATCAATCCTTCAGGAAATCTCTCAAAACATACCTCTTTGACAAATTCCTCTAACCCCCACCCTCCCTACCCAAAATAACACCCCACTTCATCTTCCTCCCTACCCTTCCCTCTCCTTCACCCCGGTTGGCACCCCCCAAGCAACAGTGATTGGTTCACTTTGCATTTGCCACCGGTCTATACCATATAATTGTTAATTAATTCTCTACACCTGCATTGTATAAATCGCTCTGAACTGTTTCCAATATGCTGTAACTTCGATGTAACTTCGCTGTAAATGTACAGTCTCTTACCCTGTAAACCGCTCTGAACTGCTTGTGGTATTGCGGTATACAAGAATAAAGTTATTATTATTATTATTATTCTTGCCCATAATCATACAAACAATACGTTCAGCGATGTAACATTCCATAACACATCAATCCTCCAGAGTGAGAATCTGGACTCTTATAACCCCCACACCGAAGTGTAACAGAGTAATTATTGAACAAGTAAAATAAGTGAACCAAACAAACTTACCACCTGCCTTATTATTCCCTCTCCCAACCCTTCCTCCATCCCCTTATTCTCTATATGTATATATGTATGCTTTAATCTTTCAGCTTACAAATGAATGGATGGATTTAAGTATATCATAGGCTTTTCTCCTACTAATAGTCTGAATAGTTTGAGAAATGAGACAGAATGAAAAGCTCCTGCACTTCTGACTGTGCTGATGAGCAATACCTTGGTCCAGTCTGGCCGTCCTGGCTGTGTCCTCGTTCTTAGGCCTGTGATGGAGTCTCTCTTCTCTTTCTTTGCAAGCAAATCCAGAGCCATCTGCAGTCCAATAGCTTTCATATCATTCATACTCAGGGCAGAAGTCATGTACATGTGCATTTCCAAGAAACGACCTGCAGAAACAGGAGGAGACTCTGCTGTTAGCTTAGGAAGAGGGAGCCGTGACTTCTGGATCATCCACAAGTGCAAGAAATATTAGTATTTGGACGAATTTCAAGCCATGCACGTATAAAGGATTTTGCTGATAGACTTGGAATGCAATCCTCATAGATATTACGTCCCCTCTCTAAGACAGGTTCCCCCTCCCCCTCGGAATCTTTTCCTGCCTTTCAGTGCAGCTATGATATATGGACTGTTATTTTAGAAACATTCACTTATAATTAGTGACATTTACATATTTATGGGATATTGCATATTTCAGAAAGCTGCTATTTACATATGCAGATCCCACAGCATGCTGCGATTTCAAGGAGGCGTGGCTTGGGTGGAACTAAATGTGGCACATTTTACAAAGGGGACACAGAAGTATGGGGGGAAATTCTGTGTCAGGTTTTACACAAGCGATTAAGGGAGTCATTCTCCTATATTTGCCTCCAAAATGAAACCAGCTTAAAGCTGAGGCCTCGCTGTATAACTGGAAGCCCTTCCACATGTAGGTTTGTAACCAGGACCATGTTGAATTATGTGCGGGCAGTGTGGCCATAAAGGGCGCAAGGAAGATGGGGTCTCTCTCTATTGCCTTCTCTGTTTGGCTGTGATGCAGTGGGCAGGATAGGAGTTCTAGGGCGGTGTCACAAGGGGCACATTTTCAGCCCGAGACAGTCCTGTTTGTAACATGGGGCAGCTCCATTTGGAAATGGTGCCTCTTAGATGTTGATGTTGTGAAATTGCCATTCCACTTGGAAACTGCTGGCTCTACTTCGCTCATGGTTTCATTTATAAACTGGCTGTTCCTGCAGGTATTTTGGAAAGGGCCCTGTATTGGCAAATACTTCCTAGAATACCACCAGGTGTGCCATGAGAGATTCCAGAATTTTAGTTTAAAAAATTCCCTTCATAAGTATACCCTAGAATAGATAACATGTACTTTGCGTATGCAAGAGTCTATCACTGCAGTGTTCTCCCTAGGGCCTTTTAGCCGGGTGCTCCGCCCAGCTAATTTAGATGACCACCCGGCTATCATCTGATGTGAATTCTGCTGCTGCCGCAGCTGATCAACATAAAAAAAAAAAAAACCCCGGCTTGGAGAACTTATGCTCTGGGGCTCTAAATGTGCGTGCCGGCTTCCCTTCTCTTCCCTCAGAAACCGGAAGTTATATCTGCAGGGGGGGGGAGAGAAGAGAAGGGAAGCCGGCACGCACATGTTAGAGCCCCAGAGCATGCGTTCACTACAGGCTAAGGCGGGAGACAGGTCAGTGAAGCTTACAATTTACTGTTCTTGTTGCCAGGTCCTGCCTACTTTCTGTTTCCGTGAAGGCAGGTTATTCAAAGGTAATTCAAAAAGAGTAAAGATTAACTAATAATCATAAGATCCACAAAAAAGTTAATCCAGAGAGCAATTATAGAGTTGATATTAGTCAAATCATTAATAGAAAAATTATTAATTAAGTGAAGGAAAAGATCTCAGAGTTGCCACTCCTAGGACCATAATAGTATCATCCAATGTGGAATAGTGGCGTGGATATCTTTCATAGATCATAAAAACCTTCACTCATATTGTGTAATAATTTGACTAATTAAGTCAACGTGATAATTAGAACTAAAACTCTCTACATCTTATTTAATAAAAAAGTACTTGAGTAAAAACTATATAAAGTGACAAGCGCAATCCACAAGTTAAAGTGACTGATGTGTTAGTTAAAAATGTTAACTTTAAAGTGACTGATGCTATGGTTGACCTAATTAAGGTGACTAATGCTTTGTCAAGTTTCAAGTTTAATAAAATTTGATGGTTCGCCTATTAAATCTAAGCGAATTACATAATAAAAAGAAAAATAGTATAAAACAGTAAAACAAGTTATTTTACATTAACAATTTTCAAAGGGCTATGACAGATTGACAATACAGACGAACTAAGAAACATTAGGAAAGGACATTAGGGAATAAAAGTTACAAATTATTGTTTCCTCAAGGGAAGAAAGGGGTATGATATGGGTAGGACCAAACGATTAGGTTGGGGAAAATGTGTGAGGAAGTATTAATTGGTTAGCTGTACGCGGAAAAGTTGTTCTAAAGGTTAAATGAAGATTTGAAGAGATATATTTTTAGATTAGTTTTAAATAAGTTAAGATCTTTGATGTTTCTGATATATAGGGGGAGGGTATTCCAAATAAGAGGAGCCATAACTGAAAAGATGTCATGGCGTCTAGTTCCTATTATTTTCAATGAGGGGACCATTAATAGACCTTGAGTATTGGACCGAAGTGAACGTTTTGAAGTATGAGGAATTAGGAGCCGATCTATAAACTGTGGCTCATTAGTATCTAGTGTTTTAAATACCAGTAATGCTATTTTATATGTTGTACGTTGGTTGATGGGCAGCCAATGAGATTCTATGAGATAGGGAGTTTGTGCTACAAACTGTGCAAAAAAGACTAATGCTGGCTTAAATACTTTCCTAATTATAAAAAACTCTACAGTTGAAAAAGTGACTAGTGCAGTAAGCTAACGTGACCATACTGATAAACAGAATGCAAAGTGGTAAAAAATTCAAAGAACTTGATAATATCAAATTTCACTAGCTCAGAATTAGGCTGTTGTTTAAACTGACACAATTCCTATATTAAGTCGAAGGTAACGAATGTAATTTGAGCTTTTGCAAATGGCAATGGATACAGTTTATCAATTGGAGACAAATATCAATCCAAAATGGCACTTATCTTTTAAAGATAGAAAAACGGCAAAAAGATTGAATGCCGGTGTAACGCTGTGTGTCTTATCTTATCTTATCCGACGGGACCCGTTTCGCCGCTGTCATGCGGCTTCATCAGGGTTTTTTGGATAACACATTCAGGACGTTCTTACAGGGCTAATGAAAAGGTCAAGGCCTAGTTTTAACGCAGGCCTTTGGTGTAAGATGTTTGTATCAAGGTAACTTCTGATTCTTGTCACATTGTTGAATTCCGACGTACATAATTTGAAGAATGTTGTTCATGCAGATTATATTATAATTACTAGCTTATCTCTTATATATTAGATTTGGTGGTTTGTTATTCCGAATGTTGATTTTGTTACTTAATTTTCCTTTGCTATTTTATGAATATATTGTACCATATTCTCAATTCCCAGTACATAATACCAAGTTTAAAATGTTAAAATTTGCTGATCCAGTCCCATCCCCATCTCCAGGATACTTCCTTTGCAGGCCTCACATACCTTCAGGCTCTTCATCTGCTTGATCCAGCTCCAGTTTGGTCAACAGACTCACAAACCACTCAAAGAATTTCTGATCACGGTTTATCCAGATGAAATCCACCTGAAATTGGAAAATCAGATCTCAGTATAGTATCGGAGAATGCCCTTAGTAAAAGCATAGGGGGAACATACACAAGACTTAGGAAGGGTCTAGGAATCACTTTATACAATACATTGAAATCCAACCCAACAACACAAACGCCCAGTTTTAAGAGGCATTTTTCAGAAGAGCTACATTATCTAGATATCACTGGAAATCTTCAGATGTCTGGCACTATCCAGACAGTGAAGCTGGCGACCAGCAGTATTCAGTACTCGAACGCAGATGACATTAGGCTAGCAGGAACATTGTCCTAAGATATCCAGTGATTATCCAAGTACCAGTGCAAAATATCCCCATTATCTGCCCTAATACTTACTCTGGATGTTTAGCCCCAGTATCCCAAATGCTGTGATGGCAGCTGACCTAGAAAACGCTATTTATTTATGTGAAACTTTTATACTGCAGTTAGCATGGCTGCACTTACTGTTCCCTCCCACTGCTATACAGTTCCCCTTCACACGAGACCTCTTGGTAAAGACCGAGTACAGTTTCCTGCAAAACTTGAATCCCACGTAACTCTGTGCCATCCTTAACTTACAGCCCCAGCCCTTCACCAGTTCTATCTGCCCTGTCACTTGCATATCATTTGCTTGGAAGAGGAGCTTAATGGTTAGTGAAGTGGCCCGAGGTTCAATTTCCACTGCAGCAACTTGTGACAAGTCACTTAACCCTCTGATGCCCCAGGTATACCTGTATGTAATATGTAAACCACTTTGAGTGTAACCACAGAAAGGTGGTGTATCAAATCCCTCCCACCTTAGTATCACAGGGTCCCTTCTTCCACAGGTCTCTGAGATATCTATTGCGGATAATCTTTTAAGAGAGGGGCACCTGGTTTAAAAGAGTAACTTGGCATCTATCAAATTCATGACCATGTACCCCTTAAAACTTGAGCTCAAGTAAGTGTATTTGTCCATGCATTCTACCCAATTTGGTTTCAGGAAAATGCATAGCACAAAAACTGTATTGGGAATGCTAGTTGCAGAGGCTAAGTCCTGGTTCAGGAGCGGATTCAAGGATGCCTTCGATGTATGAACCCTTTCTCAAACAGGATCCCTCCCTTAAATGTCTGATGGAGTTCTTCCCCCCACCCCCACCTCATGTCCCTTATAGGTCGGTTTAGAACTACAAGTAAGTATCACTCCTGATTCCCGTTTAGAAGAATGACAAGTGGAATAACAAATTTTTTGGGAAATTTGGAATACAAATGCTATTGATCCAATTTTTTTTTTAAATTCTTTATTCATTTTTCATCTTACAACAATTGTATCAAGAAATAACATTTGAACTTAAAAACATCACTTGATATTCTATTAAAATCAACTTAAATTAATTAATTCTAACCCCCTCCCTCCTATCCTTCCCATATCATATGCATTCACATATATTATATAATATAATCTTTCCTATTAATCCAAACATTTAATAAAGAATCCCCTATCCCATCATTTCAATTGTATTATTAAGGGAAAATGTTAACTACTCATTACAATAATCTGTTAATGGTCCCCAAACATCTCAAAATTTACTAAAATATCCTTTTTGTGTGGCTATTGATCCAATTTGATTTAACTGCAGCATTTGATGTAGTGGATCTTGATGGGTTATTAGACTGTTTGAATCATTTAGGGATCTCAGGGACGCTGATGAGATGGTTTGAAAGATCACCCAGGCTCTCCACTGTCCCTGGTTATATTTAATGTATTGTTGACATCGGCGGGCAAGAGTTTAGGATTCTTGCAGGTAGGAATTTACATATATGTGGATGATGTTAGCTTATTAATTCCTGTAAGTGAGTGATTTGAATGTGGATTTGGGTTTAATAATGTGTGAATGTGTTAAGACTAAGGAATCTTGGGCTTAAATCTTATTGCCTAAAATTGAATGTGGGAAAAACCTAAGTTATTATAGCCTCCAGAACAAACTCCTTTGTACCAGACATTGATAGATCTATTTTTAATTTGGAATCATCAATGGGAGTGTTTGATGTGGTATTAGATTCCATATTGTCGCTGGAAAGTCAGATTTTAACAATGACCTGAAAACGTTTGGGGGGAATGGGTCATCTCAGGAAAATTAGGAGCTATTTAGATCTTGATATATTTAAACAGTTTTTCAAGCATTAATCCTTTGTTGACTGGACTACTGCAATATACTCTACACTAGCTGTTCTGATTCACTGATAAGGAGCTCTGGCTGGTGTCTAAATGATACTGCGTATTTGCACTGTTGTACTAGTATTTTAAAAAGAGGTCATGTGCAGGCAAATCTGGACATATGGTGGTCTTATTCCTACCAAATCTCCAGTTGAAGGGGTTTTCCTCGCAGGTGTACAGCTCAGGTTTTTCTCAGCCAACAGACAGTGTATCCAGAACTCCTTTCCCGGCCCCAAACTTGACTCCAAACTTTGAGTGCATGAAGTCAAGATTTTCACTGAAACAAATTCTAATTCAGGGCAGTTGGCTCCAGAGAACAGGTCTGCCTTTAGGGGTAGAAGCACAAGGAACATGGCCTCTGAATTTGTCTCATGCCTTTGTCAGCTGTAGCTCAAGGTAGGCATTTTCCTGTCCCTGGAGCTCCAAGTGCAAATTCCCTGAGCTTATGCAAACCAGAAACCATGGAAGGTGTAGCCCTCCATTCTCTCCAGGAGGCCCATCATCAACATGCTTTCTGTCTTTTGGGGAGGGGGACACCATTGAAATGGTCACAGCGGGCCTTAGGTGATCTCAGCTCACGGCTCTCACCTTCCTCAGCTTCATCTCGTTGTCTTTTAGAGACTCGCACCAGGAGTATCTGCAGTTCGGACAATTCTGCTTTCTCATTCGATATCTAAGAAGAATGCACAGGACAGTGATATGGAGAGCAGAACAGTAAAAAGATGCATGAGAGAATTCTGTGACTGGCATGCTCCCAGTATCCAGGGAAGAGTCTCTCCACTGGTGGCTGATAAAGATCTTCAGAGGGTGATGAGTGAGCTCTAACATACAAACCTGTACATAATACTCTGCAGAATCGAAGCAAAGGGAGTGATGCCGATGCCGGCACCAATGAGAACAGCATGCTCGGAGGTGAAAATCCGGCGAGTTGGAGTACCGTAGGGCCCATCAATGTAACACTGTGAAGGAAGACACACAGATTGCTAATTTTAGATGTTTGTCACCCCAACAGATGAATAAAATAAACCAAAGAAAAAAGTGATTCTGCATCATTTTAAAAGATGAAAACAGGATCTTCTCATGCTCAACCCTATCACTTTGGCAACATGGCTTAATGTACATAAGAACTTAAGAAGTGCCTTTGCTGAATTAGACCAGAGGTCCATTGTGCCCAACAGTCTGCTCGCGCGGCGGCCCAACAGGTCCAGGACCTGTGTAGTAGTCTTCTCTCTATACCCCTATATATATATTTAGTACCTTATAGCAAAAACATCCAAATTTGAACCTCACACGTGCTTCCATCGGCAGCCAATGCAGAAGTCGGTAGGAAGACGTTACATGATCGAACTTCTTCAAACCCAAAATTAGCCTGACTGCCGCATTTTGTACCAGTTGTAATCGCCGCATGTTCTTCTGGGAAAGTGCCAAATAGATGATATTATAGTAATCAAGTTGACTCAGTATAAGGGACAACAGGTTACAGATCACTAACAGCAGATCAGTAATTTCATGTTTGAGTTCTTTCAATACTCTGGAGTATACACCATCCAGTCCAGGTGATTTATCACTGACTTGTCTATTTGGCTCATACATCTTCCAGGTTCACCAAGATTTCTTTCATTTGCTCCACATCATCACCCTTGAAACAGGCACATAGCTAGACCTCATAGTTTGGAGGGTCCTGACCCCAAGGTGGGGGTGGGGGGAGGCCCATAATTTTGCTGCATCCATATCCATACCTGAGATGGAAGGGGTCTCCAAATCCTGCTAGTGGAAGCCTTTCTACTTGCAAAGCCAGCAGTCAGCGGCTCTTTTTCTGGACTACCGCCACAGCACCAGTCAAACATCCCCCATGCTGCGGAGATACCCCACATATGTTTGCTTTCTGTGAAATGAGGGAGGCTAGACCTCTGCGCATACTCAGTTTTTGTGCATGCATGGGGAGAGAGCTTCCCTTGCATATGCTCCATTCTCATCTGCACAAGCCTCAAACACTTTAAAAAAATAAGTGTTCGAGCTTGTGCAATTAAGGCAGAGCTTACAGGAATGCAGGCAGGGACAAGGACTCACGGGAACAGGAAACTGAGTTCCTGCAG
Source organism: Geotrypetes seraphini (assembly GCF_902459505.1). Taxonomy (NCBI): domain Eukaryota; kingdom Metazoa; phylum Chordata; class Amphibia; order Gymnophiona; family Dermophiidae; genus Geotrypetes; species Geotrypetes seraphini. The sequence continues at coordinate 74,909,458 of NC_047097.1, read as the reverse complement.
GGACGGGGACAAATTTGTCTCTGTGTCATTCTCTACTGGTGAATATATTCCTTACCATAGGGGGTGCATGTGTAAAGCATGAAAACAGCACAGACAGCTGAAGAGAAGGAAGGGAAGATGATTTTTTAAAACACTCCTTTTACCCTACATTAGATAAAAAGGTAGTCTCAAAATAAAGCCAAAGAAAGAGATGGCTAGACTTAGACTAATTCAGAACACGCAGTTAAATTGATTTATGGTTTGAGGAAATATGACCATGTGACGCCCTTCTATCGTGAGTTGCACTGGCTTCCGGTGGAGGCTCATGTTTTGTTTATGTTGGGTTCTGGATGGTATTGCTCCAATCTATATGACTGATAGATTTCTTATAGCATCTTATAAACCTAGAAGAGGATCACATGCTTTGTTTATTTTTCCATCTGTTCAGGGTTATAAAAGCAAGAAATCTTTGATCATACGTTAGCATTTCAGGCTGCTTCCTACGATAAGGAATTTCGACCTTTTGCTCTTACAAACATTTTAGAACCCAACTGAAAACGTATCTTTTCTCAAAGTATTTGTCCAAATAATTTTATGTGTTTCTTATGTTATTTTTATTATTAATCTTTTGTTAAGCGCGTTGAACTTACGGTTATGCGGTTTATAAGTATGATGTTATGTTATGTAAGCAAATGCATGTGAGAAATTGTGAACAAGCTCAGCACTAAAGCATGTTCCTATTGCAGGGGGCTCCAGGGAAAGGGCAGCTGGCAGCAGAGGGTCTTTTGGCCTACCTTGATATTGCAAACTCGGTGATTCCCACTTAATTTGGCAGAAATCTGTTAAAGGAAGAAAACAAGTCATCATCTCTTCTTCTGAAAGGATAGTGGAGAGGAGCAGGTCATGCCCTCTTTCAGGTCAAAATGAGCTCACAGGAGTTCTGTATCCCATCATGCATCCTGCTCTTTTGCCCCGCCTTGTGCCCTTTGAGTGTGTGGCCCTAGCTGGATTTGCACACTCTATGGGAGATCTGGGGTATGTATGTCTTTGGAGGAAACCCTGTCTTATTTAGGACACGAGATTCTGGGTCAGGACTAGCAAGGCAAAGAGCAAGAGGCCTGGGTCACTCAACTTCATTTGCTTCCATATCCACAAAAAAAATGTAGCCCAGGCCAGGTTCTCAACAGAGTCTTTGGGACATACCTAGCCAGCCTGGTTTTCAAGATATCTACAATGAATACCCATGAGTTAAATTTTCTTGCATTATCTCCATTGTATGCATATCTGTCTCATGCACATTCATTACGGGTATTGTGAAAACCTGACTGGAAAGGTGCAATTCAAGGACTGGGTTGAGAACACTGCCTTAGGGAGAGAAGCTCCTCCCCAAGGAAATCCAGTCTCCTTTGAACACCAGTCAAATAACTTTGGGTTGCTAGAGATTGGATGGAGGTTCAGAGGTACATAATCAAAAAGAAAATACGTCTAAAAACCTGCCTAAATTGGCACGTGGACTATCAAAAAGACAGGTTGTCCAAGTCTGATAATCGAAATGGGTTTTAGATGTATGTAAAAGCAACATAGGCCTTTTCACTGCCGCTGGGTGCCCAGAGTGAAAAAGGGTGTTTTATGAGGAGTGGTTAGGGCGGGATGTGGGCCGACCTAGACTGTCGTCTGGCAGCCATAATCGAAAGTTTGACAAGGTTGCCTATACGGAACTTATACATTTTGACTTAGACCAAGTCAAAACAGGTATAAGTTCCGGATTGGGCTGCTGGGGAGGGGCCTATGGCCCTGATTGGCCCAGGAACTTAAGGCCCCTCCTGGGCCAACCGGAATCTTAGGCACTTCTCCCAGTACATTCTGGGATGTGCTGGGAGTGGCCTGATTCCGATTGTACAGATCCCTTAGGCCACCCCCCCAGGCCGCTGCTCAATAAAGGACATCCTTTGTTAAACTCCTGGTTCACCCGTTTGGTCATGCCCACTGTTTTTCTTTGTGTTTACGATGTCTGCATCTACCTTGGTTTTCTCTTTCTTTTGGACCTCATTGCAACTGTATCTAATTCTAGTTCTTTGGTCTCTATCTTACTTTTATAACTCTATTTTTTCCTCTCATTTCTATTCTTTTTGTGGTTCCCTCTCTTGATATCATCCTTCTTATTTCTTTTCTGTGTCAGCCCTTTCTCTTCCTTCTTTCTCTACTTCTTTCAGCAGTGAATATTTCAGTACTTTCTTTTCCTTCCTTCTATACCTGTCTATCCCCTTCTCCTGATTCCTATCCATTCCACCTCACCTTAATAATTATCAGATGGTGAGGTACTGGCTTCACCTGCCAAAGCCCAAAAATACCGTGGTGGTACAATGGCTAAGCTAGCCAAACACAGGAACCTGACTTTTCCAGTCAGATTTATCTTCATTTTAAGCAGCTCCTCTTACCACTTCCTCACTGGTGAGCAGGACCTGTGTTAGATATACTGGGGCTCAAGGCACAAATTTGGAAGGGGACTGCAAAGTCTGCCATTGGCTGTGCCTTCAACTGGAACCCCTATGCCCAGTTGTGTTACTAGAAGTCTCCAGAAGTGACCGTCTGCCATGACAGCACTATTGTAAGAAAAGCAAACACTTACCTCTTTCAGCTGCAAGCTCTCTTTTCCTTCGTGTGCAACAGGAATGTCGACTGTGTCACAGCTGGAGACGCGAGTGACTTTATAAGAAGTCAGCTCAATTCTCTCATTTCTAGTTGTGGCCACTGACCCACTGGAGCCCGTCAAGTTGAAATGGTACTCCTGTGAAGCAGTGTAAAGATAAAAAGATCCTGCATTGCATGTTATTTTCATAAGATACTTGCTAGTCAGGGAGCTGCTTGGTCCATATGGTTCTGAATGGAGATCTATATCCTGCATTCTGTTTGGCCCAGGCACTGCAGCCCACTGAGAGTCATCGAATAAAAGAATAAAACCTGTGTAGTTACCTATGGAAAGTCAGGCTTTCGTGTCTCGCTCATTGCTGAAGTATTGTCTTTATACAACCACAAATCTGCATTGGCTGAAAAAGCATGTTTTTTTCCCCTTCTGGAACTCCTTACCCAGTTGGTAATGAAAAATACATGCTTAGCCCTTCGTTATCAGTCTGTGAGAGACACTAAAAGACACCATGAGAAGGAAAACAGAGCCATCTCACATCTGTTATAGCCTTGACTTTTTTCATATTTCTTCTGACTGGCCACAGGACACATTGCCTCCAGTATGCAAAACATATACCCTCTCTTTTATGTTGAATCAATTTTTATTTTCAAATAACAAGAAACAATCTCATATGCCCTAACCACACCAACAGAATAAAACAATCAAAAACAAAGCAGTAGATCCAACAATCCCACCCAACCCACCCCCCATCCCCAAACCCCCTAGGCTAAAGCAGAGATAATGTACTGCAGTAGGCTTGGACTCTGATAGCCCACTGCTAAAGACAATGATTGACTCCAACAGTGAAAAAAGGAAGAAAGAAAGAAGGAAAGAAAAGAAAGAAGAGGAAAGAGAAGTATACCTGGCGCCCCGCAAAGATGGAGATCAAGCCCGGTTCTCAAAAAATCACAAGGAATTTAGAATGTCACTTCTAGCCCGTGGTGATAAGGAAAAAAGATAAGAATCCCAGGTCCGAAGAAACTGGCGTTTTCTTCGCAAGCTAAGAGACGCATCCTTCCGCTTCAGCAGCAGCTGAGCATGCAAACGATTTCTCTAGTCCCAAAAGGAAGGTAAAGTTTCCCCAATCTCTCTTTATCAAGCAGCACTAGAGGCCGGAGTGGTAAATGCTCCAACGTTCACAGAATTACTAAGAGCGTCAGAGCACTTACCTGGCCTGCGCCAAAAACCTCTAGTACAGCTTGAGAAAAGGGGGCCATAAATCTTACTGTATGCTTTTATTTTTGGGTCTCCATTCTGAGACTTTGCTGTGGAAATTTGTTTAAGACATTTGCTTAGGAAACTTTTCCGGGATATTGCTTACAAGAAAAATAAGTAAAAGTAAGAGGAAAAGAAGGCTGCTTTTGTTCACAAAAGTGGTAGCTGGGTAAGGACAGCAGTAGCTGCGTAAGCGGAGAAGGTAAGGAATAAGAGGTTAGCTTTCATAAACTACAAAAGATCACAGAAAGAGGAAGACAGGCAAAAATATCTGGAAAAGTTAAGAGAGGCTGGTCAAGTAGTCAGGAAAGCAAAGATGCGAATGGAAGAAAAATAGCCAACAGTGTAAAACGGGGGACAAGACATTTTTTAGATATATTAGTGATAGAAGGCAGTGTAAAAGTGTAATTGTGAGACTCAAAGGTGAAGGGGAGGAATAGGTAGATGCTGAATTGCTTAACAAATATTTATGTTCTGTATTCACAGCTGAAGTACCTGGAACATGACCGCAGAAGAGAAAAGCAAATAGGGCTAGAGGGAAGGTAGATAAAGTAATGGGGACGGATGGTGTACATCTGAGGATACTGAAGGAACTTATGGAAGTTCTGACGGTCTTTCAGGCTGATCTTTTCAATGCTTCTCCTAGAATCAGGATGGTATCGGAGGACTGGAGAAGGGCGGATGTGGTCCCTTCTCCACAAAAGTGGAAATAAGGAAAAAGTAGGGAACTATAGGCCACAGACAAGGGTTGGTCCTTGTGACTTTGGAACTGGTGTCTGTGACCTGTCATATTCCACTGTATCCTGGGAGCTGGACAGAGCTGAAGAGCCTCTGTGCTTGTTATAGAAACACGATGGCAGATAAAGGTCAAATGGCCCATCCACAGCATCCACTATTTCCTCCTCTCTCTAAGAGATCCCACGTGCCTTTCCCAGGCTTTCTTGAAATCAGATGCAGTCTTTGTCTCTACCACCTCTACTGGAAGACTATTCTATGCATCTGTCACCCTTTCTGTAAAAGAGTATTTCCTTAGATTACTCTGGAGCCTATCACC